>NC_084478.1:172311937-172662271 GCF_027409185.1 Cynocephalus volans | reverse complement strand
AAAACTAGCGCCACCTCCCGCCCGGTCGCCGCCGCCTCCCTCTCTGCCAAGGCCTCGCTTTCCTGCACAGCTTCAACCCCGGTCCAGGAGGCCTCCTCGGACGTCCCACCCAACTCTGCCTGGGTCGCACACCCGACGCCATTACTGGCCTCTGGCCGCTGCTCCCCAAGAGGCCTACCGGCCCCTCCCTCCCGAGGGCCCTTTCCCACACCTACCTTCATCCAGGGTTCGGCAGAAGACCCTTCCTCCCGGGAGCCCGCTTCACTCGCCATGCTGCCCTGGTCCTCAGCAGGCTCAGCTGCGCCGGGTACGCAAGGCCGAAAGCCTTGAGCTGCACACCCCCCAGGCAGGAGCTAGAGAAGCCGAGCCGCAGGCAGCTTCCGGCTCTGGGAACTTCCGGGAGCCTCGCGGTCGGGCTCGGCATCGGGCGCATGCGCATGGCTTGGCGCGCTCTGCCGTCGTCATGGGGCCAAGGCGCCCAGCCACGCCCAGACCGCTACTGTTGCTCCACGGCCAATGGATGAAGAGGTAGTGGCTGTCACCCATGACGGCCCCGCCTCCCGGACGCAGACATCTGAGGCACAACTGCCCTGCCTGCGAGCCCAGGCCCGTGTCTCCAGGAAGCCCTCCAACTTGCCAGGTGCAGTGCGCACACACAGCCGGTTTGCCCTTTGCAAAGTCCAATGAGTGTTCCACTCCAAGGTCCATGCCTGCGTCTTGTGTGGCACCGAATTCAGACAACATAAAGTACTTAAGGACACGAAGCGGGCGCAGTGGACAGTACTGGGTGTTTCAGTTTCAGCGCACAGTCCGAGTGAGGTTCTCAGAGGGCCGGGCCCATGTGTTGCTCTATATGTTGCTGCACTGGATTTCATCGGGTCTAGAGGCAAAGAGCACTACTGCATCGTCTCCCTCAGGATTAGGACAATTAGGGGTCTCAGACATAGTGCACGATTGTCTCTGCAAGTATCAGACCCTCTCCTCCTCAGTGCGTCCTCATCCGCCAGCATTCGGCTCAGATGGCAGCCTGAGGGTGGGGTGCAGGTGTAGGTCCTGCAGAGCGACAGCTGAGGGGCAGGTGTAGGTGCCGCAGAGTGACAGCTGGGGTGCAGGTGTAGGAAGTGGGCAGCTGGCAGACAGGAGGTTTGCCCCTACTTTAGCTGGTTCCCGAGTGTCCCCCTTCTGACTGCATCCTTCACCCTCTCCGCGAGCCAGACGGAGCCTGTCAGCAGGTGGGAAGCCAAGCGTGCAGGGTGTCAGCAGTCCAGGGGATCTGCCATCACCGGACAGGGGCTACCTGAGCAGAGCTTGAGCCAAGACGCCAGGTGGAGCGGATTGAATCATGCCCCCCCAAAACTCATTGCAGCTTAAATTGTGTCCCCCAGGTTTTATGTATTAGAAACTTGGCCCCCACTGTGAATGTTAAGAGGGTGGGAAATCCTATTACGGTAATTGAAAGGAGGAGCCTTGAAGAGGTGATTGGATTGTAGGACCGTGCAGTAGTGAATGGATTAATAATGGTGGTCAGGCGTGTGGTTCTGAGGGCTTTAAAAGAAGAGAGAAAGAGTCTGTCTGTCTGTCTCTCTCTCTCTCTTGCTTCTCACCATGTGACCTGCTTGGACCCACCGGCTGCCTGCCACTTTCCGCCATGAGTAGAAGCAGCCTGAGGCCCGCGCCAGATGCAGCTGTACCAGAATCCTGAGCCAAATAAACCTCTGTTCTTTATAAATTACCCAGTCTCAGGTATTTCTGTTATAGCAACACAAACATGGGCTAATACACCAGGGTCTGTGACTAAATTTTGCCACAGATTGGCTGAGTTCTTGGGTAATTTGCCAAGAAATGGAGATTTTTATAATAGTGTGCTTATTATGTACAAATGTATATATATCACTATGTATCTCTCACTGGATAATTCTCTCATTATATGAATATCTTACTATATAAATATCTCAGCACATATATCTCACTGTATGTATCGCTCACCATATGAATATCTCACTATAACTATGTCACTATATATTTCTCTCACTATATATATCTCTCACTATATATCCCTCACTATATAAATTACTCACTATATAAATATCTCACCTTATATCTGTCACTGTATATCTCTCATTATACACACAATCAAACTCTGCTCTCTTGTTCTTTTCCATCTATCACAGTATTATCGATGTCACTGGCTGCTTCTGAGTTTATGTGGGTTGACACACATGGAGTTTAGGACAAGGTCAGGCAGATGTGCTCAGTGTCAGCTCTCTGCAAGTCATCAGCTGGGGGGACACTGGGGTGAATTCTGAGATGTGTGATGGTTCTTGCCCACCTCCGGGCACCATGGGTACATTGCTGAGGGTCAGATTGGACAATGGGTAGATTGTGGTGACAAGATCCACGCAGGGGAATGTGGGTGCCCAGACACCTCAATCCCAACACCCGGCATGGTCCTGTGACTGCCATCCCTGGCTGCACTTCAGGCGCTCTGGGGATGCTTCTTTTTCATTCTGGCAAGTTGATTTGAAATTCTTATGTGGTCATCATAGGGTTCAGGGCTACCTGAGATCCATGTGCAGGCCCCTTCTCAGTCTGGCTTCCACTCTCGTCTACTGAAAGGAAATAGGCAATGTAGACAGGGTTGTGATTCCCGGTTGGAAAGCAAGTTACAGGAGTTTTGAGAAATGGTTTCAGCTCCAGAGCTGTGTGGCCCCGAGCCCCACCCCAAGACCCCAGGGGGGCGGGTTCTGTTGATGGGAACTGCAGGGACAGGGAGGCCAGTATTGCAGGGGTTAGTGTTAGGATTACGCTTCGAGGTTTAGGGCTGGATATCATGGTTGTGGTTAGGGTTGGTTCTCAGGTAACCTCAAACACTTCCTTACCTTGAAAGCGCCCAGGCAAGCGCTTCCTCTACTCAGTCGCATTTTTCTAGGATCCCAATTTGCTCCAGCATTTTGTTTAAGATTCCCCATATTACCTTGTGATGTATCCAATGCAGTCAGTCTCCAGCATGTTGTTTAAATCCTGTAACCCTGAACCAGCAAGTGGATGTTTCGGCAACCTTTGATTTCCTTCCTCAGCATTCTGAGCACATCAGGACAGCCACGACACTTCTGCAGGGATGACTTTTAGCACTTTTCTTAGAGGACTTAAATGCTGTTTTTGCGACTCTGGGTTTCACCACAACTTCATTGCTTGTGATGCACTTGCCAACTCCAGGTCTGCCTGATTTTTTTCTGTGAACTCACCACCTCTCTGTCTCTCTCTCAACAGCAGAATCTGATCAGAAATTGGCTCCCACGTTGAATGCTCTATGTCAGTCACAGCCCTAAGGGGCACAGGTCTTCAAGTCTGGGCCTGTGGCCTGCCCACCTAGCTCCCTTGAGTTGTGCCTAGACAGGGCCTTGAGTCACGTGGGGCTCCCAGTCCGGGCAGTGCCCCCGAAGCTCAGAGCCCACCTGGCACAGGATCAGCAGCTTTCTCCCCAGTGCCCGCCGGCCTCCCACTGAAGACACAGTCTGTGCAGTGAGCTGGTTTTCTTCTCTGTGTGAACGTTCACTCCCAAGAGGGGACAGGGACAGGAGGAGGAGCAGGGGGTGTGGTGCCATCCCCATCTCCCCCCAGCTCTTCTGTGGAACCCTGGCCCTGGACACCAGCCTTTTATACCCCATCCTGTGCTCCCCAGCTTCAGACAGGTCACAGTGGAGTCCCCAAAATGTTACTCCCATAACTCCATCTATCTATGACCTCCTAGAGCATTCTCCTCCTGAGTCCCCGCCCAGGCAGACTTGTCCCATGACTCCTTCCCTTTTCTAGGCCCCACCTCCCTCTCCCCCATTGCAGAGATTTAATTTTCAGGTGGAACATTTGGGACTTGGGGAGAGGACCTACCCAGGAGCATAACCTGATTATATGTTGGGCAGCCTCAGACCCAGATCCCAGCGGTCTCCCCCCGCCCCCCTCGCGCTGTTTCCCGGAGCTGGAGGAGGAGGGACCAAGAGCCCACAGCTGGGGAGGGCCCTGTCATTACAGGGTTTGGGCCCACCCCACCACAGAAGCCCTGCTCTGTAAACGTGCCCCAGATCCTGGGGCTGCCATTGCCCCCTCTGCTATGATACCTGTTACCCCACCTGATGACTGGACCCATAGAGAAGAAGTTGGGGCCTTGGGGAACTGGTTTCCTAACTCCTTTTCCTTGTCTCTTGAGTTCCCACTCGTGTCCGTTTACATTTTGGGATCTTCACCTAATACACAGGGTCTTGCGTAAAAGCTTAGACCATCTGAAAATAGGAATATTAAGAATAAAGTCTACATCTAGGATCATCTAGGGACAGACAGCACATGGGTGAAAGTCTGGCAGTTGTATATTCAACCACTCCACCTCCCTGCTCTGTTTATATTTTTTGCCCAAACTCAGTCACCTGGAAAAACAACGGCACTCACATACAACTGTGAGGAGACCTGCTTTTTCCCAAAAGTTTATCTTTTCACTTAGTCACCTTTGCAAGAAACAAAGCCACACCTTCACTGCCTTCCCTCATCCCTTTGTGTCCTTTCCCACAGTCCCTTCATATACCTTATATTCCCATTTCTTAAAATGTTGCTGGGAAGCCTGGCCCTGACAGGTTGATTGTCCCAGCAAAGCACTGTGCATTCATCTACCTAAGGATGACGTTTGGTTCAGAAGAGAAACGAACTTTAATAGTTGCACCTTGAATTCTCCTAACGTGTCTGACAATATGCACAAAAGAGGATATTTGGAGGAACCCTGTGCAAGAAAATTTCACCCTGATTATTTTACTTCTGTAATCACTAGGTCCTTTCTTTGAACTACCCTCCCATTCCTGGGAAAAACAAGAAGTGTCAAACTAAACTGTTTCTCTTTCCTTTCTTCTTTCTCCACAACCCCTGCTCTGTGGGGAAGGAAAAAAAAAGTCCTCAGACGGAATCCCAAACCTTGGTGTATCTGCTCTCTACAACTTTATAAGCCCAGATCCTCCACAGACTGACAGTTCCTGGACAAAGAATTAAAAATCCCACATGGATTTGACCTATGTATAATCTCACCCCAATCCAGTACACAAGCACATACACAGAGACATGTAAGCTTGATGGTGTTTATTTCTCCTTCACACCAATCCGATTTTATCCAAGTGTCTTGCTGTCTGCATTTTTCATCACCGGATCTGCTTTTCTTTCAATCCTGAGCATGAGAACACTGTATCTGAAGTCACTTTTTAGAAGTTCTGCTTTTTTAGGTAAAGTTTGATGCTCCGAGATATTCAACTCAAAAACTTGGAATACTCTAAAACACACAAACACACATAAAAACTCATTTTCTCTGAAAAATGTTAAAAATTGCTTTAATTATGCAAGGTCCTGCCCAGGAAAAACTAGCCCTTCCCCGTTTGTGACCTCTTCAATTTCCCCTTACCATGTGTTAGAAATTGCTCTCCGTAACATCTGCCCCACTGCCAGTGTTCTCTGTATGAGTAGAATAAGCTAAGGAGATAAACAAGAAAATTAAAAGACACTGATTACCAAAATGGAAAATTGATGAGAGAAAGGAATGAGAGACTGTACAAATATTCATAGCCTTTTGTGGAAAGGGTGAAAGGAGGAACATTTGATGAGCCAAAATTTAAGGGGGTGGAGAAATGACTGAGGGTGGGGTTGGCTGTCATGGAATTAAGTTCAGAGAAGTAAAGGATTGAACTTTGCTTCTGTCCAAACGACTCCGGACACTGACTACAGTGCAGTGGGCTTAAGCTTCCCCAGCTCTAACTTGTTTTGCAGTGCAGTTTCTCCCATGTTCCTGTTTCATCTTGATGCCCTGGGTGACCTGGTTTGTGTCATTCCCTGTCTTTCAATTTCTACACTTGTGAAATGAGTGTCCAGGTACCCCAAAACATGCATTTCAGCCCCTACTTCCCGAGCTGCTCACCTGCCGTCTCGGTTCCCTGTCCAGGCACCTGCATCCTCATGTGGTACCGCAGGGGATTGAGCCATAGGTCTTCACAGATGATCTGTTAGGGGAACCAGGACAGGACCGCTCAGGGTTCAGACACCATTCCCAAGAAGGCTGGGAACCCTCCCTGGTCATTTCTGAATTTTCGCAGTGAGGCCCTACCTCAGCGATCCTGTTAGATCCTGCAAAGTTGTGGTCAGAAAACCAGTTGAAGAAGAAGTTAACACTGCTGTTGTGGTGCCTGCGGCTATAAGCCTCATGTTCATAATCCTGATACCACTGAACTGGAGTGGAATGAGATGCCGTATATCCTGCAGGGAAGAAAAGTATACAGGAAGGGGTTGGAGCATGCTGACGATGATAAACCCAACACCTTCACTACCCATCCTGGGATCCACCTCCTACCGGTGACATTAATGAGATATTCCTTAATAATCACTTTATTCCGGAAGTACGGGTTGTCCCGAAAGAACATCATGATCTTGCAGCAGTGAATGGGATGCCTGATTTCCTCCACCTGTCATGACAAAGTGGAGAAGGCTAAAATTTCTTTTCAGGTCACCTACCCTTTTCTGTTTGCCTGAAAGAATTGCGTCTCTTATCCTTCCCCGCTCAACCTTCCAGCCTCAGTCTCACTAGTTCTGACCTCCAAGTCGATCACGTAGCTAAGCAAGTCTTCATCTTCATCGCTGATCATGGCCAACATCTCGGGGTGGTTCACAATCTGCCTCAGGTCAAGGAGCCTTTCCATGCTACGGAAGTAGGCGCTAGAAGCAACTGAGCATGTATAAACAGCTAGGAGAGTGTGTTGCGCAGGGGTCTCCCACACCTCACACATTGTGTCTCCCACACCTTATGCACTGTGCCCTCCCTGCCTGTCATGAGACACACTCAAGGCAATGGGTGCCTTGCGTGGCCTTAAATGGGAGACTGTCCACGTTGACGCAGGGAGGGGCTCCTTTCTGAGGGATGCTGAGCTCTATGTGTCCCCGATGTACTAGGGGCAAAAGTGAATCTGCTTGTATCTAAGTATGCACTTTATCAGCTCTGACTGACTAGGGTGGGAATTCATACACTTTCCTACAGCATTATTGTCAGGAAAGCCTGTCCTTCAAACACCTTTTCTACATGAGAACTCCTTTGTGCTATTCACGACACTGATCCAGAATGACTTCTAATTCTCCGCCCCAGTTAGTGTCTCTGTGCCGTAAGTATTTGTATTTGCACGAGTGTGGCTGCAGCTCCGTCTTCCCTCAGTCTGTACCTTCCCCCACACCCCCCAAGCAGATGTTTTCCAGTACAGGGACGGAACACTGGTCCTTGGTGCTATCAGTACCATTCTCTAAACAACTGAGCAACCGGCCAGAAAAGCCTGTATATTCTCATGCTGAGCTGTCCCATGGATCGATTGCTATTACCCTTGCCCATGCTCCTACCGGTCAGTACAAAGCGAGATTCGAAAGGATACGGCTTTGGCCCAGAAGCCAGGGATGCCCTGGATGATGGACCTTCGGTGACCGAGAAGAGTCCCACGTCTCTGCACCAGGTTCTGCCTCAAACAAGCAAAGGCCGTCCTGGCTTGGTTGTTCACGGGCTCCATCTCTAACTGAAGGGCCTCCAGCGACTACAGAGGGGATAAGGACAACATGGGGCTCCACAGAGTCTGTGTCGGGGTCTTCTATTCAAGCTTCTCCTCAGGCTCTACAAGTTGCATCAGAGTTTCCTCCCCCACGTCTTCTTCCTGAACTTTTTCCTCAAATTCCTCCTCCTCCTCTTCCCTGTCAGGCTCCTACACCACCCTCTCACCGTCCATCACGTGCTGCGCCCACTCCTCCTTCCACTGCTCCTGCTCCTCCTTCTCCTCGTCCTGCTCCACTGCCTCCACCTCCTGAATAACATCCACCAACACAAGCACCACATCATCCTGCTCCTCGACTTCTCTCTCCTCTTCTCCCTCTTCGGATCACCCCTTCTCTTCCTGCTCCTCCTGCCACTCAGCGACCTCCGCCACCGCCATTACATCCACAAGGACAGCACCACGTCTTCCAGCTCTTTATCCTCCTGGTCCTCGACTTTTCCTTCCTCACACGCCTCTTCCGATTTCTCCTCTTCCCTCCTCCACAGCGACCTCCACCACCTCCACTGCCGCAAACAAAACTAGCGCCACCTCCCGCCCGGTCGCCGCCGCCTCCCTCTCTGCCAAGGCCTCGCTTTCCTGCACAGCTTCAACCCCGGTCCAGGAGGCCTCCTCGGACGTCCCACCCAACTCTGCCTGGGTCGCACACCCGACGCCATTACTGGCCTCTGGCCGCTGCTCCCCAAGAGGCCTACCGGCCCCTCCCTCCCGAGGGCCCTTTCCCACACCTACCTTCATCCAGGGTTCGGCAGAAGACCCTTCCTCCCGGGAGCCCGCTTCACTCGCCATGCTGCCCTGGTCCTCAGCAGGCTCAGCTGCGCCGGGTACGCAAGGCCGAAAGCCTTGAGCTGCACACCCCCCAGGCAGGAGCTAGAGAAGCCGAGCCGCAGGCAGCTTCCGGCTCTGGGAACTTCCGGGAGCCTCGCGGTCGGGCTCGGCATCGGGCGCATGCGCATGGCTTGGCGCGCTCTGCCGTCGTCATGGGGCCAAGGCGCCCAGCCACGCCCAGACCGCTACTGTTGCTCCACGGCCAATGGATGAAGAGGTAGTGGCTGTCACCCATGACGGCCCCGCCTCCCGGACGCAGACATCTGAGGCACAACTGCCCTGCCTGCGAGCCCAGGCCCGTGTCTCCAGGAAGCCCTCCAACTTGCCAGGTGCAGTGCGCACACACAGCCGGTTTGCCCTTTGCAAAGTCCAATGAGTGTTCCACTCCAAGGTCCATGCCTGCGTCTTGTGTGGCACCGAATTCAGACAACATAAAGTACTTAAGGACACGAAGCGGGCGCAGTGGACAGTACTGGGTGTTTCAGTTTCAGCGCACAGTCCGAGTGAGGTTCTCAGAGGGCCGGGCCCATGTGTTGCTCTATATGTTGCTGCACTGGATTTCATCGGGTCTAGAGGCAAAGAGCACTACTGCATCGTCTCCCTCAGGATTAGGACAATTAGGGGTCTCAGACATAGTGCACGATTGTCTCTGCAAGTATCAGACCCTCTCCTCCTCAGTGCGTCCTCATCCGCCAGCATTCGGCTCAGATGGCAGCCTGAGGGTGGGGTGCAGGTGTAGGTCCTGCAGAGCGACAGCTGAGGGGCAGGTGTAGGTGCCGCAGAGTGACAGCTGGGGTGCAGGTGTAGGAAGTGGGCAGCTGGCAGACAGGAGGTTTGCCCCTACTTTAGCTGGTTCCCGAGTGTCCCCCTTCTGACTGCATCCTTCACCCTCTCCGCGAGCCAGACGGAGCCTGTCAGCAGGTGGGAAGCCAAGCGTGCAGGGCGTCAGCAGTCCAGGGGATCTGCCATCACCGGACAGGGGCTACCTGAGCAGAGCTTGAGCCAAGACGCCAGGTGGAGCGGATTGAATCATGCCCCCCCAAAACTCATTGCAGCTTAAATTGTGTCCCCCAGGTTTTATGTATTAGAAACTTGGCCCCCACTGTGAATGTTAAGAGGGTGGGAAATCCTATTACGGTAATTGAAAGGAGGAGCCTTGAAGAGGTGATTGGATTGTAGGACCGTGCAGTAGTGAATGGATTAATAATGGTGGTCAGGCGTGTGGTTCTGAGGGCTTTAAAAGAAGAGAGAAAGAGTCTGTCTGTCTGTCTCTCTCTCTCTCTTGCTTCTCACCATGTGACCTGCTTGGACCCACCGGCTGCCTGCCACTTTCCGCCATGAGTAGAAGCAGCCTGAGGCCCGCGCCAGATGCAGCTGTACCAGAATCCTGAGCCAAATAAACCTCTGTTCTTTATAAATTACCCAGTCTCAGGTATTTCTGTTATAGCAACACAAACATGGGCTAATACACCAGGGTCTGTGACTAAATTTTGCCACAGATTGGCTGAGTTCTTGGGTAATTTGCCAAGAAATGGAGATTTTTATAATAGTGTGCTTATTATGTACAAATGTATATATATCACTATGTATCTCTCACTGGATAATTCTCTCATTATATGAATATCTTACTATATAAATATCTCAGCACATATATCTCACTGTATGTATCGCTCACCATATGAATATCTCACTATAACTATGTCACTATATATTTCTCTCACTATATATATCTCTCACTATATATCCCTCACTATATAAATTACTCACTATATAAATATCTCACCTTATATCTGTCACTGTATATCTCTCATTATACACACAATCAAACTCTGCTCTCTTGTTCTTTTCCATCTATCACAGTATTATCGATGTCACTGGCTGCTTCTGAGTTTATGTGGGTTGACACACATGGAGTTTAGGACAAGGTCAGGCAGATGTGCTCAGTGTCAGCTCTCTGCAAGTCATCAGCTGGGGGACACTGGGGTGAATTCTGAGATGTGTGATGGTTCTTGCCCACCTCCGGGCACCATGGGTACATTGCTGAGGGTCAGATTGGACAATGGGTAGATTGTGGTGACAAGATCCACGCAGGGGAATGTGGGTGCCCAGACACCTCAATCCCAACACCCGGCATGGTCCTGTGACTGCCATCCCTGGCTGCACTTCAGGCGCTCTGGGGATGCTTCTTTTTCATTCTGGCAAGTTGATTTGAAATTCTTATGTGGTCATCATAGGGTTCAGGGCTACCTGAGATCCATGTGCAGGCCCCTTCTCAGTCTGGCTTCCACTCTCGTCTACTGAAAGGAAATAGGCAATGTAGACAGGGTTGTGATTCCCGGTTGGAAAGCAAGTTACAGGAGTTTTGAGAAATGGTTTCAGCTCCAGAGCTGTGTGGCCCCGAGCCCCACCCCAAGACCCCAGGGGGCGGGTTCTGTTGATGGGAACTGCAGGGACAGGGAGGCCAGTATTGCAGGGGTTAGTGTTAGGATTACGCTTCGAGGTTTAGGGCTGGATATCATGGTTGTGGTTAGGGTTGGTTCTCAGGTAACCTCAAACACTTCCTTACCTTGAAAGCGCCCAGGCAAGCGCTTCCTCTACTCAGTCGCATTTTTCTAGGATCCCAATTTGCTCCAGCATTTTGTTTAAGATTCCCCATATTACCTTGTGATGTATCCAATGCAGTCAGTCTCCAGCATGTTGTTTAAATCCTGTAACCCTGAACCAGCAAGTGGATGTTTCGGCAACCTTTGATTTCCTTCCTCAGCATTCTGAGCACATCAGGACAGCCACGACACTTCTGCAGGGATGACTTTTAGCACTTTTCTTAGAGGACTTAAATGCTGTTTTTGCGACTCTGGGTTTCACCACAACTTCATTGCTTGTGATGCACTTGCCAACTCCAGGTCTGCCTGATTTTTTTCTGTGAACTCACCACCTCTCTGTCTCTCTCTCAACAGCAGAATCTGATCAGAAATTGGCTCCCACGTTGAATGCTCTATGTCAGTCACAGCCCTAAGGGGCACAGGTCTTCAAGTCTGGGCCTGTGGCCTGCCCACCCAGCTCCCTTGAGTTGTGCCTAGACAGGGCCTTGAGTCACGTGGGGCTCCCAGTCCGGGCAGTGCCCCCGAAGCTCAGAGCCCACCTGGCACAGGATCAGCAGCTTTCTCCCCAGTGCCCGCCGGCCTCCCACTGAAGACACAGTCTGTGCAGTGAGCTGGTTTTCTTCTCTGTGTGAACGTTCACTCCCAAGAGGGGACAGGGACAGGAGGAGGAGCAGGGGGTGTGGTGCCATCCCCATCTCCCCCCAGCTCTTCTGTGGAACCCTGGCCCTGGACACCAGCCTTTTATACCCCATCCTGTGCTCCCCAGCTTCAGACAGGTCACAGTGGAGTCCCCAAAATGTTACTCCCATAACTCCATCTATCTATGACCTCCTAGAGCATTCTCCTCCTGAGTCCCCGCCCAGGCAGACTTGTCCCATGACTCCTTCCCTTTTCTAGGCCCCACCTCCCTCTCCCCCATTGCAGAGATTTAATTTTCAGGTGGAACATTTGGGACTTGGGGAGAGGACCTACCCAGGAGCATAACCTGATTATATGTTGGGCAGCCTCAGACCCAGATCCCAGCGGTCTCCCCCCGCCCCCCTCGCGCTGTTTCCCGGAGCTGGAGGAGGAGGGACCAAGAGCCCACAGCTGGGGAGGGCCCTGTCATTACAGGGTTTGGGCCCACCCCACCACAGAAGCCCTGCTCTGTAAACGTGCCCCAGATCCTGGGGCTGCCATTGCCCCCTCTGCTATGATACCTGTTACCCCACCTGATGACTGGACCCATAGAGAAGAAGTTGGGGCCTTGGGGAACTGGTTTCCTAACTCCTTTTCCTTGTCTCTTGAGTTCCCACTCGTGTCCGTTTACATTTTGGGATCTTCACCTAATACACAGGGTCTTGCGTAAAAGCTTAGACCATCTGAAAATAGGAATATTAAGAATAAAGTCTACATCTAGGATCATCTAGGGACAGACAGCACATGGGTGAAAGTCTGGCAGTTGTATATTCAACCACTCCACCTCCCTGCTCTGTTTATATTTTTTGCCCAAACTCAGTCACCTGGAAAAACAACGGCACTCACATACAACTGTGAGGAGACCTGCTTTTTCCCAAAAGTTTATCTTTTCACTTAGTCACCTTTGCAAGAAACAAAGCCACACCTTCACTGCCTTCCCTCATCCCTTTGTGTCCTTTCCCACAGTCCCTTCATATACCTTATATTCCCATTTCTTAAAATGTTGCTGGGAAGCCTGGCCCTGACAGGTTGATTGTCCCAGCAAAGCACTGTGCATTCATCTACCTAAGGATGACGTTTGGTTCAGAAGAGAAACGAACTTTAATAGTTGCACCTTGAATTCTCCTAACGTGTCTGACAATATGCACAAAAGAGGATATTTGGAGGAACCCTGTGCAAGAAAATTTCACCCTGATTATTTTACTTCTGTAATCACTAGGTCCTTTCTTTGAACTACCCTCCCATTCCTGGGAAAAACAAGAAGTGTCAAACTAAACTGTTTCTCTTTCCTTTCTTCTTTCTCCACAACCCCTGCTCTGTGGGGAAGGAAAAAAAAAGTCCTCAGACGGAATCCCAAACCTTGGTGTATCTGCTCTCTACAACTTTATAAGCCCAGATCCTCCACAGACTGACAGTTCCTGGACAAAGAATTAAAAATCCCACATGGATTTGACCTATGTATAATCTCACCCCAATCCAGTACACAAGCACATACACAGAGACATGTAAGCTTGATGGTGTTTATTTCTCCTTCACACCAATCCGATTTTATCCAAGTGTCTTGCTGTCTGCATTTTTCATCACCGGATCTGCTTTTCTTTCAATCCTGAGCATGAGAACACTGTATCTGAAGTCACTTTTTAGAAGTTCTGCTTTTTTAGGTAAAGTTTGATGCTCCGAGATATTCAACTCAAAAACTTGGAATACTCTAAAACACACAAACACACATAAAAACTCATTTTCTCTGAAAAATGTTAAAAATTGCTTTAATTATGCAAGGTCCTGCCCAGGAAAAACTAGCCCTTCCCCGTTTGTGACCTCTTCAATTTCCCCTTACCATGTGTTAGAAATTGCTCTCCGTAACATCTGCCCCACTGCCAGTGTTCTCTGTATGAGTAGAATAAGCTAAGGAGATAAACAAGAAAATTAAAAGACACTGATTACCAAAATGGAAAATTGATGAGAGAAAGGAATGAGAGACTGTACAAATATTCATAGCCTTTTGTGGAAAGGGTGAAAGGAGGAACATTTGATGAGCCAAAATTTAAGGGGGTGGAGAAATGACTGAGGGTGGGGTTGGCTGTCATGGAATTAAGTTCAGAGAAGTAAAGGATTGAACTTTGCTTCTGTCCAAACGACTCCGGACACTGACTACAGTGCAGTGGGCTTAAGCTTCCCCAGCTCTAACTTGTTTTGCAGTGCAGTTTCTCCCATGTTCCTGTTTCATCTTGATGCCCTGGGTGACCTGGTTTGTGTCATTCCCTGTCTTTCAATTTCTACACTTGTGAAATGAGTGTCCAGGTACCCCAAAACATGCATTTCAGCCCCTACTTCCCGAGCTGCTCACCTGCCCTCTCGGTTCCCTGTCCAGGCACCTGCATCCTCATGTGGTACCGCAGGGGATTGAGCCATAGGTCTTCACAGATGATCTGTTAGGGGAACCAGGACAGGACCGCTCAGGGTTCAGACACCATTCCCAAGAAGGCTGGGAACCCTCCCTGGTCATTTCTGAATTTTCGCAGTGAGGCCCTACCTCAGCGATCCTGTTAGATCCTGCAAAGTTGTGGTCAGAAAACCAGTTGAAGAAGAAGTTAACACTGCTGTTGTGGTGCCTGCGGCTATAAGCCTCATGTTCATAATCCTGATACCACTGAACTGGAGTGGAATGAGATGCCGTATATCCTGCAGGGAAGAAAAGTATACAGGAAGGGGTTGGAGCATGCTGACGATGATAAACCCAACACCTTCACTACCCATCCTGGGATCCACCTCCTACCGGTGACATTAATGAGATATTCCTTAATAATCACTTTATTCCGGAAGTACGGGTTGTCCCGAAAGAACATCATGATCTTGCAGCAGTGAATGGGATGCCTGATTTCCTCCACCTGTCATGACAAAGTGGAGAAGGCTAAAATTTCTTTTCAGGTCACCTACCCTTTTCTGTTTGCCTGAAAGAATTGCGTCTCTTATCCTTCCCCGCTCAACCTTCCAGCCTCAGTCTCACTAGTTCTGACCTCCAAGTCGATCACGTAGCTAAGCAAGTCTTCATCTTCATCGCTGATCATGGCCAACATCTCGGGGTGGTTCACAATCTGCCTCAGGTCAAGGAGCCTTTCCATGCTACGGAAGTAGGCGCTAGAAGCAACTGAGCATGTATAAACAGCTAGGAGAGTGTGTTGCGCAGGGGTCTCCCACACCTCACACATTGTGTCTCCCACACCTTATGCACTGTGCCCTCCCTGCCTGTCATGAGACACACTCAAGGCAATGGGTGCCTTGCGTGGCCTTAAATGGGAGACTGTCCACGTTGACGCAGGGAGGGGCTCCTTTCTGAGGGATGCTGAGCTCTATGTGTCCCCGATGTACTAGGGGCAAAAGTGAATCTGCTTGTATCTAAGTATGCACTTTATCAGCTCTGACTGACTAGGGTGGGAATTCATACACTTTCCTACAGCATTATTGTCAGGAAAGCCTGTCCTTCAAACACCTTTTCTACATGAGAACTCCTTTGTGCTATTCACGACACTGATCCAGAATGACTTCTAATTCTCCGCCCCAGTTAGTGTCTCTGTGCCGTAAGTATTTGTATTTGCACGAGTGTGGCTGCAGCTCCGTCTTCCCTCAGTCTGTACCTTCCCCCACACCCCCCAAGCAGATGTTTTCCAGTACAGGGACGGAACACTGGTCCTTGGTGCTATCAGTACCATTCTCTAAACAACTGAGCAACCGGCCAGAAAAGCCTGTATATTCTCATGCTGAGCTGTCCCATGGATCGATTGCTATTACCCTTGCCCATGCTCCTACCGGTCAGTACAAAGCGAGATTCGAAAGGATACGACTTTGGCCCAGAAGCCAGGGATGCCCTGGATGATGGACCTTCGGTGACCGAGAAGAGTCCCACGTCTCTGCACCAGGTTCTGCCTCAAACAAGCAAAGGCCGTCCTGGCTTGGTTGTTCACGGGCTCCATCTCTAACTGAAGGGCCTCCAGCGACTACAGAGGGGATAAGGACAACATGGGGCTCCACAGAGTCTGTGTCGGGGTCTTCTATTCAAGCTTCTCCTCAGGCTCTACAAGTTGCATCAGAGTTTCCTCCCCCACGTCTTCTTCCTGAACTTTTTCCTCAAATTCCTCCTCCTCCTCTTCCCTGTCAGGCTCCTACACCACCCTCTCACCGTCCATCACGTGCTGCGCCCACTCCTCCTTCCACTGCTCCTGCTCCTCCTTCTCCTCGTCCTGCTCCACTGCCTCCACCTCCTGAATAACATCCACCAACACAAGCACCACATCATCCTGCTCCTCGACTTCTCTCTCCTCTTCTCCCTCTTCGGATCACCCCTTCTCTTCCTGCTCCTCCTGCCACTCAGCGACCTCCGCCACCGCCATTACATCCACAAGGACAGCACCACGTCTTCCAGCTCTTTATCCTCCTGGTCCTCGACTTTTCCTTCCTCACACGCCTCTTCCGATTTCTCCTCTTCCCTCCTCCACAGCGACCTCCACCACCTCCACTGCCGCAAACAAAACTAGCGCCACCTCCCGCCCGGTCGCCGCCGCCTCCCTCTCTGCCAAGGCCTCGCTTTCCTGCACAGCTTCAACCCCGGTCCAGGAGGCCTCCTCGGACGTCCCACCCAACTCTGCCTGGGTCGCACACCCGACGCCATTACTGGCCTCTGGCCGCTGCTCCCCAAGAGGCCTACCGGCCCCTCCCTCCCGAGGGCCCTTTCCCACACCTACCTTCATCCAGGGTTCGGCAGAAGACCCTTCCTCCCGGGAGCCCGCTTCACTCGCCATGCTGCCCTGGTCCTCAGCAGGCTCAGCTGCGCCGGGTACGCAAGGCCGAAAGCCTTGAGCTGCACACCCCCCAGGCAGGAGCTAGAGAAGCCGAGCCGCAGGCAGCTTCCGGCTCTGGGAACTTCCGGGAGCCTCGCGGTCGGGCTCGGCATCGGGCGCATGCGCATGGCTTGGCGCGCTCTGCCGTCGTCATGGGGCCAAGGCGCCCAGCCACGCCCAGACCGCTACTGTTGCTCCACGGCCAATGGATGAAGAGGTAGTGGCTGTCACCCATGACGGCCCCGCCTCCCGGACGCAGACATCTGAGGCACAACTGCCCTGCCTGCGAGCCCAGGCCCGTGTCTCCAGGAAGCCCTCCAACTTGCCAGGTGCAGTGCGCACACACAGCCGGTTTGCCCTTTGCAAAGTCCAATGAGTGTTCCACTCCAAGGTCCATGCCTGCGTCTTGTGTGGCACCGAATTCAGACAACATAAAGTACTTAAGGACACGAAGCGGGCGCAGTGGACAGTACTGGGTGTTTCAGTTTCAGCGCACAGTCCGAGTGAGGTTCTCAGAGGGCCGGGCCCATGTGTTGCTCTATATGTTGCTGCACTGGATTTCATCGGGTCTAGAGGCAAAGAGCACTACTGCATCGTCTCCCTCAGGATTAGGACAATTAGGGGTCTCAGACATAGTGCACGATTGTCTCTGCAAGTATCAGACCCTCTCCTCCTCAGTGCGTCCTCATCCGCCAGCATTCGGCTCAGATGGCAGCCTGAGGGTGGGGTGCAGGTGTAGGTCCTGCAGAGCGACAGCTGAGGGGCAGGTGTAGGTGCCGCAGAGTGACAGCTGGGGTGCAGGTGTAGGAAGTGGGCAGCTGGCAGACAGGAGGTTTGCCCCTACTTTAGCTGGTTCCCGAGTGTCCCCCTTCTGACTGCATCCTTCACCCTCTCCGCGAGCCAGACGGAGCCTGTCAGCAGGTGGGAAGCCAAGCGTGCAGGGCGTCAGCAGTCCAGGGGATCTGCCATCACCGGACAGGGGCTACCTGAGCAGAGCTTGAGCCAAGACGCCAGGTGGAGCGGATTGAATCATGCCCCCCCAAAACTCATTGCAGCTTAAATTGTGTCCCCCAGGTTTTATGTATTAGAAACTTGGCCCCCACTGTGAATGTTAAGAGGGTGGGAAATCCTATTACGGTAATTGAAAGGAGGAGCCTTGAAGAGGTGATTGGATTGTAGGACCGTGCAGTAGTGAATGGATTAATAATGGTGGTCAGGCGTGTGGTTCTGAGGGCTTTAAAAGAAGAGAGAAAGAGTCTGTCTGTCTGTCTCTCTCTCTCTCTTGCTTCTCACCATGTGACCTGCTTGGACCCACCGGCTGCCTGCCACTTTCCGCCATGAGTAGAAGCAGCCTGAGGCCCGCGCCAGATGCAGCTGTACCAGAATCCTGAGCCAAATAAACCTCTGTTCTTTATAAATTACCCAGTCTCAGGTATTTCTGTTATAGCAACACAAACATGGGCTAATACACCAGGGTCTGTGACTAAATTTTGCCACAGATTGGCTGAGTTCTTGGGTAATTTGCCAAGAAATGGAGATTTTTATAATAGTGTGCTTATTATGTACAAATGTATATATATCACTATGTATCTCTCACTGGATAATTCTCTCATTATATGAATATCTTACTATATAAATATCTCAGCACATATATCTCACTGTATGTATCGCTCACCATATGAATATCTCACTATAACTATGTCACTATATATTTCTCTCACTATATATATCTCTCACTATATATCCCTCACTATATAAATTACTCACTATATAAATATCTCACCTTATATCTGTCACTGTATATCTCTCATTATACACACAATCAAACTCTGCTCTCTTGTTCTTTTCCATCTATCACAGTATTATCGATGTCACTGGCTGCTTCTGAGTTTATGTGGGTTGACACACATGGAGTTTAGGACAAGGTCAGGCAGATGTGCTCAGTGTCAGCTCTCTGCAAGTCATCAGCTGGGGGACACTGGGGTGAATTCTGAGATGTGTGATGGTTCTTGCCCACCTCCGGGCACCATGGGTACATTGCTGAGGGTCAGATTGGACAATGGGTAGATTGTGGTGACAAGATCCACGCAGGGGAATGTGGGTGCCCAGACACCTCAATCCCAACACCCGGCATGGTCCTGTGACTGCCATCCCTGGCTGCACTTCAGGCGCTCTGGGGATGCTTCTTTTTCATTCTGGCAAGTTGATTTGAAATTCTTATGTGGTCATCATAGGGTTCAGGGCTACCTGAGATCCATGTGCAGGCCCCTTCTCAGTCTGGCTTCCACTCTCGTCTACTGAAAGGAAATAGGCAATGTAGACAGGGTTGTGATTCCCGGTTGGAAAGCAAGTTACAGGAGTTTTGAGAAATGGTTTCAGCTCCAGAGCTGTGTGGCCCCGAGCCCCACCCCAAGACCCCAGGGGGCGGGTTCTGTTGATGGGAACTGCAGGGACAGGGAGGCCAGTATTGCAGGGGTTAGTGTTAGGATTACGCTTCGAGGTTTAGGGCTGGATATCATGGTTGTGGTTAGGGTTGGTTCTCAGGTAACCTCAAACACTTCCTTACCTTGAAAGCGCCCAGGCAAGCGCTTCCTCTACTCAGTCGCATTTTTCTAGGATCCCAATTTGCTCCAGCATTTTGTTTAAGATTCCCCATATTACCTTGTGATGTATCCAATGCAGTCAGTCTCCAGCATGTTGTTTAAATCCTGTAACCCTGAACCAGCAAGTGGATGTTTCGGCAACCTTTGATTTCCTTCCTCAGCATTCTGAGCACATCAGGACAGCCACGACACTTCTGCAGGGATGACTTTTAGCACTTTTCTTAGAGGACTTAAATGCTGTTTTTGCGACTCTGGGTTTCACCACAACTTCATTGCTTGTGATGCACTTGCCAACTCCAGGTCTGCCTGATTTTTTTCTGTGAACTCACCACCTCTCTGTCTCTCTCTCAACAGCAGAATCTGATCAGAAATTGGCTCCCACGTTGAATGCTCTATGTCAGTCACAGCCCTAAGGGGCACAGGTCTTCAAGTCTGGGCCTGTGGCCTGCCCACCCAGCTCCCTTGAGTTGTGCCTAGACAGGGCCTTGAGTCACGTGGGGCTCCCAGTCCGGGCAGTGCCCCCGAAGCTCAGAGCCCACCTGGCACAGGATCAGCAGCTTTCTCCCCAGTGCCCGCCGGCCTCCCACTGAAGACACAGTCTGTGCAGTGAGCTGGTTTTCTTCTCTGTGTGAACGTTCACTCCCAAGAGGGGACAGGGACAGGAGGAGGAGCAGGGGGTGTGGTGCCATCCCCATCTCCCCCCAGCTCTTCTGTGGAACCCTGGCCCTGGACACCAGCCTTTTATACCCCATCCTGTGCTCCCCAGCTTCAGACAGGTCACAGTGGAGTCCCCAAAATGTTACTCCCATAACTCCATCTATCTATGACCTCCTAGAGCATTCTCCTCCTGAGTCCCCGCCCAGGCAGACTTGTCCCATGACTCCTTCCCTTTTCTAGGCCCCACCTCCCTCTCCCCCATTGCAGAGATTTAATTTTCAGGTGGAACATTTGGGACTTGGGGAGAGGACCTACCCAGGAGCATAACCTGATTATATGTTGGGCAGCCTCAGACCCAGATCCCAGCGGTCTCCCCCCGCCCCCCTCGCGCTGTTTCCCGGAGCTGGAGGAGGAGGGACCAAGAGCCCACAGCTGGGGAGGGCCCTGTCATTACAGGGTTTGGGCCCACCCCACCACAGAAGCCCTGCTCTGTAAACGTGCCCCAGATCCTGGGGCTGCCATTGCCCCCTCTGCTATGATACCTGTTACCCCACCTGATGACTGGACCCATAGAGAAGAAGTTGGGGCCTTGGGGAACTGGTTTCCTAACTCCTTTTCCTTGTCTCTTGAGTTCCCACTCGTGTCCGTTTACATTTTGGGATCTTCACCTAATACACAGGGTCTTGCGTAAAAGCTTAGACCATCTGAAAATAGGAATATTAAGAATAAAGTCTACATCTAGGATCATCTAGGGACAGACAGCACATGGGTGAAAGTCTGGCAGTTGTATATTCAACCACTCCACCTCCCTGCTCTGTTTATATTTTTTGCCCAAACTCAGTCACCTGGAAAAACAACGGCACTCACATACAACTGTGAGGAGACCTGCTTTTTCCCAAAAGTTTATCTTTTCACTTAGTCACCTTTGCAAGAAACAAAGCCACACCTTCACTGCCTTCCCTCATCCCTTTGTGTCCTTTCCCACAGTCCCTTCATATACCTTATATTCCCATTTCTTAAAATGTTGCTGGGAAGCCTGGCCCTGACAGGTTGATTGTCCCAGCAAAGCACTGTGCATTCATCTACCTAAGGATGACGTTTGGTTCAGAAGAGAAACGAACTTTAATAGTTGCACCTTGAATTCTCCTAACGTGTCTGACAATATGCACAAAAGAGGATATTTGGAGGAACCCTGTGCAAGAAAATTTCACCCTGATTATTTTACTTCTGTAATCACTAGGTCCTTTCTTTGAACTACCCTCCCATTCCTGGGAAAAACAAGAAGTGTCAAACTAAACTGTTTCTCTTTCCTTTCTTCTTTCTCCACAACCCCTGCTCTGTGGGGAAGGAAAAAAAAAGTCCTCAGACGGAATCCCAAACCTTGGTGTATCTGCTCTCTACAACTTTATAAGCCCAGATCCTCCACAGACTGACAGTTCCTGGACAAAGAATTAAAAATCCCACATGGATTTGACCTATGTATAATCTCACCCCAATCCAGTACACAAGCACATACACAGAGACATGTAAGCTTGATGGTGTTTATTTCTCCTTCACACCAATCCGATTTTATCCAAGTGTCTTGCTGTCTGCATTTTTCATCACCGGATCTGCTTTTCTTTCAATCCTGAGCATGAGAACACTGTATCTGAAGTCACTTTTTAGAAGTTCTGCTTTTTTAGGTAAAGTTTGATGCTCCGAGATATTCAACTCAAAAACTTGGAATACTCTAAAACACACAAACACACATAAAAACTCATTTTCTCTGAAAAATGTTAAAAATTGCTTTAATTATGCAAGGTCCTGCCCAGGAAAAACTAGCCCTTCCCCGTTTGTGACCTCTTCAATTTCCCCTTACCATGTGTTAGAAATTGCTCTCCGTAACATCTGCCCCACTGCCAGTGTTCTCTGTATGAGTAGAATAAGCTAAGGAGATAAACAAGAAAATTAAAAGACACTGATTACCAAAATGGAAAATTGATGAGAGAAAGGAATGAGAGACTGTACAAATATTCATAGCCTTTTGTGGAAAGGGTGAAAGGAGGAACATTTGATGAGCCAAAATTTAAGGGGGTGGAGAAATGACTGAGGGTGGGGTTGGCTGTCATGGAATTAAGTTCAGAGAAGTAAAGGATTGAACTTTGCTTCTGTCCAAACGACTCCGGACACTGACTACAGTGCAGTGGGCTTAAGCTTCCCCAGCTCTAACTTGTTTTGCAGTGCAGTTTCTCCAATGTTCCTGTTTCATCTTGATGCCCTGGGTGACCTGGTTTGTGTCATTCCCTGTCTTTCAATTTCTACACTTGTGAAATGAGTGTCCAGGTACCCCAAAACATGCATTTCAGCCCCTACTTCCCGAGCTGCTCACCTGCCCTCTCGGTTCCCTGTCCAGGCACCTGCATCCTCATGTGGTACCGCAGGGGATTGAGCCATAGGTCTTCACAGATGATCTGTTAGGGGAACCAGGACAGGACCGCTCAGGGTTCAGACACCATTCCCAAGAAGGCTGGGAACCCTCCCTGGTCATTTCTGAATTTTCGCAGTGAGGCCCTACCTCAGCGATCCTGTTAGATCCTGCAAAGTTGTGGTCAGAAAACCAGTTGAAGAAGAAGTTAACACTGCTGTTGTGGTGCCTGCGGCTATAAGCCTCATGTTCATAATCCTGATACCACTGAACTGGAGTGGAATGAGATGCCGTATATCCTGCAGGGAAGAAAAGTATACAGGAAGGGGTTGGAGCATGCTGACGATGATAAACCCAACACCTTCACTACCCATCCTGGGATCCACCTCCTACCGGTGACATTAATGAGATATTCCTTAATAATCACTTTATTCCGGAAGTACGGGTTGTCCCGAAAGAACATCATGATCTTGCAGCAGTGAATGGGATGCCTGATTTCCTCCACCTGTCATGACAAAGTGGAGAAGGCTAAAATTTCTTTTCAGGTCACCTACCCTTTTCTGTTTGCCTGAAAGAATTGCGTCTCTTATCCTTCCCCGCTCAACCTTCCAGCCTCAGTCTCACTAGTTCTGACCTCCAAGTCGATCACGTAGCTAAGCAAGTCTTCATCTTCATCGCTGATCATGGCCAACATCTCGGGGTGGTTCACAATCTGCCTCAGGTCAAGGAGCCTTTCCATGCTACGGAAGTAGGCGCTAGAAGCAACTGAGCATGTATAAACAGCTAGGAGAGTGTGTTGCGCAGGGGTCTCCCACACCTCACACATTGTGTCTCCCACACCTTATGCACTGTGCCCTCCCTGCCTGTCATGAGACACACTCAAGGCAATGGGTGCCTTGCGTGGCCTTAAATGGGAGACTGTCCACGTTGACGCAGGGAGGGGCTCCTTTCTGAGGGATGCTGAGCTCTATGTGTCCCCGATGTACTAGGGGCAAAAGTGAATCTGCTTGTATCTAAGTATGCACTTTATCAGCTCTGACTGACTAGGGTGGGAATTCATACACTTTCCTACAGCATTATTGTCAGGAAAGCCTGTCCTTCAAACACCTTTTCTACATGAGAACTCCTTTGTGCTATTCACGACACTGATCCAGAATGACTTCTAATTCTCCGCCCCAGTTAGTGTCTCTGTGCCGTAAGTATTTGTATTTGCACGAGTGTGGCTGCAGCTCCGTCTTCCCTCAGTCTGTACCTTCCCCCACACCCCCCAAGCAGATGTTTTCCAGTACAGGGACGGAACACTGGTCCTTGGTGCTATCAGTACCATTCTCTAAACAACTGAGCAACCGGCCAGAAAAGCCTGTATATTCTCATGCTGAGCTGTCCCATGGATCGATTGCTATTACCCTTGCCCATGCTCCTACCGGTCAGTACAAAGCGAGATTCGAAAGGATACGGCTTTGGCCCAGAAGCCAGGGATGCCCTGGATGATGGACCTTCGGTGACCGAGAAGAGTCCCACGTCTCTGCACCAGGTTCTGCCTCAAACAAGCAAAGGCCGTCCTGGCTTGGTTGTTCACGGGCTCCATCTCTAACTGAAGGGCCTCCAGCGACTACAGAGGGGATAAGGACAACATGGGGCTCCACAGAGTCTGTGTCGGGGTCTTCTATTCAAGCTTCTCCTCAGGCTCTACAAGTTGCATCAGAGTTTCCTCCCCCACGTCTTCTTCCTGAACTTTTTCCTCAAATTCCTCCTCCTCCTCTTCCCTGTCAGGCTCCTACACCACCCTCTCACCGTCCATCACGTGCTGCGCCCACTCCTCCTTCCACTGCTCCTGCTCCTCCTTCTCCTCGTCCTGCTCCACTGCCTCCACCTCCTGAATAACATCCACCAACACAAGCACCACATCATCCTGCTCCTCGACTTCTCTCTCCTCTTCTCCCTCTTCGGATCACCCCTTCTCTTCCTGCTCCTCCTGCCACTCAGCGACCTCCGCCACCGCCATTACATCCACAAGGACAGCACCACGTCTTCCAGCTCTTTATCCTCCTGGTCCTCGACTTTTCCTTCCTCACACGCCTCTTCCGATTTCTCCTCTTCCCTCCTCCACAGCGACCTCCACCACCTCCACTGCCGCAAACAAAACTAGCGCCACCTCCCGCCCGGTCGCCGCCGCCTCCCTCTCTGCCAAGGCCTCGCTTTCCTGCACAGCTTCAACCCCGGTCCAGGAGGCCTCCTCGGACGTCCCACCCAACTCTGCCTGGGTCGCACACCCGACGCCATTACTGGCCTCTGGCCGCTGCTCCCCAAGAGGCCTACCGGCCCCTCCCTCCCGAGGGCCCTTTCCCACACCTACCTTCATCCAGGGTTCGGCAGAAGACCCTTCCTCCCGGGAGCCCGCTTCACTCGCCATGCTGCCCTGGTCCTCAGCAGGCTCAGCTGCGCCGGGTACGCAAGGCCGAAAGCCTTGAGCTGCACACCCCCCAGGCAGGAGCTAGAGAAGCCGAGCCGCAGGCAGCTTCCGGCTCTGGGAACTTCCGGGAGCCTCGCGGTCGGGCTCGGCATCGGGCGCATGCGCATGGCTTGGCGCGCTCTGCCGTCGTCATGGGGCCAAGGCGCCCAGCCACGCCCAGACCGCTACTGTTGCTCCACGGCCAATGGATGAAGAGGTAGTGGCTGTCACCCATGACGGCCCCGCCTCCCGGACGCAGACATCTGAGGCACAACTGCCCTGCCTGCGAGCCCAGGCCCGTGTCTCCAGGAAGCCCTCCAACTTGCCAGGTGCAGTGCGCACACACAGCCGGTTTGCCCTTTGCAAAGTCCAATGAGTGTTCCACTCCAAGGTCCATGCCTGCGTCTTGTGTGGCACCGAATTCAGACAACATAAAGTACTTAAGGACACGAAGCGGGCGCAGTGGACAGTACTGGGTGTTTCAGTTTCAGCGCACAGTCCGAGTGAGGTTCTCAGAGGGCCGGGCCCATGTGTTGCTCTATATGTTGCTGCACTGGATTTCATCGGGTCTAGAGGCAAAGAGCACTACTGCATCGTCTCCCTCAGGATTAGGACAATTAGGGGTCTCAGACATAGTGCACGATTGTCTCTGCAAGTATCAGACCCTCTCCTCCTCAGTGCGTCCTCATCCGCCAGCATTCGGCTCAGATGGCAGCCTGAGGGTGGGGTGCAGGTGTAGGTCCTGCAGAGCGACAGCTGAGGGGCAGGTGTAGGTGCCGCAGAGTGACAGCTGGGGTGCAGGTGTAGGAAGTGGGCAGCTGGCAGACAGGAGGTTTGCCCCTACTTTAGCTGGTTCCCGAGTGTCCCCCTTCTGACTGCATCCTTCACCCTCTCCGCGAGCCAGACGGAGCCTGTCAGCAGGTGGGAAGCCAAGCGTGCAGGGCGTCAGCAGTCCAGGGGATCTGCCATCACCGGACAGGGGCTACCTGAGCAGAGCTTGAGCCAAGACGCCAGGTGGAGCGGATTGAATCATGCCCCCCCAAAACTCATTGCAGCTTAAATTGTGTCCCCCAGGTTTTATGTATTAGAAACTTGGCCCCCACTGTGAATGTTAAGAGGGTGGGAAATCCTATTACGGTAATTGAAAGGAGGAGCCTTGAAGAGGTGATTGGATTGTAGGACCGTGCAGTAGTGAATGGATTAATAATGGTGGTCAGGCGTGTGGTTCTGAGGGCTTTAAAAGAAGAGAGAAAGAGTCTGTCTGTCTGTCTCTCTCTCTCTCTTGCTTCTCACCATGTGACCTGCTTGGACCCACCGGCTGCCTGCCACTTTCCGCCATGAGTAGAAGCAGCCTGAGGCCCGCGCCAGATGCAGCTGTACCAGAATCCTGAGCCAAATAAACCTCTGTTCTTTATAAATTACCCAGTCTCAGGTATTTCTGTTATAGCAACACAAACATGGGCTAATACACCAGGGTCTGTGACTAAATTTTGCCACAGATTGGCTGAGTTCTTGGGTAATTTGCCAAGAAATGGAGATTTTTATAATAGTGTGCTTATTATGTACAAATGTATATATATCACTATGTATCTCTCACTGGATAATTCTCTCATTATATGAATATCTTACTATATAAATATCTCAGCACATATATCTCACTGTATGTATCGCTCACCATATGAATATCTCACTATAACTATGTCACTATATATTTCTCTCACTATATATATCTCTCACTATATATCCCTCACTATATAAATTACTCACTATATAAATATCTCACCTTATATCTGTCACTGTATATCTCTCATTATACACACAATCAAACTCTGCTCTCTTGTTCTTTTCCATCTATCACAGTATTATCGATGTCACTGGCTGCTTCTGAGTTTATGTGGGTTGACACACATGGAGTTTAGGACAAGGTCAGGCAGATGTGCTCAGTGTCAGCTCTCTGCAAGTCATCAGCTGGGGGACACTGGGGTGAATTCTGAGATGTGTGATGGTTCTTGCCCACCTCCGGGCACCATGGGTACATTGCTGAGGGTCAGATTGGACAATGGGTAGATTGTGGTGACAAGATCCACGCAGGGGAATGTGGGTGCCCAGACACCTCAATCCCAACACCCGGCATGGTCCTGTGACTGCCATCCCTGGCTGCACTTCAGGCACTCTGGGGATGCTTCTTTTTCATTCTGGCAAGTTGATTTGAAATTCTTATGTGGTCATCATAGGGTTCAGGGCTACCTGAGATCCATGTGCAGGCCCCTTCTCAGTCTGGCTTCCACTCTCGTCTACTGAAAGGAAATAGGCAATGTAGACAGGGTTGTGATTCCCGGTTGGAAAGCAAGTTACAGGAGTTTTGAGAAATGGTTTCAGCTCCAGAGCTGTGTGGCCCCGAGCCCCACCCCAAGACCCCAGGGGGCGGGTTCTGTTGATGGGAACTGCAGGGACAGGGAGGCCAGTATTGCAGGGGTTAGTGTTAGGATTACGCTTCGAGGTTTAGGGCTGGATATCATGGTTGTGGTTAGGGTTGGTTCTCAGGTAACCTCAAACACTTCCTTACCTTGAAAGCGCCCAGGCAAGCGCTTCCTCTACTCAGTCGCATTTTTCTAGGATCCCAATTTGCTCCAGCATTTTGTTTAAGATTCCCCATATTACCTTGTGATGTATCCAATGCAGTCAGTCTCCAGCATGTTGTTTAAATCCTGTAACCCTGAACCAGCAAGTGGATGTTTCGGCAACCTTTGATTTCCTTCCTCAGCATTCTGAGCACATCAGGACAGCCACGACACTTCTGCAGGGATGACTTTTAGCACTTTTCTTAGAGGACTTAAATGCTGTTTTTGCGACTCTGGGTTTCACCACAACTTCATTGCTTGTGATGCACTTGCCAACTCCAGGTCTGCCTGATTTTTTTCTGTGAACTCACCACCTCTCTGTCTCTCTCTCAACAGCAGAATCTGATCAGAAATTGGCTCCCACGTTGAATGCTCTATGTCAGTCACAGCCCTAAGGGGCACAGGTCTTCAAGTCTGGGCCTGTGGCCTGCCCACCCAGCTCCCTTGAGTTGTGCCTAGACAGGGCCTTGAGTCACGTGGGGCTCCCAGTCCGGGCAGTGCCCCCGAAGCTCAGAGCCCACCTGGCACAGGATCAGCAGCTTTCTCCCCAGTGCCCGCCGGCCTCCCACTGAAGACACAGTCTGTGCAGTGAGCTGGTTTTCTTCTCTGTGTGAACGTTCACTCCCAAGAGGGGACAGGGACAGGAGGAGGAGCAGGGGGTGTGGTGCCATCCCCATCTCCCCCCAGCTCTTCTGTGGAACCCTGGCCCTGGACACCAGCCTTTTATACCCCATCCTGTGCTCCCCAGCTTCAGACAGGTCACAGTGGAGTCCCCAAAATGTTACTCCCATAACTCCATCTATCTATGACCTCCTAGAGCATTCTCCTCCTGAGTCCCCGCCCAGGCAGACTTGTCCCATGACTCCTTCCCTTTTCTAGGCCCCACCTCCCTCTCCCCCATTGCAGAGATTTAATTTTCAGGTGGAACATTTGGGACTTGGGGAGAGGACCTACCCAGGAGCATAACCTGATTATATGTTGGGCAGCCTCAGACCCAGATCCCAGCGGTCTCCCCCCGCCCCCCTCGCGCTGTTTCCCGGAGCTGGAGGAGGAGGGACCAAGAGCCCACAGCTGGGGAGGGCCCTGTCATTACAGGGTTTGGGCCCACCCCACCACAGAAGCCCTGCTCTGTAAACGTGCCCCAGATCCTGGGGCTGCCATTGCCCCCTCTGCTATGATACCTGTTACCCCACCTGATGACTGGACCCATAGAGAAGAAGTTGGGGCCTTGGGGAACTGGTTTCCTAACTCCTTTTCCTTGTCTCTTGAGTTCCCACTCGTGTCCGTTTACATTTTGGGATCTTCACCTAATACACAGGGTCTTGCGTAAAAGCTTAGACCATCTGAAAATAGGAATATTAAGAATAAAGTCTACATCTAGGATCATCTAGGGACAGACAGCACATGGGTGAAAGTCTGGCAGTTGTATATTCAACCACTCCACCTCCCTGCTCTGTTTATATTTTTTGCCCAAACTCAGTCACCTGGAAAAACAACGGCACTCACATACAACTGTGAGGAGACCTGCTTTTTCCCAAAAGTTTATCTTTTCACTTAGTCACCTTTGCAAGAAACAAAGCCACACCTTCACTGCCTTCCCTCATCCCTTTGTGTCCTTTCCCACAGTCCCTTCATATACCTTATATTCCCATTTCTTAAAATGTTGCTGGGAAGCCTGGCCCTGACAGGTTGATTGTCCCAGCAAAGCACTGTGCATTCATCTACCTAAGGATGACGTTTGGTTCAGAAGAGAAACGAACTTTAATAGTTGCACCTTGAATTCTCCTAACGTGTCTGACAATATGCACAAAAGAGGATATTTGGAGGAACCCTGTGCAAGAAAATTTCACCCTGATTATTTTACTTCTGTAATCACTAGGTCCTTTCTTTGAACTACCCTCCCATTCCTGGGAAAAACAAGAAGTGTCAAACTAAACTGTTTCTCTTTCCTTTCTTCTTTCTCCACAACCCCTGCTCTGTGGGGAAGGAAAAAAAAAGTCCTCAGACGGAATCCCAAACCTTGGTGTATCTGCTCTCTACAACTTTATAAGCCCAGATCCTCCACAGACTGACAGTTCCTGGACAAAGAATTAAAAATCCCACATGGATTTGACCTATGTATAATCTCACCCCAATCCAGTACACAAGCACATACACAGAGACACGTACGCTTGATGGTGTTTATTTCTCCTTCACACCAATCCGATTTTATCCAAGTGTCTTGCTGTCTGCATTTTTCATCACCGGATCTGCTTTTCTTTCAATCCTGAGCATGAGAACACTGTATCTGAAGTCACTTTTTAGAAGTTCTGCTTTTTTAGGTAAAGTTTGATGCTCCGAGATATTCAACTCAAAAACTTGGAATACTCTAAAACACACAAACACACATAAAAACTCATTTTCTCTGAAAAATGTTAAAAATTGCTTTAATTATGCAAGGTCCTGCCCAGGAAAAACTAGCCCTTCCCCGTTTGTGACCTCTTCAATTTCCCCTTACCATGTGTTAGAAATTGCTCTCCGTAACATCTGCCCCACTGCCAGTGTTCTCTGTATGAGTAGAATAAGCTAAGGAGATAAACAAGAAAATTAAAAGACACTGATTACCAAAATGGAAAATTGATGAGAGAAAGGAATGAGAGACTGTACAAATATTCATAGCCTTTTGTGGAAAGGGTGAAAGGAGGAACATTTGATGAGCCAAAATTTAAGGGGGTGGAGAAATGACTGAGGGTGGGGTTGGCTGTCATGGAATTAAGTTCAGAGAAGTAAAGGATTGAACTTTGCTTCTGTCCAAACGACTCCGGACACTGACTACAGTGCAGTGGGCTTAAGCTTCCCCAGCTCTAACTTGTTTTGCAGTGCAGTTTCTCCCATGTTCCTGTTTCATCTTGATGCCCTGGGTGACCTGGTTTGTGTCATTCCCTGTCTTTCAATTTCTACACTTGTGAAATGAGTGTCCAGGTACCCCAAAACATGCATTTCAGCCCCTACTTCCCGAGCTGCTCACCTGCCCTCTCGGTTCCCTGTCCAGGCACCTGCATCCTCATGTGGTACCGCAGGGGATTGAGCCATAGGTCTTCACAGATGATCTGTTAGGGGAACCAGGACAGGACCGCTCAGGGTTCAGACACCATTCCCAAGAAGGCTGGGAACCCTCCCTGGTCATTTCTGAATTTTCGCAGTGAGGCCCTACCTCAGCGATCCTGTTAGATCCTGCAAAGTTGTGGTCAGAAAACCAGTTGAAGAAGAAGTTAACACTGCTGTTGTGGTGCCTGCGGCTATAAGCCTCATGTTCATAATCCTGATACCACTGAACTGGAGTGGAATGAGATGCCGTATATCCTGCAGGGAAGAAAAGTATACAGGAAGGGGTTGGAGCATGCTGACGATGATAAACCCAACACCTTCACTACCCATCCTGGGATCCACCTCCTACCGGTGACATTAATGAGATATTCCTTAATAATCACTTTATTCCGGAAGTACGGGTTGTCCCGAAAGAACATCATGATCTTGCAGCAGTGAATGGGATGCCTGATTTCCTCCACCTGTCATGACAAAGTGGAGAAGGCTAAAATTTCTTTTCAGGTCACCTACCCTTTTCTGTTTGCCTGAAAGAATTGCGTCTCTTATCCTTCCCCGCTCAACCTTCCAGCCTCAGTCTCACTAGTTCTGACCTCCAAGTCGATCACGTAGCTAAGCAAGTCTTCATCTTCATCGCTGATCATGGCCAACATCTCGGGGTGGTTCACAATCTGCCTCAGGTCAAGGAGCCTTTCCATGCTACGGAAGTAGGCGCTAGAAGCAACTGAGCATGTATAAACAGCTAGGAGAGTGTGTTGCGCAGGGGTCTCCCACACCTCACACATTGTGTCTCCCACACCTTATGCACTGTGCCCTCCCTGCCTGTCATGAGACACACTCAAGGCAATGGGTGCCTTGCGTGGCCTTAAATGGGAGACTGTCCACGTTGACGCAGGGAGGGGCTCCTTTCTGAGGGATGCTGAGCTCTATGTGTCCCCGATGTACTAGGGGCAAAAGTGAATCTGCTTGTATCTAAGTATGCACTTTATCAGCTCTGACTGACTAGGGTGGGAATTCATACACTTTCCTACAGCATTATTGTCAGGAAAGCCTGTCCTTCAAACACCTTTTCTACATGAGAACTCCTTTGTGCTATTCACGACACTGATCCAGAATGACTTCTAATTCTCCGCCCCAGTTAGTGTCTCTGTGCCGTAAGTATTTGTATTTGCACGAGTGTGGCTGCAGCTCCGTCTTCCCTCAGTCTGTACCTTCCCCCACACCCCCCAAGCAGATGTTTTCCAGTACAGGGACGGAACACTGGTCCTTGGTGCTATCAGTACCATTCTCTAAACAACTGAGCAACCGGCCAGAAAAGCCTGTATATTCTCATGCTGAGCTGTCCCATGGATCGATTGCTATTACCCTTGCCCATGCTCCTACCGGTCAGTACAAAGCGAGATTCGAAAGGATACGGCTTTGGCCCAGAAGCCAGGGATGCCCTGGATGATGGACCTTCGGTGACCGAGAAGAGTCCCACGTCTCTGCACCAGGTTCTGCCTCAAACAAGCAAAGGCCGTCCTGGCTTGGTTGTTCACGGGCTCCATCTCTAACTGAAGGGCCTCCAGCGACTACAGAGGGGATAAGGACAACATGGGGCTCCACAGAGTCTGTGTCGGGGTCTTCTATTCAAGCTTCTCCTCAGGCTCTACAAGTTGCATCAGAGTTTCCTCCCCCACGTCTTCTTCCTGAACTTTTTCCTCAAATTCCTCCTCCTCCTCTTCCCTGTCAGGCTCCTACACCACCCTCTCACCGTCCATCACGTGCTGCGCCCACTCCTCCTTCCACTGCTCCTGCTCCTCCTTCTCCTCGTCCTGCTCCACTGCCTCCACCTCCTGAATAACATCCACCAACACAAGCACCACATCATCCTGCTCCTCGACTTCTCTCTCCTCTTCTCCCTCTTCGGATCACCCCTTCTCTTCCTGCTCCTCCTGCCACTCAGCGACCTCCGCCACCGCCATTACATCCACAAGGACAGCACCACGTCTTCCAGCTCTTTATCCTCCTGGTCCTCGACTTTTCCTTCCTCACACGCCTCTTCCGATTTCTCCTCTTCCCTCCTCCACAGCGACCTCCACCACCTCCACTGCCGCAAACAAAACTAGCGCCACCTCCCGCCCGGTCGCCGCCGCCTCCCTCTCTGCCAAGGCCTCGCTTTCCTGCACAGCTTCAACCCCGGTCCAGGAGGCCTCCTCGGACGTCCCACCCAACTCTGCCTGGGTCGCACACCCGACGCCATTACTGGCCTCTGGCCGCTGCTCCCCAAGAGGCCTACCGGCCCCTCCCTCCCGAGGGCCCTTTCCCACACCTACCTTCATCCAGGGTTCGGCAGAAGACCCTTCCTCCCGGGAGCCCGCTTCACTCGCCATGCTGCCCTGGTCCTCAGCAGGCTCAGCTGCGCCGGGTACGCAAGGCCGAAAGCCTTGAGCTGCACACCCCCCAGGCAGGAGCTAGAGAAGCCGAGCCGCAGGCAGCTTCCAGCTCTGGGAACTTCCGGGAGCCTCGCGGTCGGGCTCGGCATCGGGCGCATGCGCATGGATTGGCGCGCTCTGCCGTCGTCATGGGGCCAAGGCGCCCAGCCACGCCCAGACCGCTACTGTTGCTCCACGGCCAATGGATGAAGAGGTAGTGGCTGTCACCCATGACGGCCCCGCCTCCCGGACGCAGACATCTGAGGCACAACTGCCCTGCCTGCGAGCCCAGGCCCGTGTCTCCAGGAAGCCCTCCAACTTGCCAGGTGCAGTGCGCACACACAGCCGGTTTGCCCTTTGCAAAGTCCAATGAGTGTTCCACTCCAAGGTCCATGCCTGCGTCTTGTGTGGCACCGAATTCAGACAACATAAAGTACTTAAGGACACGAAGCGGGCGCAGTGGACAGTACTGGGTGTTTCAGTTTCAGCGCACAGTCCGAGTGAGGTTCTCAGAGGGCCGGGCCCATGTGTTGCTCTATATGTTGCTGCACTGGATTTCATCGGGTCTAGAGGCAAAGAGCACTACTGCATCGTCTCCCTCAGGATTAGGACAATTAGGGGTCTCAGACATAGTGCACGATTGTCTCTGCAAGTATCAGACCCTCTCCTCCTCAGTGCGTCCTCATCCGCCAGCATTCGGCTCAGATGGCAGCCTGAGGGTGGGGTGCAGGTGTAGGTCCTGCAGAGCGACAGCTGAGGGGCAGGTGTAGGTGCCGCAGAGTGACAGCTGGGGTGCAGGTGTAGGAAGTGGGCAGCTGGCAGACAGGAGGTTTGCCCCTACTTTAGCTGGTTCCCGAGTGTCCCCCTTCTGACTGCATCCTTCACCCTCTCCGCGAGCCAGACGGAGCCTGTCAGCAGGTGGGAAGCCAAGCGTGCAGGGTGTCAGCAGTCCAGGGGATCTGCCATCACCGGACAGGGGCTACCTGAGCAGAGCTTGAGCCAAGACGCCAGGTGGAGCGGATTGAATCATGCCCCCCCAAAACTCATTGCAGCTTAAATTGTGTCCCCCAGGTTTTATGTATTAGAAACTTGGCCCCCACTGTGAATGTTAAGAGGGTGGGAAATCCTATTACGGTAATTGAAAGGAGGAGCCTTGAAGAGGTGATTGGATTGTAGGACCGTGCAGTAGTGAATGGATTAATAATGGTGGTCAGGCGTGTGGTTCTGAGGGCTTTAAAAGAAGAGAGAAAGAGTCTGTCTGTCTGTCTCTCTCTCTCTTGCTTCTCACCATGTGACCTGCTTGGACCCACCGGCTGCCTGCCACTTTCCGCCATGAGTAGAAGCAGCCTGAGGCCCGCGCCAGATGCAGCTGTACCAGAATCCTGAGCCAAATAAACCTCTGTTCTTTATAAATTACCCAGTCTCAGGTATTTCTGTTATAGCAACACAAACATGGGCTAATACACCAGGGTCTGTGACTAAATTTTGCCACAGATTGGCTGAGTTCTTGGGTAATTTGCCAAGAAATGGAGATTTTTATAATAGTGTGCTTATTATGTACAAATGTATATATATCACTATGTATCTCTCACTGGATAATTCTCTCATTATATGAATATCTTACTATATAAATATCTCAGCACATATATCTCACTGTATGTATCGCTCACCATATGAATATCTCACTATAACTATGTCACTATATATTTCTCTCACTATATATATCTCTCACTATATATCCCTCACTATATAAATTACTCACTATATAAATATCTCACCTTATATCTGTCACTGTATATCTCTCATTATACACACAATCAAACTCTGCTCTCTTGTTCTTTTCCATCTATCACAGTATTATCGATGTCACTGGCTGCTTCTGAGTTTATGTGGGTTGACACACATGGAGTTTAGGACAAGGTCAGGCAGATGTGCTCAGTGTCAGCTCTCTGCAAGTCATCAGCTGGGGGACACTGGGGTGAATTCTGAGATGTGTGATGGTTCTTGCCCACCTCCGGGCACCATGGGTACATTGCTGAGGGTCAGATTGGACAATGGGTAGATTGTGGTGACAAGATCCACGCAGGGGAATGTGGGTGCCCAGACACCTCAATCCCAACACCCGGCATGGTCCTGTGACTGCCATCCCTGGCTGCACTTCAGGCGCTCTGGGGATGCTTCTTTTTCATTCTGGCAAGTTGATTTGAAATTCTTATGTGGTCATCATAGGGTTCAGGGCTACCTGAGATCCATGTGCAGGCCCCTTCTCAGTCTGGCTTCCACTCTCGTCTACTGAAAGGAAATAGGCAATGTAGACAGGGTTGTGATTCCCGGTTGGAAAGCAAGTTACAGGAGTTTTGAGAAATGGTTTCAGCTCCAGAGCTGTGTGGCCCCGAGCCCCACCCCAAGACCCCAGGGGGCGGGTTCTGTTGATGGGAACTGCAGGGACAGGGAGGCCAGTATTGCAGGGGTTAGTGTTAGGATTACGCTTCGAGGTTTAGGGCTGGATATCATGGTTGTGGTTAGGGTTGGTTCTCAGGTAACCTCAAACACTTCCTTACCTTGAAAGCGCCCAGGCAAGCGCTTCCTCTACTCAGTCGCATTTTTCTAGGATCCCAATTTGCTCCAGCATTTTGTTTAAGATTCCCCATATTACCTTGTGATGTATCCAATGCAGTCAGTCTCCAGCATGTTGTTTAAATCCTGTAACCCTGAACCAGCAAGTGGATGTTTCGGCAACCTTTGATTTCCTTCCTCAGCATTCTGAGCACATCAGGACAGCCACGACACTTCTGCAGGGATGACTTTTAGCACTTTTCTTAGAGGACTTAAATGCTGTTTTTGCGACTCTGGGTTTCACCACAACTTCATTGCTTGTGATGCACTTGCCAACTCCAGGTCTGCCTGATTTTTTTCTGTGAACTCACCACCTCTCTGTCTCTCTCTCAACAGCAGAATCTGATCAGAAATTGGCTCCCACGTTGAATGCTCTATGTCAGTCACAGCCCTAAGGGGCACAGGTCTTCAAGTCTGGGCCTGTGGCCTGCCCACCTAGCTCCCTTGAGTTGTGCCTAGACAGGGCCTTGAGTCACGTGGGGCTCCCAGTCCGGGCAGTGCCCCCGAAGCTCAGAGCCCACCTGGCACAGGATCAGCAGCTTTCTCCCCAGTGCCCGCCGGCCTCCCACTGAAGACACAGTCTGTGCAGTGAGCTGGTTTTCTTCTCTGTGTGAACGTTCACTCCCAAGAGGGGACAGGGACAGGAGGAGGAGCAGGGGGTGTGGTGCCATCCCCATCTCCCCCCAGCTCTTCTGTGGAACCCTGGCCCTGGACACCAGCCTTTTATACCCCATCCTGTGCTCCCCAGCTTCAGACAGGTCACAGTGGAGTCCCCAAAATGTTACTCCCATAACTCCATCTATCTATGACCTCCTAGAGCATTCTCCTCCTGAGTCCCCGCCCAGGCAGACTTGTCCCATGACTCCTTCCCTTTTCTAGGCCCCACCTCCCTCTCCCCCATTGCAGAGATTTAATTTTCAGGTGGAACATTTGGGACTTGGGGAGAGGACCTACCCAGGAGCATAACCTGATTATATGTTGGGCAGCCTCAGACCCAGATCCCAGCGGTCTCCCCCCGCCCCCCTCGCGCTGTTTCCCGGAGCTGGAGGAGGAGGGACCAAGAGCCCACAGCTGGGGAGGGCCCTGTCATTACAGGGTTTGGGCCCACCCCACCACAGAAGCCCTGCTCTGTAAACGTGCCCCAGATCCTGGGGCTGCCATTGCCCCCTCTGCTATGATACCTGTTACCCCACCTGATGACTGGACCCATAGAGAAGAAGTTGGGGCCTTGGGGAACTGGTTTCCTAACTCCTTTTCCTTGTCTCTTGAGTTCCCACTCGTGTCCGTTTACATTTTGGGATCTTCACCTAATACACAGGGTCTTGCGTAAAAGCTTAGACCATCTGAAAATAGGAATATTAAGAATAAAGTCTACATCTAGGATCATCTAGGGACAGACAGCACATGGGTGAAAGTCTGGCAGTTGTATATTCAACCACTCCACCTCCCTGCTCTGTTTATATTTTTTGCCCAAACTCAGTCACCTGGAAAAACAACGGCACTCACATACAACTGTGAGGAGACCTGCTTTTTCCCAAAAGTTTATCTTTTCACTTAGTCACCTTTGCAAGAAACAAAGCCACACCTTCACTGCCTTCCCTCATCCCTTTGTGTCCTTTCCCACAGTCCCTTCATATACCTTATATTCCCATTTCTTAAAATGTTGCTGGGAAGCCTGGCCCTGACAGGTTGATTGTCCCAGCAAAGCACTGTGCATTCATCTACCTAAGGATGACGTTTGGTTCAGAAGAGAAACGAACTTTAATAGTTGCACCTTGAATTCTCCTAACGTGTCTGACAATATGCACAAAAGAGGATATTTGGAGGAACCCTGTGCAAGAAAATTTCACCCTGATTATTTTACTTCTGTAATCACTAGGTCCTTTCTTTGAACTACCCTCCCATTCCTGGGAAAAACAAGAAGTGTCAAACTAAACTGTTTCTCTTTCCTTTCTTCTTTCTCCACAACCCCTGCTCTGTGGGGAAGGAAAAAAAAAGTCCTCAGACGGAATCCCAAACCTTGGTGTATCTGCTCTCTACAACTTTATAAGCCCAGATCCTCCACAGACTGACAGTTCCTGGACAAAGAATTAAAAATCCCACATGGATTTGACCTATGTATAATCTCACCCCAATCCAGTACACAAGCACATACACAGAGACATGTAAGCTTGATGGTGTTTATTTCTCCTTCACACCAATCCGATTTTATCCAAGTGTCTTGCTGTCTGCATTTTTCATCACCGGATCTGCTTTTCTTTCAATCCTGAGCATGAGAACACTGTATCTGAAGTCACTTTTTAGAAGTTCTGCTTTTTTAGGTAAAGTTTGATGCTCCGAGATATTCAACTCAAAAACTTGGAATACTCTAAAACACACAAACACACATAAAAACTCATTTTCTCTGAAAAATGTTAAAAATTGCTTTAATTATGCAAGGTCCTGCCCAGGAAAAACTAGCCCTTCCCCGTTTGTGACCTCTTCAATTTCCCCTTACCATGTGTTAGAAATTGCTCTCCGTAACATCTGCCCCACTGCCAGTGTTCTCTGTATGAGTAGAATAAGCTAAGGAGATAAACAAGAAAATTAAAAGACACTGATTACCAAAATGGAAAATTGATGAGAGAAAGGAATGAGAGACTGTACAAATATTCATAGCCTTTTGTGGAAAGGGTGAAAGGAGGAACATTTGATGAGCCAAAATTTAAGGGGGTGGAGAAATGACTGAGGGTGGGGTTGGCTGTCATGGAATTAAGTTCAGAGAAGTAAAGGATTGAACTTTGCTTCTGTCCAAACGACTCCGGACACTGACTACAGTGCAGTGGGCTTAAGCTTCCCCAGCTCTAACTTGTTTTGCAGTGCAGTTTCTCCCATGTTCCTGTTTCATCTTGATGCCCTGGGTGACCTGGTTTGTGTCATTCCCTGTCTTTCAATTTCTACACTTGTGAAATGAGTGTCCAGGTACCCCAAAACATGCATTTCAGCCCCTACTTCCCGAGCTGCTCACCTGCCCTCTCGGTTCCCTGTCCAGGCACCTGCATCCTCATGTGGTACCGCAGGGGATTGAGCCATAGGTCTTCACAGATGATCTGTTAGGGGAACCAGGACAGGACCGCTCAGGGTTCAGACACCATTCCCAAGAAGGCTGGGAACCCTCCCTGGTCATTTCTGAATTTTCGCAGTGAGGCCCTACCTCAGCGATCCTGTTAGATCCTGCAAAGTTGTGGTCAGAAAACCAGTTGAAGAAGAAGTTAACACTGCTGTTGTGGTGCCTGCGGCTATAAGCCTCATGTTCATAATCCTGATACCACTGAACTGGAGTGGAATGAGATGCCGTATATCCTGCAGGGAAGAAAAGTATACAGGAAGGGGTTGGAGCATGCTGACGATGATAAACCCAACACCTTCACTACCCATCCTGGGATCCACCTCCTACCGGTGACATTAATGAGATATTCCTTAATAATCACTTTATTCCGGAAGTACGGGTTGTCCCGAAAGAACATCATGATCTTGCAGCAGTGAATGGGATGCCTGATTTCCTCCACCTGTCATGACAAAGTGGAGAAGGCTAAAATTTCTTTTCAGGTCACCTACCCTTTTCTGTTTGCCTGAAAGAATTGCGTCTCTTATCCTTCCCCGCTCAACCTTCCAGCCTCAGTCTCACTAGTTCTGACCTCCAAGTCGATCACGTAGCTAAGCAAGTCTTCATCTTCATCGCTGATCATGGCCAACATCTCGGGGTGGTTCACAATCTGCCTCAGGTCAAGGAGCCTTTCCATGCTACGGAAGTAGGCGCTAGAAGCAACTGAGCATGTATAAACAGCTAGGAGAGTGTGTTGCGCAGGGGTCTCCCACACCTCACACATTGTGTCTCCCACACCTTATGCACTGTGCCCTCCCTGCCTGTCATGAGACACACTCAAGGCAATGGGTGCCTTGCGTGGCCTTAAATGGGAGACTGTCCACGTTGACGCAGGGAGGGGCTCCTTTCTGAGGGATGCTGAGCTCTATGTGTCCCCGATGTACTAGGGGCAAAAGTGAATCTGCTTGTATCTAAGTATGCACTTTATCAGCTCTGACTGACTAGGGTGGGAATTCATACACTTTCCTACAGCATTATTGTCAGGAAAGCCTGTCCTTCAAACACCTTTTCTACATGAGAACTCCTTTGTGCTATTCACGACACTGATCCAGAATGACTTCTAATTCTCCGCCCCAGTTAGTGTCTCTGTGCCGTAAGTATTTGTATTTGCACGAGTGTGGCTGCAGCTCCGTCTTCCCTCAGTCTGTACCTTCCCCCACACCCCCCAAGCAGATGTTTTCCAGTACAGGGACGGAACACTGGTCCTTGGTGCTATCAGTACCATTCTCTAAACAACTGAGCAACCGGCCAGAAAAGCCTGTATATTCTCATGCTGAGCTGTCCCATGGATCGATTGCTATTACCCTTGCCCATGCTCCTACCGGTCAGTACAAAGCGAGATTCGAAAGGATACGGCTTTGGCCCAGAAGCCAGGGATGCCCTGGATGATGGACCTTCGGTGACCGAGAAGAGTCCCACGTCTCTGCACCAGGTTCTGCCTCAAACAAGCAAAGGCCGTCCTGGCTTGGTTGTTCACGGGCTCCATCTCTAACTGAAGGGCCTCCAGCGACTACAGAGGGGATAAGGACAACATGGGGCTCCACAGAGTCTGTGTCGGGGTCTTCTATTCAAGCTTCTCCTCAGGCTCTACAAGTTGCATCAGAGTTTCCTCCCCCACGTCTTCTTCCTGAACTTTTTCCTCAAATTCCTCCTCCTCCTCTTCCCTGTCAGGCTCCTACACCACCCTCTCACCGTCCATCACGTGCTGCGCCCACTCCTCCTTCCACTGCTCCTGCTCCTCCTTCTCCTCGTCCTGCTCCACTGCCTCCACCTCCTGAATAACATCCACCAACACAAGCACCACATCATCCTGCTCCTCGACTTCTCTCTCCTCTTCTCCCTCTTCGGATCACCCCTTCTCTTCCTGCTCCTCCTGCCACTCAGCGACCTCCGCCACCGCCATTACATCCACAAGGACAGCACCACGTCTTCCAGCTCTTTATCCTCCTGGTCCTCGACTTTTCCTTCCTCACACGCCTCTTCCGATTTCTCCTCTTCCCTCCTCCACAGCGACCTCCACCACCTCCACTGCCGCAAACAAAACTAGCGCCACCTCCCGCCCGGTCGCCGCCGCCTCCCTCTCTGCCAAGGCCTCGCTTTCCTGCACAGCTTCAACCCCGGTCCAGGAGGCCTCCTCGGACGTCCCACCCAACTCTGCCTGGGTCGCACACCCGACGCCATTACTGGCCTCTGGCCGCTGCTCCCCAAGAGGCCTACCGGCCCCTCCCTCCCGAGGGCCCTTTCCCACACCTACCTTCATCCAGGGTTCGGCAGAAGACCCTTCCTCCCGGGAGCCCGCTTCACTCGCCATGCTGCCCTGGTCCTCAGCAGGCTCAGCTGCGCCGGGTACGCAAGGCCGAAAGCCTTGAGCTGCACACCCCCCAGGCAGGAGCTAGAGAAGCCGAGCCGCAGGCAGCTTCCAGCTCTGGGAACTTCCGGGAGCCTCGCGGTCGGGCTCGGCATCGGGCGCATGCGCATGGCTTGGCGCGCTCTGCCGTCGTCATGGGGCCAAGGCGCCCAGCCACGCCCAGACCGCTACTGTTGCTCCACGGCCAATGGATGAAGAGGTAGTGGCTGTCACCCATGACGGCCCCGCCTCCCGGACGCAGACATCTGAGGCACAACTGCCCTGCCTGCGAGCCCAGGCCCGTGTCTCCAGGAAGCCCTCCAACTTGCCAGGTGCAGTGCGCACACACAGCCGGTTTGCCCTTTGCAAAGTCCAATGAGTGTTCCACTCCAAGGTCCATGCCTGCGTCTTGTGTGGCACCGAATTCAGACAACATAAAGTACTTAAGGACACGAAGCGGGCGCAGTGGACAGTACTGGGTGTTTCAGTTTCAGCGCACAGTCCGAGTGAGGTTCTCAGAGGGCCGGGCCCATGTGTTGCTCTATATGTTGCTGCACTGGATTTCATCGGGTCTAGAGGCAAAGAGCACTACTGCATCGTCTCCCTCAGGATTAGGACAATTAGGGGTCTCAGACATAGTGCACGATTGTCTCTGCAAGTATCAGACCCTCTCCTCCTCAGTGCGTCCTCATCCGCCAGCATTCGGCTCAGATGGCAGCCTGAGGGTGGGGTGCAGGTGTAGGTCCTGCAGAGCGACAGCTGAGGGGCAGGTGTAGGTGCCGCAGAGTGACAGCTGGGGTGCAGGTGTAGGAAGTGGGCAGCTGGCAGACAGGAGGTTTGCCCCTACTTTAGCTGGTTCCCGAGTGTCCCCCTTCTGACTGCATCCTTCACCCTCTCCGCGAGCCAGACGGAGCCTGTCAGCAGGTGGGAAGCCAAGCGTGCAGGGTGTCAGCAGTCCAGGGGATCTGCCATCACCGGACAGGGGCTACCTGAGCAGAGCTTGAGCCAAGACGCCAGGTGGAGCGGATTGAATCATGCCCCCCCAAAACTCATTGCAGCTTAAATTGTGTCCCCCAGGTTTTATGTATTAGAAACTTGGCCCCCACTGTGAATGTTAAGAGGGTGGGAAATCCTATTACGGTAATTGAAAGGAGGAGCCTTGAAGAGGTGATTGGATTGTAGGACCGTGCAGTAGTGAATGGATTAATAATGGTGGTCAGGCGTGTGGTTCTGAGGGCTTTAAAAGAAGAGAGAAAGAGTCTGTCTGTCTGTCTCTCTCTCTCTTGCTTCTCACCATGTGACCTGCTTGGACCCACCGGCTGCCTGCCACTTTCCGCCATGAGTAGAAGCAGCCTGAGGCCCGCGCCAGATGCAGCTGTACCAGAATCCTGAGCCAAATAAACCTCTGTTCTTTATAAATTACCCAGTCTCAGGTATTTCTGTTATAGCAACACAAACATGGGCTAATACACCAGGGTCTGTGACTAAATTTTGCCACAGATTGGCTGAGTTCTTGGGTAATTTGCCAAGAAATGGAGATTTTTATAATAGTGTGCTTATTATGTACAAATGTATATATATCACTATGTATCTCTCACTGGATAATTCTCTCATTATATGAATATCTTACTATATAAATATCTCAGCACATATATCTCACTGTATGTATCGCTCACCATATGAATATCTCACTATAACTATGTCACTATATATTTCTCTCACTATATATATCTCTCACTATATATCCCTCACTATATAAATTACTCACTATATAAATATCTCACCTTATATCTGTCACTGTATATCTCTCATTATACACACAATCAAACTCTGCTCTCTTGTTCTTTTCCATCTATCACAGTATTATCGATGTCACTGGCTGCTTCTGAGTTTATGTGGGTTGACACACATGGAGTTTAGGACAAGGTCAGGCAGATGTGCTCAGTGTCAGCTCTCTGCAAGTCATCAGCTGGGGGACACTGGGGTGAATTCTGAGATGTGTGATGGTTCTTGCCCACCTCCGGGCACCATGGGTACATTGCTGAGGGTCAGATTGGACAATGGGTAGATTGTGGTGACAAGATCCACGCAGGGGAATGTGGGTGCCCAGACACCTCAATCCCAACACCCGGCATGGTCCTGTGACTGCCATCCCTGGCTGCACTTCAGGCGCTCTGGGGATGCTTCTTTTTCATTCTGGCAAGTTGATTTGAAATTCTTATGTGGTCATCATAGGGTTCAGGGCTACCTGAGATCCATGTGCAGGCCCCTTCTCAGTCTGGCTTCCACTCTCGTCTACTGAAAGGAAATAGGCAATGTAGACAGGGTTGTGATTCCCGGTTGGAAAGCAAGTTACAGGAGTTTTGAGAAATGGTTTCAGCTCCAGAGCTGTGTGGCCCCGAGCCCCACCCCAAGACCCCAGGGGGCGGGTTCTGTTGATGGGAACTGCAGGGACAGGGAGGCCAGTATTGCAGGGGTTAGTGTTAGGATTACGCTTCGAGGTTTAGGGCTGGATATCATGGTTGTGGTTAGGGTTGGTTCTCAGGTAACCTCAAACACTTCCTTACCTTGAAAGCGCCCAGGCAAGCGCTTCCTCTACTCAGTCGCATTTTTCTAGGATCCCAATTTGCTCCAGCATTTTGTTTAAGATTCCCCATATTACCTTGTGATGTATCCAATGCAGTCAGTCTCCAGCATGTTGTTTAAATCCTGTAACCCTGAACCAGCAAGTGGATGTTTCGGCAACCTTTGATTTCCTTCCTCAGCATTCTGAGCACATCAGGACAGCCACGACACTTCTGCAGGGATGACTTTTAGCACTTTTCTTAGAGGACTTAAATGCTGTTTTTGCGACTCTGGGTTTCACCACAACTTCATTGCTTGTGATGCACTTGCCAACTCCAGGTCTGCCTGATTTTTTTCTGTGAACTCACCACCTCTCTGTCTCTCTCTCAACAGCAGAATCTGATCAGAAATTGGCTCCCACGTTGAATGCTCTATGTCAGTCACAGCCCTAAGGGGCACAGGTCTTCAAGTCTGGGCCTGTGGCCTGCCCACCTAGCTCCCTTGAGTTGTGCCTAGACAGGGCCTTGAGTCACGTGGGGCTCCCAGTCCGGGCAGTGCCCCCGAAGCTCAGAGCCCACCTGGCACAGGATCAGCAGCTTTCTCCCCAGTGCCCGCCGGCCTCCCACTGAAGACACAGTCTGTGCAGTGAGCTGGTTTTCTTCTCTGTGTGAACGTTCACTCCCAAGAGGGGACAGGGACAGGAGGAGGAGCAGGGGGTGTGGTGCCATCCCCATCTCCCCCCAGCTCTTCTGTGGAACCCTGGCCCTGGACACCAGCCTTTTATACCCCATCCTGTGCTCCCCAGCTTCAGACAGGTCACAGTGGAGTCCCCAAAATGTTACTCCCATAACTCCATCTATCTATGACCTCCTAGAGCATTCTCCTCCTGAGTCCCCGCCCAGGCAGACTTGTCCCATGACTCCTTCCCTTTTCTAGGCCCCACCTCCCTCTCCCCCATTGCAGAGATTTAATTTTCAGGTGGAACATTTGGGACTTGGGGAGAGGACCTACCCAGGAGCATAACCTGATTATATGTTGGGCAGCCTCAGACCCAGATCCCAGCGGTCTCCCCCCGCCCCCCTCGCGCTGTTTCCCGGAGCTGGAGGAGGAGGGACCAAGAGCCCACAGCTGGGGAGGGCCCTGTCATTACAGGGTTTGGGCCCACCCCACCACAGAAGCCCTGCTCTGTAAACGTGCCCCAGATCCTGGGGCTGCCATTGCCCCCTCTGCTATGATACCTGTTACCCCACCTGATGACTGGACCCATAGAGAAGAAGTTGGGGCCTTGGGGAACTGGTTTCCTAACTCCTTTTCCTTGTCTCTTGAGTTCCCACTCGTGTCCGTTTACATTTTGGGATCTTCACCTAATACACAGGGTCTTGCGTAAAAGCTTAGACCATCTGAAAATAGGAATATTAAGAATAAAGTCTACATCTAGGATCATCTAGGGACAGACAGCACATGGGTGAAAGTCTGGCAGTTGTATATTCAACCACTCCACCTCCCTGCTCTGTTTATATTTTTTGCCCAAACTCAGTCACCTGGAAAAACAACGGCACTCACATACAACTGTGAGGAGACCTGCTTTTTCCCAAAAGTTTATCTTTTCACTTAGTCACCTTTGCAAGAAACAAAGCCACACCTTCACTGCCTTCCCTCATCCCTTTGTGTCCTTTCCCACAGTCCCTTCATATACCTTATATTCCCATTTCTTAAAATGTTGCTGGGAAGCCTGGCCCTGACAGGTTGATTGTCCCAGCAAAGCACTGTGCATTCATCTACCTAAGGATGACGTTTGGTTCAGAAGAGAAACGAACTTTAATAGTTGCACCTTGAATTCTCCTAACGTGTCTGACAATATGCACAAAAGAGGATATTTGGAGGAACCCTGTGCAAGAAAATTTCACCCTGATTATTTTACTTCTGTAATCACTAGGTCCTTTCTTTGAACTACCCTCCCATTCCTGGGAAAAACAAGAAGTGTCAAACTAAACTGTTTCTCTTTCCTTTCTTCTTTCTCCACAACCCCTGCTCTGTGGGGAAGGAAAAAAAAAGTCCTCAGACGGAATCCCAAACCTTGGTGTATCTGCTCTCTACAACTTTATAAGCCCAGATCCTCCACAGACTGACAGTTCCTGGACAAAGAATTAAAAATCCCACATGGATTTGACCTATGTATAATCTCACCCCAATCCAGTACACAAGCACATACACAGAGACATGTAAGCTTGATGGTGTTTATTTCTCCTTCACACCAATCCGATTTTATCCAAGTGTCTTGCTGTCTGCATTTTTCATCACCGGATCTGCTTTTCTTTCAATCCTGAGCATGAGAACACTGTATCTGAAGTCACTTTTTAGAAGTTCTGCTTTTTTAGGTAAAGTTTGATGCTCCGAGATATTCAACTCAAAAACTTGGAATACTCTAAAACACACAAACACACATAAAAACTCATTTTCTCTGAAAAATGTTAAAAATTGCTTTAATTATGCAAGGTCCTGCCCAGGAAAAACTAGCCCTTCCCCGTTTGTGACCTCTTCAATTTCCCCTTACCATGTGTTAGAAATTGCTCTCCGTAACATCTGCCCCACTGCCAGTGTTCTCTGTATGAGTAGAATAAGCTAAGGAGATAAACAAGAAAATTAAAAGACACTGATTACCAAAATGGAAAATTGATGAGAGAAAGGAATGAGAGACTGTACAAATATTCATAGCCTTTTGTGGAAAGGGTGAAAGGAGGAACATTTGATGAGCCAAAATTTAAGGGGGTGGAGAAATGACTGAGGGTGGGGTTGGCTGTCATGGAATTAAGTTCAGAGAAGTAAAGGATTGAACTTTGCTTCTGTCCAAACGACTCCGGACACTGACTACAGTGCAGTGGGCTTAAGCTTCCCCAGCTCTAACTTGTTTTGCAGTGCAGTTTCTCCCATGTTCCTGTTTCATCTTGATGCCCTGGGTGACCTGGTTTGTGTCATTCCCTGTCTTTCAATTTCTACACTTGTGAAATGAGTGTCCAGGTACCCCAAAACATGCATTTCAGCCCCTACTTCCCGAGCTGCTCACCTGCCCTCTCGGTTCCCTGTCCAGGCACCTGCATCCTCATGTGGTACCGCAGGGGATTGAGCCATAGGTCTTCACAGATGATCTGTTAGGGGAACCAGGACAGGACCGCTCAGGGTTCAGACACCATTCCCAAGAAGGCTGGGAACCCTCCCTGGTCATTTCTGAATTTTCGCAGTGAGGCCCTACCTCAGCGATCCTGTTAGATCCTGCAAAGTTGTGGTCAGAAAACCAGTTGAAGAAGAAGTTAACACTGCTGTTGTGGTGCCTGCGGCTATAAGCCTCATGTTCATAATCCTGATACCACTGAACTGGAGTGGAATGAGATGCCGTATATCCTGCAGGGAAGAAAAGTATACAGGAAGGGGTTGGAGCATGCTGACGATGATAAACCCAACACCTTCACTACCCATCCTGGGATCCACCTCCTACCGGTGACATTAATGAGATATTCCTTAATAATCACTTTATTCCGGAAGTACGGGTTGTCCCGAAAGAACATCATGATCTTGCAGCAGTGAATGGGATGCCTGATTTCCTCCACCTGTCATGACAAAGTGGAGAAGGCTAAAATTTCTTTTCAGGTCACCTACCCTTTTCTGTTTGCCTGAAAGAATTGCGTCTCTTATCCTTCCCCGCTCAACCTTCCAGCCTCAGTCTCACTAGTTCTGACCTCCAAGTCGATCACGTAGCTAAGCAAGTCTTCATCTTCATCGCTGATCATGGCCAACATCTCGGGGTGGTTCACAATCTGCCTCAGGTCAAGGAGCCTTTCCATGCTACGGAAGTAGGCGCTAGAAGCAACTGAGCATGTATAAACAGCTAGGAGAGTGTGTTGCGCAGGGGTCTCCCACACCTCACACATTGTGTCTCCCACACCTTATGCACTGTGCCCTCCCTGCCTGTCATGAGACACACTCAAGGCAATGGGTGCCTTGCGTGGCCTTAAATGGGAGACTGTCCACGTTGACGCAGGGAGGGGCTCCTTTCTGAGGGATGCTGAGCTCTATGTGTCCCCGATGTACTAGGGGCAAAAGTGAATCTGCTTGTATCTAAGTATGCACTTTATCAGCTCTGACTGACTAGGGTGGGAATTCATACACTTTCCTACAGCATTATTGTCAGGAAAGCCTGTCCTTCAAACACCTTTTCTACATGAGAACTCCTTTGTGCTATTCACGACACTGATCCAGAATGACTTCTAATTCTCCGCCCCAGTTAGTGTCTCTGTGCCGTAAGTATTTGTATTTGCACGAGTGTGGCTGCAGCTCCGTCTTCCCTCAGTCTGTACCTTCCCCCACACCCCCCAAGCAGATGTTTTCCAGTACAGGGACGGAACACTGGTCCTTGGTGCTATCAGTACCATTCTCTAAACAACTGAGCAACCGGCCAGAAAAGCCTGTATATTCTCATGCTGAGCTGTCCCATGGATCGATTGCTATTACCCTTGCCCATGCTCCTACCGGTCAGTACAAAGCGAGATTCGAAAGGATACGGCTTTGGCCCAGAAGCCAGGGATGCCCTGGATGATGGACCTTCGGTGACCGAGAAGAGTCCTACGTCTCTGCACCAGGTTCTGCCTCAAACAAGCAAAGGCCGTCCTGGCTTGGTTGTTCACGGGCTCCATCTCTAACTGAAGGGCCTCCAGCGACTACAGAGGGGATAAGGACAACATGGGGCTCCACAGAGTCTGTGTCGGGGTCTTCTATTCAAGCTTCTCCTCAGGCTCTACAAGTTGCATCAGAGTTTCCTCCCCCACGTCTTCTTCCTGAACTTTTTCCTCAAATTCCTCCTCCTCCTCTTCCCTGTCAGGCTCCTACACCACCCTCTCACCGTCCATCACGTGCTGCGCCCACTCCTCCTTCCACTGCTCCTGCTCCTCCTTCTCCTCGTCCTGCTCCACTGCCTCCACCTCCTGAATAACATCCACCAACACAAGCACCACATCATCCTGCTCCTCGACTTCTCTCTCCTCTTCTCCCTCTTCGGATCACCCCTTCTCTTCCTGCTCCTCCTGCCACTCAGCGACCTCCGCCACCGCCATTACATCCACAAGGACAGCACCACGTCTTCCAGCTCTTTATCCTCCTGGTCCTCGACTTTTCCTTCCTCACACGCCTCTTCCGATTTCTCCTCTTCCCTCCTCCACAGCGACCTCCACCACCTCCACTGCCGCAAACAAAACTAGCGCCACCTCCCGCCCGGTCGCCGCCGCCTCCCTCTCTGCCAAGGCCTCGCTTTCCTGCACAGCTTCAACCCCGGTCCAGGAGGCCTCCTCGGACGTCCCACCCAACTCTGCCTGGGTCGCACACCCGACGCCATTACTGGCCTCTGGCCGCTGCTCCCCAAGAGGCCTACCGGCCCCTCCCTCCCGAGGGCCCTTTCCCACACCTACCTTCATCCAGGGTTCGGCAGAAGACCCTTCCTCCCGGGAGCCCGCTTCACTCGCCATGCTGCCCTGGTCCTCAGCAGGCTCAGCTGCGCCGGGTACGCAAGGCCGAAAGCCTTGAGCTGCACACCCCCCAGGCAGGAGCTAGAGAAGCCGAGCCGCAGGCAGCTTCCAGCTCTGGGAACTTCCGGGAGCCTCGCGGTCGGGCTCGGCATCGGGCGCATGCGCATGGCTTGGCGCGCTCTGCCGTCGTCATGGGGCCAAGGCGCCCAGCCACGCCCAGACCGCTACTGTTGCTCCACGGCCAATGGATGAAGAGGTAGTGGCTGTCACCCATGACGGCCCCGCCTCCCGGACGCAGACATCTGAGGCACAACTGCCCTGCCTGCGAGCCCAGGCCCGTGTCTCCAGGAAGCCCTCCAACTTGCCAGGTGCAGTGCGCACACACAGCCGGTTTGCCCTTTGCAAAGTCCAATGAGTGTTCCACTCCAAGGTCCATGCCTGCGTCTTGTGTGGCACCGAATTCAGACAACATAAAGTACTTAAGGACACGAAGCGGGCGCAGTGGACAGTACTGGGTGTTTCAGTTTCAGCGCACAGTCCGAGTGAGGTTCTCAGAGGGCCGGGCCCATGTGTTGCTCTATATGTTGCTGCACTGGATTTCATCGGGTCTAGAGGCAAAGAGCACTACTGCATCGTCTCCCTCAGGATTAGGACAATTAGGGGTCTCAGACATAGTGCACGATTGTCTCTGCAAGTATCAGACCCTCTCCTCCTCAGTGCGTCCTCATCCGCCAGCATTCGGCTCAGATGGCAGCCTGAGGGTGGGGTGCAGGTGTAGGTCCTGCAGAGCGACAGCTGAGGGGCAGGTGTAGGTGCCGCAGAGTGACAGCTGGGGCGCAGGTGTAGGAAGTGGGCAGCTGGCAGACAGGAGGTTTGCCCCTACTTTAGCTGGTTCCCGAGTGTCCCCCTTCTGACTGCATCCTTCACCCTCTCCGCGAGCCAGACGGAGCCTGTCAGCAGGTGGGAAGCCAAGCGTGCAGGGTGTCAGCAGTCCAGGGGATCTGCCATCACCGGACAGGGGCTACCTGAGCAGAGCTTGAGCCAAGACGCCAGGTGGAGCGGATTGAATCATGCCCCCCCAAAACTCATTGCAGCTTAAATTGTGTCCCCCAGGTTTTATGTATTAGAAACTTGGCCCCCACTGTGAATGTTAAGAGGGTGGGAAATCCTATTACGGTAATTGAAAGGAGGAGCCTTGAAGAGGTGATTGGATTGTAGGACCGTGCAGTAGTGAATGGATTAATAATGGTGGTCAGGCGTGTGGTTCTGAGGGCTTTAAAAGAAGAGAGAAAGAGTCTGTCTGTCTGTCTCTCTCTCTCTTGCTTCTCACCATGTGACCTGCTTGGACCCACCGGCTGCCTGCCACTTTCCGCCATGAGTAGAAGCAGCCTGAGGCCCGCGCCAGATGCAGCTGTACCAGAATCCTGAGCCAAATAAACCTCTGTTCTTTATAAATTACCCAGTCTCAGGTATTTCTGTTATAGCAACACAAACATGGGCTAATACACCAGGGTCTGTGACTAAATTTTGCCACAGATTGGCTGAGTTCTTGGGTAATTTGCCAAGAAATGGAGATTTTTATAATAGTGTGCTTATTATGTACAAATGTATATATATCACTATGTATCTCTCACTGGATAATTCTCTCATTATATGAATATCTTACTATATAAATATCTCAGCACATATATCTCACTGTATGTATCGCTCACCATATGAATATCTCACTATAACTATGTCACTATATATTTCTCTCACTATATATATCTCTCACTATATATCCCTCACTATATAAATTACTCACTATATAAATATCTCACCTTATATCTGTCACTGTATATCTCTCATTATACACACAATCAAACTCTGCTCTCTTGTTCTTTTCCATCTATCACAGTATTATCGATGTCACTGGCTGCTTCTGAGTTTATGTGGGTTGACACACATGGAGTTTAGGACAAGGTCAGGCAGATGTGCTCAGTGTCAGCTCTCTGCAAGTCATCAGCTGGGGGACACTGGGGTGAATTCTGAGATGTGTGATGGTTCTTGCCCACCTCCGGGCACCATGGGTACATTGCTGAGGGTCAGATTGGACAATGGGTAGATTGTGGTGACAAGATCCACGCAGGGGAATGTGGGTGCCCAGACACCTCAATCCCAACACCCGGCATGGTCCTGTGACTGCCATCCCTGGCTGCACTTCAGGCGCTCTGGGGATGCTTCTTTTTCATTCTGGCAAGTTGATTTGAAATTCTTATGTGGTCATCATAGGGTTCAGGGCTACCTGAGATCCATGTGCAGGCCCCTTCTCAGTCTGGCTTCCACTCTCGTCTACTGAAAGGAAATAGGCAATGTAGACAGGGTTGTGATTCCCGGTTGGAAAGCAAGTTACAGGAGTTTTGAGAAATGGTTTCAGCTCCAGAGCTGTGTGGCCCCGAGCCCCACCCCAAGACCCCAGGGGGCGGGTTCTGTTGATGGGAACTGCAGGGACAGGGAGGCCAGTATTGCAGGGGTTAGTGTTAGGATTACGCTTCGAGGTTTAGGGCTGGATATCATGGTTGTGGTTAGGGTTGGTTCTCAGGTAACCTCAAACACTTCCTTACCTTGAAAGCGCCCAGGCAAGCGCTTCCTCTACTCAGTCGCATTTTTCTAGGATCCCAATTTGCTCCAGCATTTTGTTTAAGATTCCCCATATTACCTTGTGATGTATCCAATGCAGTCAGTCTCCAGCATGTTGTTTAAATCCTGTAACCCTGAACCAGCAAGTGGATGTTTCGGCAACCTTTGATTTCCTTCCTCAGCATTCTGAGCACATCAGGACAGCCACGACACTTCTGCAGGGATGACTTTTAGCACTTTTCTTAGAGGACTTAAATGCTGTTTTTGCGACTCTGGGTTTCACCACAACTTCATTGCTTGTGATGCACTTGCCAACTCCAGGTCTGCCTGATTTTTTTCTGTGAACTCACCACCTCTCTGTCTCTCTCTCAACAGCAGAATCTGATCAGAAATTGGCTCCCACGTTGAATGCTCTATGTCAGTCACAGCCCTAAGGGGCACAGGTCTTCAAGTCTGGGCCTGTGGCCTGCCCACCTAGCTCCCTTGAGTTGTGCCTAGACAGGGCCTTGAGTCACGTGGGGCTCCCAGTCCGGGCAGTGCCCCCGAAGCTCAGAGCCCACCTGGCACAGGATCAGCAGCTTTCTCCCCAGTGCCCGCCAGCCTCCCACTGAAGACACAGTCTGTGCAGTGAGCTGGTTTTCTTCTCTGTGTGAACGTTCACTCCCAAGAGGGGACAGGGACAGGAGGAGGAGCAGGGGGTGTGGTGCCATCCCCATCTCCCCCCAGCTCTTCTGTGGAACCCTGGCCCTGGACACCAGCCTTTTATACCCCATCCTGTGCTCCCCAGCTTCAGACAGGTCACAGTGGAGTCCCCAAAATGTTACTCCCATAACTCCATCTATCTATGACCTCCTAGAGCATTCTCCTCCTGAGTCCCCGCCCAGGCAGACTTGTCCCATGACTCCTTCCCTTTTCTAGGCCCCACCTCCCTCTCCCCCATTGCAGAGATTTAATTTTCAGGTGGAACATTTGGGACTTGGGGAGAGGACCTACCCAGGAGCATAACCTGATTATATGTTGGGCAGCCTCAGACCCAGATCCCAGCGGTCTCCCCCCGCCCCCCTCGCGCTGTTTCCCGGAGCTGGAGGAGGAGGGACCAAGAGCCCACAGCTGGGGAGGGCCCTGTCATTACAGGGTTTGGGCCCACCCCACCACAGAAGCCCTGCTCTGTAAACGTGCCCCAGATCCTGGGGCTGCCATTGCCCCCTCTGCTATGATACCTGTTACCCCACCTGATGACTGGACCCATAGAGAAGAAGTTGGGGCCTTGGGGAACTGGTTTCCTAACTCCTTTTCCTTGTCTCTTGAGTTCCCACTCGTGTCCGTTTACATTTTGGGATCTTCACCTAATACACAGGGTCTTGCGTAAAAGCTTAGACCATCTGAAAATAGGAATATTAAGAATAAAGTCTACATCTAGGATCATCTAGGGACAGACAGCACATGGGTGAAAGTCTGGCAGTTGTATATTCAACCACTCCACCTCCCTGCTCTGTTTATATTTTTTGCCCAAACTCAGTCACCTGGAAAAACAACGGCACTCACATACAACTGTGAGGAGACCTGCTTTTTCCCAAAAGTTTATCTTTTCACTTAGTCACCTTTGCAAGAAACAAAGCCACACCTTCACTGCCTTCCCTCATCCCTTTGTGTCCTTTCCCACAGTCCCTTCATATACCTTATATTCCCATTTCTTAAAATGTTGCTGGGAAGCCTGGCCCTGACAGGTTGATTGTCCCAGCAAAGCACTGTGCATTCATCTACCTAAGGATGACGTTTGGTTCAGAAGAGAAACGAACTTTAATAGTTGCACCTTGAATTCTCCTAACGTGTCTGACAATATGCACAAAAGAGGATATTTGGAGGAACCCTGTGCAAGAAAATTTCACCCTGATTATTTTACTTCTGTAATCACTAGGTCCTTTCTTTGAACTACCCTCCCATTCCTGGGAAAAACAAGAAGTGTCAAACTAAACTGTTTCTCTTTCCTTTCTTCTTTCTCCACAACCCCTGCTCTGTGGGGAAGGAAAAAAAAAGTCCTCAGACGGAATCCCAAACCTTGGTGTATCTGCTCTCTACAACTTTATAAGCCCAGATCCTCCACAGACTGACAGTTCCTGGACAAAGAATTAAAAATCCCACATGGATTTGACCTATGTATAATCTCACCCCAATCCAGTACACAAGCACATACACAGAGACACGTACGCTTGATGGTGTTTATTTCTCCTTCACACCAATCCGATTTTATCCAAGTGTCTTGCTGTCTGCATTTTTCATCACCGGATCTGCTTTTCTTTCAATCCTGAGCATGAGAACACTGTATCTGAAGTCACTTTTTAGAAGTTCTGCTTTTTTAGGTAAAGTTTGATGCTCCGAGATATTCAACTCAAAAACTTGGAATACTCTAAAACACACAAACACACATAAAAACTCATTTTCTCTGAAAAATGTTAAAAATTGCTTTAATTATGCAAGGTCCTGCCCAGGAAAAACTAGCCCTTCCCCGTTTGTGACCTCTTCAATTTCCCCTTACCATGTGTTAGAAATTGCTCTCCGTAACATCTGCCCCACTGCCAGTGTTCTCTGTATGAGTAGAATAAGCTAAGGAGATAAACAAGAAAATTAAAAGACACTGATTACCAAAATGGAAAATTGATGAGAGAAAGGAATGAGAGACTGTACAAATATTCATAGCCTTTTGTGGAAAGGGTGAAAGGAGGAACATTTGATGAGCCAAAATTTAAGGGGGTGGAGAAATGACTGAGGGTGGGGTTGGCTGTCATGGAATTAAGTTCAGAGAAGTAAAGGATTGAACTTTGCTTCTGTCCAAACGACTCCGGACACTGACTACAGTGCAGTGGGCTTAAGCTTCCCCAGCTCTAACTTGTTTTGCAGTGCAGTTTCTCCCATGTTCCTGTTTCATCTTGATGCCCTGGGTGACCTGGTTTGTGTCATTCCCTGTCTTTCAATTTCTACACTTGTGAAATGAGTGTCCAGGTACCCCAAAACATGCATTTCAGCCCCTACTTCCCGAGCTGCTCACCTGCCCTCTCGGTTCCCTGTCCAGGCACCTGCATCCTCATGTGGTACCGCAGGGGATTGAGCCATAGGTCTTCACAGATGATCTGTTAGGGGAACCAGGACAGGACCGCTCAGGGTTCAGACACCATTCCCAAGAAGGCTGGGAACCCTCCCTGGTCATTTCTGAATTTTCGCAGTGAGGCCCTACCTCAGCGATCCTGTTAGATCCTGCAAAGTTGTGGTCAGAAAACCAGTTGAAGAAGAAGTTAACACTGCTGTTGTGGTGCCTGCGGCTATAAGCCTCATGTTCATAATCCTGATACCACTGAACTGGAGTGGAATGAGATGCCGTATATCCTGCAGGGAAGAAAAGTATACAGGAAGGGGTTGGAGCATGCTGACGATGATAAACCCAACACCTTCACTACCCATCCTGGGATCCACCTCCTACCGGTGACATTAATGAGATATTCCTTAATAATCACTTTATTCCGGAAGTACGGGTTGTCCCGAAAGAACATCATGATCTTGCAGCAGTGAATGGGATGCCTGATTTCCTCCACCTGTCATGACAAAGTGGAGAAGGCTAAAATTTCTTTTCAGGTCACCTACCCTTTTCTGTTTGCCTGAAAGAATTGCGTCTCTTATCCTTCCCCGCTCAACCTTCCAGCCTCAGTCTCACTAGTTCTGACCTCCAAGTCGATCACGTAGCTAAGCAAGTCTTCATCTTCATCGCTGATCATGGCCAACATCTCGGGGTGGTTCACAATCTGCCTCAGGTCAAGGAGCCTTTCCATGCTACGGAAGTAGGCGCTAGAAGCAACTGAGCATGTATAAACAGCTAGGAGAGTGTGTTGCGCAGGGGTCTCCCACACCTCACACATTGTGTCTCCCACACCTTATGCACTGTGCCCTCCCTGCCTGTCATGAGACACACTCAAGGCAATGGGTGCCTTGCGTGGCCTTAAATGGGAGACTGTCCACGTTGACGCAGGGAGGGGCTCCTTTCTGAGGGATGCTGAGCTCTATGTGTCCCCGATGTACTAGGGGCAAAAGTGAATCTGCTTGTATCTAAGTATGCACTTTATCAGCTCTGACTGACTAGGGTGGGAATTCATACACTTTCCTACAGCATTATTGTCAGGAAAGCCTGTCCTTCAAACACCTTTTCTACATGAGAACTCCTTTGTGCTATTCACGACACTGATCCAGAATGACTTCTAATTCTCCGCCCCAGTTAGTGTCTCTGTGCCGTAAGTATTTGTATTTGCACGAGTGTGGCTGCAGCTCCGTCTTCCCTCAGTCTGTACCTTCCCCCACACCCCCCAAGCAGATGTTTTCCAGTACAGGGACGGAACACTGGTCCTTGGTGCTATCAGTACCATTCTCTAAACAACTGAGCAACCGGCCAGAAAAGCCTGTATATTCTCATGCTGAGCTGTCCCATGGATCGATTGCTATTACCCTTGCCCATGCTCCTACCGGTCAGTACAAAGCGAGATTCGAAAGGATACGGCTTTGGCCCAGAAGCCAGGGATGCCCTGGATGATGGACCTTCGGTGACCGAGAAGAGTCCCACGTCTCTGCACCAGGTTCTGCCTCAAACAAGCAAAGGCCGTCCTGGCTTGGTTGTTCACGGGCTCCATCTCTAACTGAAGGGCCTCCAGCGACTACAGAGGGGATAAGGACAACATGGGGCTCCACAGAGTCTGTGTCGGGGTCTTCTATTCAAGCTTCTCCTCAGGCTCTACAAGTTGCATCAGAGTTTCCTCCCCCACGTCTTCTTCCTGAACTTTTTCCTCAAATTCCTCCTCCTCCTCTTCCCTGTCAGGCTCCTACACCACCCTCTCACCGTCCATCACGTGCTGCGCCCACTCCTCCTTCCACTGCTCCTGCTCCTCCTTCTCCTCGTCCTGCTCCACTGCCTCCACCTCCTGAATAACATCCACCAACACAAGCACCACATCATCCTGCTCCTCGACTTCTCTCTCCTCTTCTCCCTCTTCGGATCACCCCTTCTCTTCCTGCTCCTCCTGCCACTCAGCGACCTCCGCCACCGCCATTACATCCACAAGGACAGCACCACGTCTTCCAGCTCTTTATCCTCCTGGTCCTCGACTTTTCCTTCCTCACACGCCTCTTCCGATTTCTCCTCTTCCCTCCTCCACAGCGACCTCCACCACCTCCACTGCCGCAAACAAAACTAGCGCCACCTCCCGCCCGGTCGCCGCCGCCTCCCTCTCTGCCAAGGCCTCGCTTTCCTGCACAGCTTCAACCCCGGTCCAGGAGGCCTCCTCGGACGTCCCACCCAACTCTGCCTGGGTCGCACACCCGACGCCATTACTGGCCTCTGGCCGCTGCTCCCCAAGAGGCCTACCGGCCCCTCCCTCCCGAGGGCCCTTTCCCACACCTACCTTCATCCAGGGTTCGGCAGAAGACCCTTCCTCCCGGGAGCCCGCTTCACTCGCCATGCTGCCCTGGTCCTCAGCAGGCTCAGCTGCGCCGGGTACGCAAGGCCGAAAGCCTTGAGCTGCACACCCCCCAGGCAGGAGCTAGAGAAGCCGAGCCGCAGGCAGCTTCCAGCTCTGGGAACTTCCGGGAGCCTCGCGGTCGGGCTCGGCATCGGGCGCATGCGCATGGATTGGCGCGCTCTGCCGTCGTCATGGGGCCAAGGCGCCCAGCCACGCCCAGACCGCTACTGTTGCTCCACGGCCAATGGATGAAGAGGTAGTGGCTGTCACCCATGACGGCCCCGCCTCCCGGACGCAGACATCTGAGGCACAACTGCCCTGCCTGCGAGCCCAGGCCCGTGTCTCCAGGAAGCCCTCCAACTTGCCAGGTGCAGTGCGCACACACAGCCGGTTTGCCCTTTGCAAAGTCCAATGAGTGTTCCACTCCAAGGTCCATGCCTGCGTCTTGTGTGGCACCGAATTCAGACAACATAAAGTACTTAAGGACACGAAGCGGGCGCAGTGGACAGTACTGGGTGTTTCAGTTTCAGCGCACAGTCCGAGTGAGGTTCTCAGAGGGCCGGGCCCATGTGTTGCTCTATATGTTGCTGCACTGGATTTCATCGGGTCTAGAGGCAAAGAGCACTACTGCATCGTCTCCCTCAGGATTAGGACAATTAGGGGTCTCAGACATAGTGCACGATTGTCTCTGCAAGTATCAGACCCTCTCCTCCTCAGTGCGTCCTCATCCGCCAGCATTCGGCTCAGATGGCAGCCTGAGGGTGGGGTGCAGGTGTAGGTCCTGCAGAGCGACAGCTGAGGGGCAGGTGTAGGTGCCGCAGAGTGACAGCTGGGGTGCAGGTGTAGGAAGTGGGCAGCTGGCAGACAGGAGGTTTGCCCCTACTTTAGCTGGTTCCCGAGTGTCCCCCTTCTGACTGCATCCTTCACCCTCTCCGCGAGCCAGACGGAGCCTGTCAGCAGGTGGGAAGCCAAGCGTGCAGGGTGTCAGCAGTCCAGGGGATCTGCCATCACCGGACAGGGGCTACCTGAGCAGAGCTTGAGCCAAGACGCCAGGTGGAGCGGATTGAATCATGCCCCCCCAAAACTCATTGCAGCTTAAATTGTGTCCCCCAGGTTTTATGTATTAGAAACTTGGCCCCCACTGTGAATGTTAAGAGGGTGGGAAATCCTATTACGGTAATTGAAAGGAGGAGCCTTGAAGAGGTGATTGGATTGTAGGACCGTGCAGTAGTGAATGGATTAATAATGGTGGTCAGGCGTGTGGTTCTGAGGGCTTTAAAAGAAGAGAGAAAGAGTCTGTCTGTCTGTCTCTCTCTCTCTCTTGCTTCTCACCATGTGACCTGCTTGGACCCACCGGCTGCCTGCCACTTTCCGCCATGAGTAGAAGCAGCCTGAGGCCCGCGCCAGATGCAGCTGTACCAGAATCCTGAGCCAAATAAACCTCTGTTCTTTATAAATTACCCAGTCTCAGGTATTTCTGTTATAGCAACACAAACATGGGCTAATACACCAGGGTCTGTGACTAAATTTTGCCACAGATTGGCTGAGTTCTTGGGTAATTTGCCAAGAAATGGAGATTTTTATAATAGTGTGCTTATTATGTACAAATGTATATATATCACTATGTATCTCTCACTGGATAATTCTCTCATTATATGAATATCTTACTATATAAATATCTCAGCACATATATCTCACTGTATGTATCGCTCACCATATGAATATCTCACTATAACTATGTCACTATATATTTCTCTCACTATATATATCTCTCACTATATATCCCTCACTATATAAATTACTCACTATATAAATATCTCACCTTATATCTGTCACTGTATATCTCTCATTATACACACAATCAAACTCTGCTCTCTTGTTCTTTTCCATCTATCACAGTATTATCGATGTCACTGGCTGCTTCTGAGTTTATGTGGGTTGACACACATGGAGTTTAGGACAAGGTCAGGCAGATGTGCTCAGTGTCAGCTCTCTGCAAGTCATCAGCTGGGGGACACTGGGGTGAATTCTGAGATGTGTGATGGTTCTTGCCCACCTCCGGGCACCATGGGTACATTGCTGAGGGTCAGATTGGACAATGGGTAGATTGTGGTGACAAGATCCACGCAGGGGAATGTGGGTGCCCAGACACCTCAATCCCAACACCCGGCATGGTCCTGTGACTGCCATCCCTGGCTGCACTTCAGGCGCTCTGGGGATGCTTCTTTTTCATTCTGGCAAGTTGATTTGAAATTCTTATGTGGTCATCATAGGGTTCAGGGCTACCTGAGATCCATGTGCAGGCCCCTTCTCAGTCTGGCTTCCACTCTCGTCTACTGAAAGGAAATAGGCAATGTAGACAGGGTTGTGATTCCCGGTTGGAAAGCAAGTTACAGGAGTTTTGAGAAATGGTTTCAGCTCCAGAGCTGTGTGGCCCCGAGCCCCACCCCAAGACCCCAGGGGGCGGGTTCTGTTGATGGGAACTGCAGGGACAGGGAGGCCAGTATTGCAGGGGTTAGTGTTAGGATTACGCTTCGAGGTTTAGGGCTGGATATCATGGTTGTGGTTAGGGTTGGTTCTCAGGTAACCTCAAACACTTCCTTACCTTGAAAGCGCCCAGGCAAGCGCTTCCTCTACTCAGTCGCATTTTTCTAGGATCCCAATTTGCTCCAGCATTTTGTTTAAGATTCCCCATATTACCTTGTGATGTATCCAATGCAGTCAGTCTCCAGCATGTTGTTTAAATCCTGTAACCCTGAACCAGCAAGTGGATGTTTCGGCAACCTTTGATTTCCTTCCTCAGCATTCTGAGCACATCAGGACAGCCACGACACTTCTGCAGGGATGACTTTTAGCACTTTTCTTAGAGGACTTAAATGCTGTTTTTGCGACTCTGGGTTTCACCACAACTTCATTGCTTGTGATGCACTTGCCAACTCCAGGTCTGCCTGATTTTTTTCTGTGAACTCACCACCTCTCTGTCTCTCTCTCAACAGCAGAATCTGATCAGAAATTGGCTCCCACGTTGAATGCTCTATGTCAGTCACAGCCCTAAGGGGCACAGGTCTTCAAGTCTGGGCCTGTGGCCTGCCCACCCAGCTCCCTTGAGTTGTGCCTAGACAGGGCCTTGAGTCACGTGGGGCTCCCAGTCCGGGCAGTGCCCCCGAAGCTCAGAGCCCACCTGGCACAGGATCAGCAGCTTTCTCCCCAGTGCCCGCCGGCCTCCCACTGAAGACACAGTCTGTGCAGTGAGCTGGTTTTCTTCTCTGTGTGAACGTTCACTCCCAAGAGGGGACAGGGACAGGAGGAGGAGCAGGGGGTGTGGTGCCATCCCCATCTCCCCCCAGCTCTTCTGTGGAACCCTGGCCCTGGACACCAGCCTTTTATACCCCATCCTGTGCTCCCCAGCTTCAGACAGGTCACAGTGGAGTCCCCAAAATGTTACTCCCATAACTCCATCTATCTATGACCTCCTAGAGCATTCTCCTCCTGAGTCCCCGCCCAGGCAGACTTGTCCCATGACTCCTTCCCTTTTCTAGGCCCCACCTCCCTCTCCCCCATTGCAGAGATTTAATTTTCAGGTGGAACATTTGGGACTTGGGGAGAGGACCTACCCAGGAGCATAACCTGATTATATGTTGGGCAGCCTCAGACCCAGATCCCAGCGGTCTCCCCCCGCCCCCCTCGCGCTGTTTCCCGGAGCTGGAGGAGGAGGGACCAAGAGCCCACAGCTGGGGAGGGCCCTGTCATTACAGGGTTTGGGCCCACCCCACCACAGAAGCCCTGCTCTGTAAACGTGCCCCAGATCCTGGGGCTGCCATTGCCCCCTCTGCTATGATACCTGTTACCCCACCTGATGACTGGACCCATAGAGAAGAAGTTGGGGCCTTGGGGAACTGGTTTCCTAACTCCTTTTCCTTGTCTCTTGAGTTCCCACTCGTGTCCGTTTACATTTTGGGATCTTCACCTAATACACAGGGTCTTGCGTAAAAGCTTAGACCATCTGAAAATAGGAATATTAAGAATAAAGTCTACATCTAGGATCATCTAGGGACAGACAGCACATGGGTGAAAGTCTGGCAGTTGTATATTCAACCACTCCACCTCCCTGCTCTGTTTATATTTTTTGCCCAAACTCAGTCACCTGGAAAAACAACGGCACTCACATACAACTGTGAGGAGACCTGCTTTTTCCCAAAAGTTTATCTTTTCACTTAGTCACCTTTGCAAGAAACAAAGCCACACCTTCACTGCCTTCCCTCATCCCTTTGTGTCCTTTCCCACAGTCCCTTCATATACCTTATATTCCCATTTCTTAAAATGTTGCTGGGAAGCCTGGCCCTGACAGGTTGATTGTCCCAGCAAAGCACTGTGCATTCATCTACCTAAGGATGACGTTTGGTTCAGAAGAGAAACGAACTTTAATAGTTGCACCTTGAATTCTCCTAACGTGTCTGACAATATGCACAAAAGAGGATATTTGGAGGAACCCTGTGCAAGAAAATTTCACCCTGATTATTTTACTTCTGTAATCACTAGGTCCTTTCTTTGAACTACCCTCCCATTCCTGGGAAAAACAAGAAGTGTCAAACTAAACTGTTTCTCTTTCCTTTCTTCTTTCTCCACAACCCCTGCTCTGTGGGGAAGGAAAAAAAAAGTCCTCAGACGGAATCCCAAACCTTGGTGTATCTGCTCTCTACAACTTTATAAGCCCAGATCCTCCACAGACTGACAGTTCCTGGACAAAGAATTAAAAATCCCACATGGATTTGACCTATGTATAATCTCACCCCAATCCAGTACACAAGCACATACACAGAGACATGTAAGCTTGATGGTGTTTATTTCTCCTTCACACCAATCCGATTTTATCCAAGTGTCTTGCTGTCTGCATTTTTCATCACCGGATCTGCTTTTCTTTCAATCCTGAGCATGAGAACACTGTATCTGAAGTCACTTTTTAGAAGTTCTGCTTTTTTAGGTAAAGTTTGATGCTCCGAGATATTCAACTCAAAAACTTGGAATACTCTAAAACACACAAACACACATAAAAACTCATTTTCTCTGAAAAATGTTAAAAATTGCTTTAATTATGCAAGGTCCTGCCCAGGAAAAACTAGCCCTTCCCCGTTTGTGACCTCTTCAATTTCCCCTTACCATGTGTTAGAAATTGCTCTCCGTAACATCTGCCCCACTGCCAGTGTTCTCTGTATGAGTAGAATAAGCTAAGGAGATAAACAAGAAAATTAAAAGACACTGATTACCAAAATGGAAAATTGATGAGAGAAAGGAATGAGAGACTGTACAAATATTCATAGCCTTTTGTGGAAAGGGTGAAAGGAGGAACATTTGATGAGCCAAAATTTAAGGGGGTGGAGAAATGACTGAGGGTGGGGTTGGCTGTCATGGAATTAAGTTCAGAGAAGTAAAGGATTGAACTTTGCTTCTGTCCAAACGACTCCGGACACTGACTACAGTGCAGTGGGCTTAAGCTTCCCCAGCTCTAACTTGTTTTGCAGTGCAGTTTCTCCCATGTTCCTGTTTCATCTTGATGCCCTGGGTGACCTGGTTTGTGTCATTCCCTGTCTTTCAATTTCTACACTTGTGAAATGAGTGTCCAGGTACCCCAAAACATGCATTTCAGCCCCTACTTCCCGAGCTGCTCACCTGCCCTCTCGGTTCCCTGTCCAGGCACCTGCATCCTCATGTGGTACCGCAGGGGATTGAGCCATAGGTCTTCACAGATGATCTGTTAGGGGAACCAGGACAGGACCGCTCAGGGTTCAGACACCATTCCCAAGAAGGCTGGGAACCCTCCCTGGTCATTTCTGAATTTTCGCAGTGAGGCCCTACCTCAGCGATCCTGTTAGATCCTGCAAAGTTGTGGTCAGAAAACCAGTTGAAGAAGAAGTTAACACTGCTGTTGTGGTGCCTGCGGCTATAAGCCTCATGTTCATAATCCTGATACCACTGAACTGGAGTGGAATGAGATGCCGTATATCCTGCAGGGAAGAAAAGTATACAGGAAGGGGTTGGAGCATGCTGACGATGATAAACCCAACACCTTCACTACCCATCCTGGGATCCACCTCCTACCGGTGACATTAATGAGATATTCCTTAATAATCACTTTATTCCGGAAGTACGGGTTGTCCCGAAAGAACATCATGATCTTGCAGCAGTGAATGGGATGCCTGATTTCCTCCACCTGTCATGACAAAGTGGAGAAGGCTAAAATTTCTTTTCAGGTCACCTACCCTTTTCTGTTTGCCTGAAAGAATTGCGTCTCTTATCCTTCCCCGCTCAACCTTCCAGCCTCAGTCTCACTAGTTCTGACCTCCAAGTCGATCACGTAGCTAAGCAAGTCTTCATCTTCATCGCTGATCATGGCCAACATCTCGGGGTGGTTCACAATCTGCCTCAGGTCAAGGAGCCTTTCCATGCTACGGAAGTAGGCGCTAGAAGCAACTGAGCATGTATAAACAGCTAGGAGAGTGTGTTGCGCAGGGGTCTCCCACACCTCACACATTGTGTCTCCCACACCTTATGCACTGTGCCCTCCCTGCCTGTCATGAGACACACTCAAGGCAATGGGTGCCTTGCGTGGCCTTAAATGGGAGACTGTCCACGTTGACGCAGGGAGGGGCTCCTTTCTGAGGGATGCTGAGCTCTATGTGTCCCCGATGTACTAGGGGCAAAAGTGAATCTGCTTGTATCTAAGTATGCACTTTATCAGCTCTGACTGACTAGGGTGGGAATTCATACACTTTCCTACAGCATTATTGTCAGGAAAGCCTGTCCTTCAAACACCTTTTCTACATGAGAACTCCTTTGTGCTATTCACGACACTGATCCAGAATGACTTCTAATTCTCCGCCCCAGTTAGTGTCTCTGTGCCGTAAGTATTTGTATTTGCACGAGTGTGGCTGCAGCTCCGTCTTCCCTCAGTCTGTACCTTCCCCCACACCCCCCAAGCAGATGTTTTCCAGTACAGGGACGGAACACTGGTCCTTGGTGCTATCAGTACCATTCTCTAAACAACTGAGCAACCGGCCAGAAAAGCCTGTATATTCTCATGCTGAGCTGTCCCATGGATCGATTGCTATTACCCTTGCCCATGCTCCTACCGGTCAGTACAAAGCGAGATTCGAAAGGATACGGCTTTGGCCCAGAAGCCAGGGATGCCCTGGATGATGGACCTTCGGTGACCGAGAAGAGTCCCACGTCTCTGCACCAGGTTCTGCCTCAAACAAGCAAAGGCCGTCCTGGCTTGGTTGTTCACGGGCTCCATCTCTAACTGAAGGGCCTCCAGCGACTACAGAGGGGATAAGGACAACATGGGGCTCCACAGAGTCTGTGTCGGGGTCTTCTATTCAAGCTTCTCCTCAGGCTCTACAAGTTGCATCAGAGTTTCCTCCCCCACGTCTTCTTCCTGAACTTTTTCCTCAAATTCCTCCTCCTCCTCTTCCCTGTCAGGCTCCTACACCACCCTCTCACCGTCCATCACGTGCTGCGCCCACTCCTCCTTCCACTGCTCCTGCTCCTCCTTCTCCTCGTCCTGCTCCACTGCCTCCACCTCCTGAATAACATCCACCAACACAAGCACCACATCATCCTGCTCCTCGACTTCTCTCTCCTCTTCTCCCTCTTCGGATCACCCCTTCTCTTCCTGCTCCTCCTGCCACTCAGCGACCTCCGCCACCGCCATTACATCCACAAGGACAGCACCACGTCTTCCAGCTCTTTATCCTCCTGGTCCTCGACTTTTCCTTCCTCACACGCCTCTTCCGATTTCTCCTCTTCCCTCCTCCACAGCGACCTCCACCACCTCCACTGCCGCAAACAAAACTAGCGCCACCTCCCGCCCGGTCACCGCCGCCTCCCTCTCTGCCAAGGCCTCGCTTTCCTGCACAGCTTCAACCCCGGTCCAGGAGGCCTCCTCGGACGTCCCACCCAACTCTGCCTGGGTCGCACACCCGACGCCATTACTGGCCTCTGGCCGCTGCTCCCCAAGAGGCCTACCGGCCCCTCCCTCCCGAGGGCCCTTTCCCACACCTACCTTCATCCAGGGTTCGGCAGAAGACCCTTCCTCCCGGGAGCCCGCTTCACTCGCCATGCTGCCCTGGTCCTCAGCAGGCTCAGCTGCGCCGGGTACGCAAGGCCGAAAGCCTTGAGCTGCACACCCCCCAGGCAGGAGCTAGAGAAGCCGAGCCGCAGGCAGCTTCCAGCTCTGGGAACTTCCGGGAGCCTCGCGGTCGGGCTCGGCATCGGGCGCATGCGCATGGCTTGGCGCGCTCTGCCGTCGTCATGGGGCCAAGGCGCCCAGCCACGCCCAGACCGCTACTGTTGCTCCACGGCCAATGGATGAAGAGGTAGTGGCTGTCACCCATGACGGCCCCGCCTCCCGGACGCAGACATCTGAGGCACAACTGCCCTGCCTGCGAGCCCAGGCCCGTGTCTCCAGGAAGCCCTCCAACTTGCCAGGTGCAGTGCGCACACACAGCCGGTTTGCCCTTTGCAAAGTCCAATGAGTGTTCCACTCCAAGGTCCATGCCTGCGTCTTGTGTGGCACCGAATTCAGACAACATAAAGTACTTAAGGACACGAAGCGGGCGCAGTGGACAGTACTGGGTGTTTCAGTTTCAGCACACAGTCCGAGTGAGGTTCTCAGAGGGCCGGGCCCATGTGTTGCTCTATATGTTGCTGCACTGGATTTCATCGGGTCTAGAGGCAAAGAGCACTACTGCATCGTCTCCCTCAGGATTAGGACAATTAGGGGTCTCAGACATAGTGCACGATTGTCTCTGCAAGTATCAGACCCTCTCCTCCTCAGTGCGTCCTCATCCGCCAGCATTCGGCTCAGATGGCAGCCTGAGGGTGGGGTGCAGGTGTAGGTCCTGCAGAGCGACAGCTGAGGGGCAGGTGTAGGTGCCGCAGAGTGACAGCTGGGGTGCAGGTGTAGGAAGTGGGCAGCTGGCAGACAGGAGGTTTGCCCCTACTTTAGCTGGTTCCCGAGTGTCCCCCTTCTGACTGCATCCTTCACCCTCTCCGCGAGCCAGACGGAGCCTGTCAGCAGGTGGGAAGCCAAGCGTGCAGGGTGTCAGCAGTCCAGGGGATCTGCCATCACCGGACAGGGGCTACCTGAGCAGAGCTTGAGCCAAGACGCCAGGTGGAGCGGATTGAATCATGCCCCCCCAAAACTCATTGCAGCTTAAATTGTGTCCCCCAGGTTTTATGTATTAGAAACTTGGCCCCCACTGTGAATGTTAAGAGGGTGGGAAATCCTATTACGGTAATTGAAAGGAGGAGCCTTGAAGAGGTGATTGGATTGTAGGACCGTGCAGTAGTGAATGGATTAATAATGGTGGTCAGGCGTGTGGTTCTGAGGGCTTTAAAAGAAGAGAGAAAGAGTCTGTCTGTCTGTCTCTCTCTCTCTTGCTTCTCACCATGTGACCTGCTTGGACCCACCGGCTGCCTGCCACTTTCCGCCATGAGTAGAAGCAGCCTGAGGCCCGCGCCAGATGCAGCTGTACCAGAATCCTGAGCCAAATAAACCTCTGTTCTTTATAAATTACCCAGTCTCAGGTATTTCTGTTATAGCAACACAAACATGGGCTAATACACCAGGGTCTGTGACTAAATTTTGCCACAGATTGGCTGAGTTCTTGGGTAATTTGCCAAGAAATGGAGATTTTTATAATAGTGTGCTTATTATGTACAAATGTATATATATCACTATGTATCTCTCACTGGATAATTCTCTCATTATATGAATATCTTACTATATAAATATCTCAGCACATATATCTCACTGTATGTATCGCTCACCATATGAATATCTCACTATAACTATGTCACTATATATTTCTCTCACTATATATATCTCTCACTATATATCCCTCACTATATAAATTACTCACTATATAAATATCTCACCTTATATCTGTCACTGTATATCTCTCATTATACACACAATCAAACTCTGCTCTCTTGTTCTTTTCCATCTATCACAGTATTATCGATGTCACTGGCTGCTTCTGAGTTTATGTGGGTTGACACACATGGAGTTTAGGACAAGGTCAGGCAGATGTGCTCAGTGTCAGCTCTCTGCAAGTCATCAGCTGGGGGACACTGGGGTGAATTCTGAGATGTGTGATGGTTCTTGCCCACCTCCGGGCACCATGGGTACATTGCTGAGGGTCAGATTGGACAATGGGTAGATTGTGGTGACAAGATCCACGCAGGGGAATGTGGGTGCCCAGACACCTCAATCCCAACACCCGGCATGGTCCTGTGACTGCCATCCCTGGCTGCACTTCAGGCGCTCTGGGGATGCTTCTTTTTCATTCTGGCAAGTTGATTTGAAATTCTTATGTGGTCATCATAGGGTTCAGGGCTACCTGAGATCCATGTGCAGGCCCCTTCTCAGTCTGGCTTCCACTCTCGTCTACTGAAAGGAAATAGGCAATGTAGACAGGGTTGTGATTCCCGGTTGGAAAGCAAGTTACAGGAGTTTTGAGAAATGGTTTCAGCTCCAGAGCTGTGTGGCCCCGAGCCCCACCCCAAGACCCCAGGGGGCGGGTTCTGTTGATGGGAACTGCAGGGACAGGGAGGCCAGTATTGCAGGGGTTAGTGTTAGGATTACGCTTCGAGGTTTAGGGCTGGATATCATGGTTGTGGTTAGGGTTGGTTCTCAGGTAACCTCAAACACTTCCTTACCTTGAAAGCGCCCAGGCAAGCGCTTCCTCTACTCAGTCGCATTTTTCTAGGATCCCAATTTGCTCCAGCATTTTGTTTAAGATTCCCCATATTACCTTGTGATGTATCCAATGCAGTCAGTCTCCAGCATGTTGTTTAAATCCTGTAACCCTGAACCAGCAAGTGGATGTTTCGGCAACCTTTGATTTCCTTCCTCAGCATTCTGAGCACATCAGGACAGCCACGACACTTCTGCAGGGATGACTTTTAGCACTTTTCTTAGAGGACTTAAATGCTGTTTTTGCGACTCTGGGTTTCACCACAACTTCATTGCTTGTGATGCACTTGCCAACTCCAGGTCTGCCTGATTTTTTTCTGTGAACTCACCACCTCTCTGTCTCTCTCTCAACAGCAGAATCTGATCAGAAATTGGCTCCCACGTTGAATGCTCTATGTCAGTCACAGCCCTAAGGGGCACAGGTCTTCAAGTCTGGGCCTGTGGCCTGCCCACCCAGCTCCCTTGAGTTGTGCCTAGACAGGGCCTTGAGTCACGTGGGGCTCCCAGTCCGGGCAGTGCCCCCGAAGCTCAGAGCCCACCTGGCACAGGATCAGCAGCTTTCTCCCCAGTGCCCGCCGGCCTCCCACTGAAGACACAGTCTGTGCAGTGAGCTGGTTTTCTTCTCTGTGTGAACGTTCACTCCCAAGAGGGGACAGGGACAGGAGGAGGAGCAGGGGGTGTGGTGCCATCCCCATCTCCCCCCAGCTCTTCTGTGGAACCCTGGCCCTGGACACCAGCCTTTTATACCCCATCCTGTGCTCCCCAGCTTCAGACAGGTCACAGTGGAGTCCCCAAAATGTTACTCCCATAACTCCATCTATCTATGACCTCCTAGAGCATTCTCCTCCTGAGTCCCCGCCCAGGCAGACTTGTCCCATGACTCCTTCCCTTTTCTAGGCCCCACCTCCCTCTCCCCCATTGCAGAGATTTAATTTTCAGGTGGAACATTTGGGACTTGGGGAGAGGACCTACCCAGGAGCATAACCTGATTATATGTTGGGCAGCCTCAGACCCAGATCCCAGCGGTCTCCCCCCGCCCCCCTCGCGCTGTTTCCCGGAGCTGGAGGAGGAGGGACCAAGAGCCCACAGCTGGGGAGGGCCCTGTCATTACAGGGTTTGGGCCCACCCCACCACAGAAGCCCTGCTCTGTAAACGTGCCCCAGATCCTGGGGCTGCCATTGCCCCCTCTGCTATGATACCTGTTACCCCACCTGATGACTGGACCCATAGAGAAGAAGTTGGGGCCTTGGGGAACTGGTTTCCTAACTCCTTTTCCTTGTCTCTTGAGTTCCCACTCGTGTCCGTTTACATTTTGGGATCTTCACCTAATACACAGGGTCTTGCGTAAAAGCTTAGACCATCTGAAAATAGGAATATTAAGAATAAAGTCTACATCTAGGATCATCTAGGGACAGACAGCACATGGGTGAAAGTCTGGCAGTTGTATATTCAACCACTCCACCTCCCTGCTCTGTTTATATTTTTTGCCCAAACTCAGTCACCTGGAAAAACAACGGCACTCACATACAACTATGAGGAGACCTGCTTTTTCCCAAAAGTTTATCTTTTCACTTAGTCACCTTTGCAAGAAACAAAGCCACACCTTCACTGCCTTCCCTCATCCCTTTGTGTCCTTTCCCACAGTCCCTTCATATACCTTATATTCCCATTTCTTAAAATGTTGCTGGGAAGCCTGGCCCTGACAGGTTGATTGTCCCAGCAAAGCACTGTGCATTCATCTACCTAAGGATGACGTTTGGTTCAGAAGAGAAACGAACTTTAATAGTTGCACCTTGAATTCTCCTAACGTGTCTGACAATATGCACAAAAGAGGATATTTGGAGGAACCCTGTGCAAGAAAATTTCACCCTGATTATTTTACTTCTGTAATCACTAGGTCCTTTCTTTGAACTACCCTCCCATTCCTGGGAAAAACAAGAAGTGTCAAACTAAACTGTTTCTCTTTCCTTTCTTCTTTCTCCACAACCCCTGCTCTGTGGGGAAGGAAAAAAAAAGTCCTCAGACGGAATCCCAAACCTTGGTGTATCTGCTCTCTACAACTTTATAAGCCCAGATCCTCCACAGACTGACAGTTCCTGGACAAAGAATTAAAAATCCCACATGGATTTGACCTATGTATAATCTCACCCCAATCCAGTACACAAGCACATACACAGAGACATGTAAGCTTGATGGTGTTTATTTCTCCTTCACACCAATCCGATTTTATCCAAGTGTCTTGCTGTCTGCATTTTTCATCACCGGATCTGCTTTTCTTTCAATCCTGAGCATGAGAACACTGTATCTGAAGTCACTTTTTAGAAGTTCTGCTTTTTTAGGTAAAGTTTGATGCTCCGAGATATTCAACTCAAAAACTTGGAATACTCTAAAACACACAAACACACATAAAAACTCATTTTCTCTGAAAAATGTTAAAAATTGCTTTAATTATGCAAGGTCCTGCCCAGGAAAAACTAGCCCTTCCCCGTTTGTGACCTCTTCAATTTCCCCTTACCATGTGTTAGAAATTGCTCTCCGTAACATCTGCCCCACTGCCAGTGTTCTCTGTATGAGTAGAATAAGCTAAGGAGATAAACAAGAAAATTAAAAGACACTGATTACCAAAATGGAAAATTGATGAGAGAAAGGAATGAGAGACTGTACAAATATTCATAGCCTTTTGTGGAAAGGGTGAAAGGAGGAACATTTGATGAGCCAAAATTTAAGGGGGTGGAGAAATGACTGAGGGTGGGGTTGGCTGTCATGGAATTAAGTTCAGAGAAGTAAAGGATTGAACTTTGCTTCTGTCCAAACGACTCCGGACACTGACTACAGTGCAGTGGGCTTAAGCTTCCCCAGCTCTAACTTGTTTTGCAGTGCAGTTTCTCCCATGTTCCTGTTTCATCTTGATGCCCTGGGTGACCTGGTTTGTGTCATTCCCTGTCTTTCAATTTCTACACTTGTGAAATGAGTGTCCAGGTACCCCAAAACATGCATTTCAGCCCCTACTTCCCGAGCTGCTCACCTGCCCTCTCGGTTCCCTGTCCAGGCACCTGCATCCTCATGTGGTACCGCAGGGGATTGAGCCATAGGTCTTCACAGATGATCTGTTAGGGGAACCAGGACAGGACCGCTCAGGGTTCAGACACCATTCCCAAGAAGGCTGGGAACCCTCCCTGGTCATTTCTGAATTTTCGCAGTGAGGCCCTACCTCAGCGATCCTGTTAGATCCTGCAAAGTTGTGGTCAGAAAACCAGTTGAAGAAGAAGTTAACACTGCTGTTGTGGTGCCTGCGGCTATAAGCCTCATGTTCATAATCCTGATACCACTGAACTGGAGTGGAATGAGATGCCGTATATCCTGCAGGGAAGAAAAGTATACAGGAAGGGGTTGGAGCATGCTGACGATGATAAACCCAACACCTTCACTACCCATCCTGGGATCCACCTCCTACCGGTGACATTAATGAGATATTCCTTAATAATCACTTTATTCCGGAAGTACGGGTTGTCCCGAAAGAACATCATGATCTTGCAGCAGTGAATGGGATGCCTGATTTCCTCCACCTGTCATGACAAAGTGGAGAAGGCTAAAATTTCTTTTCAGGTCACCTACCCTTTTCTGTTTGCCTGAAAGAATTGCGTCTCTTATCCTTCCCCGCTCAACCTTCCAGCCTCAGTCTCACTAGTTCTGACCTCCAAGTCGATCACGTAGCTAAGCAAGTCTTCATCTTCATCGCTGATCATGGCCAACATCTCGGGGTGGTTCACAATCTGCCTCAGGTCAAGGAGCCTTTCCATGCTACGGAAGTAGGCGCTAGAAGCAACTGAGCATGTATAAACAGCTAGGAGAGTGTGTTGCGCAGGGGTCTCCCACACCTCACACATTGTGTCTCCCACACCTTATGCACTGTGCCCTCCCTGCCTGTCATGAGACACACTCAAGGCAATGGGTGCCTTGCGTGGCCTTAAATGGGAGACTGTCCACGTTGACGCAGGGAGGGGCTCCTTTCTGAGGGATGCTGAGCTCTATGTGTCCCCGATGTACTAGGGGCAAAAGTGAATCTGCTTGTATCTAAGTATGCACTTTATCAGCTCTGACTGACTAGGGTGGGAATTCATACACTTTCCTACAGCATTATTGTCAGGAAAGCCTGTCCTTCAAACACCTTTTCTACATGAGAACTCCTTTGTGCTATTCACGACACTGATCCAGAATGACTTCTAATTCTCCGCCCCAGTTAGTGTCTCTGTGCCGTAAGTATTTGTATTTGCACGAGTGTGGCTGCAGCTCCGTCTTCCCTCAGTCTGTACCTTCCCCCACACCCCCCAAGCAGATGTTTTCCAGTACAGGGACGGAACACTGGTCCTTGGTGCTATCAGTACCATTCTCTAAACAACTGAGCAACCGGCCAGAAAAGCCTGTATATTCTCATGCTGAGCTGTCCCATGGATCGATTGCTATTACCCTTGCCCATGCTCCTACCGGTCAGTACAAAGCGAGATTCGAAAGGATACGGCTTTGGCCCAGAAGCCAGGGATGCCCTGGATGATGGACCTTCGGTGACCGAGAAGAGTCCTACGTCTCTGCACCAGGTTCTGCCTCAAACAAGCAAAGGCCGTCCTGGCTTGGTTGTTCACGGGCTCCATCTCTAACTGAAGGGCCTCCAGCGACTACAGAGGGGATAAGGACAACATGGGGCTCCACAGAGTCTGTGTCGGGGTTTTCTATTCAAGCTTCTCCTCAGGCTCTACAAGTTGCATCAGAGTTTCCTCCCCCACGTCTTCTTCCTGAACTTTTTCCTCAAATTCCTCCTCCTCCTCTTCCCTGTCAGGCTCCTACACCACCCTCTCACCGTCCATCACGTGCTGCGCCCACTCCTCCTTCCACTGCTCCTGCTCCTCCTTCTCCTCGTCCTGCTCCACTGCCTCCACCTCCTGAATAACATCCACCAACACAAGCACCACATCATCCTGCTCCTCGACTTCTCTCTCCTCTTCTCCCTCTTCGGATCACCCCTTCTCTTCCTGCTCCTCCTGCCACTCAGCGACCTCCGCCACCGCCATTACATCCACAAGGACAGCACCACGTCTTCCAGCTCTTTATCCTCCTGGTCCTCGACTTTTCCTTCCTCACACGCCTCTTCCGATTTCTCCTCTTCCCTCCTCCACAGCGACCTCCACCACCTCCACTGCCGCAAACAAAACTAGCGCCACCTCCCGCCCGGTCACCGCCGCCTCCCTCTCTGCCAAGGCCTCGCTTTCCTGCACAGCTTCAACCCCGGTCCAGGAGGCCTCCTCGGACGTCCCACCCAACTCTGCCTGGGTCGCACACCCGACGCCATTACTGGCCTCTGGCCGCTGCTCCCCAAGAGGCCTACCGGCCCCTCCCTCCCGAGGGCCCTTTCCCACACCTACCTTCATCCAGGGTTCGGCAGAAGACCCTTCCTCCCGGGAGCCCGCTTCACTCGCCATGCTGCCCTGGTCCTCAGCAGGCTCAGCTGCGCCGGGTACGCAAGGCCGAAAGCCTTGAGCTGCACACCCCCCAGGCAGGAGCTAGAGAAGCCGAGCCGCAGGCAGCTTCCAGCTCTGGGAACTTCCGGGAGCCTCGCGGTCGGGCTCGGCATCGGGCGCATGCGCATGGCTTGGCGCGCTCTGCCGTCGTCATGGGGCCAAGGCGCCCAGCCACGCCCAGACCGCTACTGTTGCTCCACGGCCAATGGATGAAGAGGTAGTGGCTGTCACCCATGACGGCCCCGCCTCCCGGACGCAGACATCTGAGGCACAACTGCCCTGCCTGCGAGCCCAGGCCCGTGTCTCCAGGAAGCCCTCCAACTTGCCAGGTGCAGTGCGCACACACAGCCGGTTTGCCCTTTGCAAAGTCCAATGAGTGTTCCACTCCAAGGTCCATGCCTGCGTCTTGTGTGGCACCGAATTCAGACAACATAAAGTACTTAAGGACACGAAGCGGGCGCAGTGGACAGTACTGGGTGTTTCAGTTTCAGCACACAGTCCGAGTGAGGTTCTCAGAGGGCCGGGCCCATGTGTTGCTCTATATGTTGCTGCACTGGATTTCATCGGGTCTAGAGGCAAAGAGCACTACTGCATCGTCTCCCTCAGGATTAGGACAATTAGGGGTCTCAGACATAGTGCACGATTGTCTCTGCAAGTATCAGACCCTCTCCTCCTCAGTGCGTCCTCATCCGCCAGCATTCGGCTCAGATGGCAGCCTGAGGGTGGGGTGCAGGTGTAGGTCCTGCAGAGCGACAGCTGAGGGGCAGGTGTAGGTGCCGCAGAGTGACAGCTGGGGTGCAGGTGTAGGAAGTGGGCAGCTGGCAGACAGGAGGTTTGCCCCTACTTTAGCTGGTTCCCGAGTGTCCCCCTTCTGACTGCATCCTTCACCCTCTCCGCGAGCCAGACGGAGCCTGTCAGCAGGTGGGAAGCCAAGCGTGCAGGGTGTCAGCAGTCCAGGGGATCTGCCATCACCGGACAGGGGCTACCTGAGCAGAGCTTGAGCCAAGACGCCAGGTGGAGCGGATTGAATCATGCCCCCCCAAAACTCATTGCAGCTTAAATTGTGTCCCCCAGGTTTTATGTATTAGAAACTTGGCCCCCACTGTGAATGTTAAGAGGGTGGGAAATCCTATTACGGTAATTGAAAGGAGGAGCCTTGAAGAGGTGATTGGATTGTAGGACCGTGCAGTAGTGAATGGATTAATAATGGTGGTCAGGCGTGTGGTTCTGAGGGCTTTAAAAGAAGAGAGAAAGAGTCTGTCTGTCTGTCTCTCTCTCTCTTGCTTCTCACCATGTGACCTGCTTGGACCCACCGGCTGCCTGCCACTTTCCGCCATGAGTAGAAGCAGCCTGAGGCCCGCGCCAGATGCAGCTGTACCAGAATCCTGAGCCAAATAAACCTCTGTTCTTTATAAATTACCCAGTCTCAGGTATTTCTGTTATAGCAACACAAACATGGGCTAATACACCAGGGTCTGTGACTAAATTTTGCCACAGATTGGCTGAGTTCTTGGGTAATTTGCCAAGAAATGGAGATTTTTATAATAGTGTGCTTATTATGTACAAATGTATATATATCACTATGTATCTCTCACTGGATAATTCTCTCATTATATGAATATCTTACTATATAAATATCTCAGCACATATATCTCACTGTATGTATCGCTCACCATATGAATATCTCACTATAACTATGTCACTATATATTTCTCTCACTATATATATCTCTCACTATATATCCCTCACTATATAAATTACTCACTATATAAATATCTCACCTTATATCTGTCACTGTATATCTCTCATTATACACACAATCAAACTCTGCTCTCTTGTTCTTTTCCATCTATCACAGTATTATCGATGTCACTGGCTGCTTCTGAGTTTATGTGGGTTGACACACATGGAGTTTAGGACAAGGTCAGGCAGATGTGCTCAGTGTCAGCTCTCTGCAAGTCATCAGCTGGGGGACACTGGGGTGAATTCTGAGATGTGTGATGGTTCTTGCCCACCTCCGGGCACCATGGGTACATTGCTGAGGGTCAGATTGGACAATGGGTAGATTGTGGTGACAAGATCCACGCAGGGGAATGTGGGTGCCCAGACACCTCAATCCCAACACCCGGCATGGTCCTGTGACTGCCATCCCTGGCTGCACTTCAGGCGCTCTGGGGATGCTTCTTTTTCATTCTGGCAAGTTGATTTGAAATTCTTATGTGGTCATCATAGGGTTCAGGGCTACCTGAGATCCATGTGCAGGCCCCTTCTCAGTCTGGCTTCCACTCTCGTCTACTGAAAGGAAATAGGCAATGTAGACAGGGTTGTGATTCCCGGTTGGAAAGCAAGTTACAGGAGTTTTGAGAAATGGTTTCAGCTCCAGAGCTGTGTGGCCCCGAGCCCCACCCCAAGACCCCAGGGGGCGGGTTCTGTTGATGGGAACTGCAGGGACAGGGAGGCCAGTATTGCAGGGGTTAGTGTTAGGATTACGCTTCGAGGTTTAGGGCTGGATATCATGGTTGTGGTTAGGGTTGGTTCTCAGGTAACCTCAAACACTTCCTTACCTTGAAAGCGCCCAGGCAAGCGCTTCCTCTACTCAGTCGCATTTTTCTAGGATCCCAATTTGCTCCAGCATTTTGTTTAAGATTCCCCATATTACCTTGTGATGTATCCAATGCAGTCAGTCTCCAGCATGTTGTTTAAATCCTGTAACCCTGAACCAGCAAGTGGATGTTTCGGCAACCTTTGATTTCCTTCCTCAGCATTCTGAGCACATCAGGACAGCCACGACACTTCTGCAGGGATGACTTTTAGCACTTTTCTTAGAGGACTTAAATGCTGTTTTTGCGACTCTGGGTTTCACCACAACTTCATTGCTTGTGATGCACTTGCCAACTCCAGGTCTGCCTGATTTTTTTCTGTGAACTCACCACCTCTCTGTCTCTCTCTCAACAGCAGAATCTGATCAGAAATTGGCTCCCACGTTGAATGCTCTATGTCAGTCACAGCCCTAAGGGGCACAGGTCTTCAAGTCTGGGCCTGTGGCCTGCCCACCCAGCTCCCTTGAGTTGTGCCTAGACAAGGCCTTGAGTCACGTGGGGCTCCCAGTCCGGGCAGTGCCCCCGAAGCTCAGAGCCCACCTGGCACAGGATCAGCAGCTTTCTCCCCAGTGCCCGCCGGCCTCCCACTGAAGACACAGTCTGTGCAGTGAGCTGGTTTTCTTCTCTGTGTGAACGTTCACTCCCAAGAGGGGACAGGGACAGGAGGAGGAGCAGGGGGTGTGGTGCCATCCCCATCTCCCCCCAGCTCTTCTGTGGAACCCTGGCCCTGGACACCAGCCTTTTATACCCCATCCTGTGCTCCCCAGCTTCAGACAGGTCACAGTGGAGTCCCCAAAATGTTACTCCCATAACTCCATCTATCTATGACCTCCTAGAGCATTCTCCTCCTGAGTCCCCGCCCAGGCAGACTTGTCCCATGACTCCTTCCCTTTTCTAGGCCCCACCTCCCTCTCCCCCATTGCAGAGATTTAATTTTCAGGTGGAACATTTGGGACTTGGGGAGAGGACCTACCCAGGAGCATAACCTGATTATATGTTGGGCAGCCTCAGACCCAGATCCCAGCGGTCTCCCCCCGCCCCCCTCGCGCTGTTTCCCGGAGCTGGAGGAGGAGGGACCAAGAGCCCACAGCTGGGGAGGGCCCTGTCATTACAGGGTTTGGGCCCACCCCACCACAGAAGCCCTGCTCTGTAAACGTGCCCCAGATCCTGGGGCTGCCATTGCCCCCTCTGCTATGATACCTGTTACCCCACCTGATGACTGGACCCATAGAGAAGAAGTTGGGGCCTTGGGGAACTGGTTTCCTAACTCCTTTTCCTTGTCTCTTGAGTTCCCACTCGTGTCCGTTTACATTTTGGGATCTTCACCTAATACACAGGGTCTTGCGTAAAAGCTTAGACCATCTGAAAATAGGAATATTAAGAATAAAGTCTACATCTAGGATCATCTAGGGACAGACAGCACATGGGTGAAAGTCTGGCAGTTGTATATTCAACCACTCCACCTCCCTGCTCTGTTTATATTTTTTGCCCAAACTCAGTCACCTGGAAAAACAACGGCACTCACATACAACTGTGAGGAGACCTGCTTTTTCCCAAAAGTTTATCTTTTCACTTAGTCACCTTTGCAAGAAACAAAGCCACACCTTCACTGCCTTCCCTCATCCCTTTGTGTCCTTTCCCACAGTCCCTTCATATACCTTATATTCCCATTTCTTAAAATGTTGCTGGGAAGCCTGGCCCTGACAGGTTGATTGTCCCAGCAAAGCACTGTGCATTCATCTACCTAAGGATGACGTTTGGTTCAGAAGAGAAACGAACTTTAATAGTTGCACCTTGAATTCTCCTAACGTGTCTGACAATATGCACAAAAGAGGATATTTGGAGGAACCCTGTGCAAGAAAATTTCACCCTGATTATTTTACTTCTGTAATCACTAGGTCCTTTCTTTGAACTACCCTCCCATTCCTGGGAAAAACAAGAAGTGTCAAACTAAACTGTTTCTCTTTCCTTTCTTCTTTCTCCACAACCCCTGCTCTGTGGGGAAGGAAAAAAAAAGTCCTCAGACGGAATCCCAAACCTTGGTGTATCTGCTCTCTACAACTTTATAAGCCCAGATCCTCCACAGACTGACAGTTCCTGGACAAAGAATTAAAAATCCCACATGGATTTGACCTATGTATAATCTCACCCCAATCCAGTACACAAGCACATACACAGAGACATGTAAGCTTGATGGTGTTTATTTCTCCTTCACACCAATCCGATTTTATCCAAGTGTCTTGCTGTCTGCATTTTTCATCACCGGATCTGCTTTTCTTTCAATCCTGAGCATGAGAACACTGTATCTGAAGTCACTTTTTAGAAGTTCTGCTTTTTTAGGTAAAGTTTGATGCTCCGAGATATTCAACTCAAAAACTTGGAATACTCTAAAACACACAAACACACATAAAAACTCATTTTCTCTGAAAAATGTTAAAAATTGCTTTAATTATGCAAGGTCCTGCCCAGGAAAAACTAGCCCTTCCCCGTTTGTGACCTCTTCAATTTCCCCTTACCATGTGTTAGAAATTGCTCTCCGTAACATCTGCCCCACTGCCAGTGTTCTCTGTATGAGTAGAATAAGCTAAGGAGATAAACAAGAAAATTAAAAGACACTGATTACCAAAATGGAAAATTGATGAGAGAAAGGAATGAGAGACTGTACAAATATTCATAGCCTTTTGTGGAAAGGGTGAAAGGAGGAACATTTGATGAGCCAAAATTTAAGGGGGTGGAGAAATGACTGAGGGTGGGGTTGGCTGTCATGGAATTAAGTTCAGAGAAGTAAAGGATTGAACTTTGCTTCTGTCCAAACGACTCCGGACACTGACTACAGTGCAGTGGGCTTAAGCTTCCCCAGCTCTAACTTGTTTTGCAGTGCAGTTTCTCCCATGTTCCTGTTTCATCTTGATGCCCTGGGTGACCTGGTTTGTGTCATTCCCTGTCTTTCAATTTCTACACTTGTGAAATGAGTGTCCAGGTACCCCAAAACATGCATTTCAGCCCCTACTTCCCGAGCTGCTCACCTGCCCTCTCAGTTCCCTGTCCAGGCACCTGCATCCTCATGTGGTACCGCAGGGGATTGAGCCATAGGTCTTCACAGATGATCTGTTAGGGGAACCAGGACAGGACCGCTCAGGGTTCAGACACCATTCCCAAGAAGGCTGGGAACCCTCCCTGGTCATTTCTGAATTTTCGCAGTGAGGCCCTACCTCAGCGATCCTGTTAGATCCTGCAAAGTTGTGGTCAGAAAACCAGTTGAAGAAGAAGTTAACACTGCTGTTGTGGTGCCTGCGGCTATAAGCCTCATGTTCATAATCCTGATACCACTGAACTGGAGTGGAATGAGATGCCGTATATCCTGCAGGGAAGAAAAGTATACAGGAAGGGGTTGGAGCATGCTGACGATGATAAACCCAACACCTTCACTACCCATCCTGGGATCCACCTCCTACCGGTGACATTAATGAGATATTCCTTAATAATCACTTTATTCCGGAAGTACGGGTTGTCCCGAAAGAACATCATGATCTTGCAGCAGTGAATGGGATGCCTGATTTCCTCCACCTGTCATGACAAAGTGGAGAAGGCTAAAATTTCTTTTCAGGTCACCTACCCTTTTCTGTTTGCCTGAAAGAATTGCGTCTCTTATCCTTCCCCGCTCAACCTTCCAGCCTCAGTCTCACTAGTTCTGACCTCCAAGTCGATCACGTAGCTAAGCAAGTCTTCATCTTCATCGCTGATCATGGCCAACATCTCGGGGTGGTTCACAATCTGCCTCAGGTCAAGGAGCCTTTCCATGCTACGGAAGTAGGCGCTAGAAGCAACTGAGCATGTATAAACAGCTAGGAGAGTGTGTTGCGCAGGGGTCTCCCACACCTCACACATTGTGTCTCCCACACCTTATGCACTGTGCCCTCCCTGCCTGTCATGAGACACACTCAAGGCAATGGGTGCCTTGCGTGGCCTTAAATGGGAGACTGTCCACGTTGACGCAGGGAGGGGCTCCTTTCTGAGGGATGCTGAGCTCTATGTGTCCCCGATGTACTAGGGGCAAAAGTGAATCTGCTTGTATCTAAGTATGCACTTTATCAGCTCTGACTGACTAGGGTGGGAATTCATACACTTTCCTACAGCATTATTGTCAGGAAAGCCTGTCCTTCAAACACCTTTTCTACATGAGAACTCCTTTGTGCTATTCACGACACTGATCCAGAATGACTTCTAATTCTCCGCCCCAGTTAGTGTCTCTGTGCCGTAAGTATTTGTATTTGCACGAGTGTGGCTGCAGCTCCGTCTTCCCTCAGTCTGTACCTTCCCCCACACCCCCCAAGCAGATGTTTTCCAGTACAGGGACGGAACACTGGTCCTTGGTGCTATCAGTACCATTCTCTAAACAACTGAGCAACCGGCCAGAAAAGCCTGTATATTCTCATGCTGAGCTGTCCCATGGATCGATTGCTATTACCCTTGCCCATGCTCCTACCGGTCAGTACAAAGCGAGATTCGAAAGGATACGGCTTTGGCCCAGAAGCCAGGGATGCCCTGGATGATGGACCTTCGGTGACCGAGAAGAGTCCTACGTCTCTGCACCAGGTTCTGCCTCAAACAAGCAAAGGCCGTCCTGGCTTGGTTGTTCACGGGCTCCATCTCTAACTGAAGGGCCTCCAGCGACTACAGAGGGGATAAGGACAACATGGGGCTCCACAGAGTCTGTGTCGGGGTTTTCTATTCAAGCTTCTCCTCAGGCTCTACAAGTTGCATCAGAGTTTCCTCCCCCACGTCTTCTTCCTGAACTTTTTCCTCAAATTCCTCCTCCTCCTCTTCCCTGTCAGGCTCCTACACCACCCTCTCACCGTCCATCACGTGCTGCGCCCACTCCTCCTTCCACTGCTCCTGCTCCTCCTTCTCCTCGTCCTGCTCCACTGCCTCCACCTCCTGAATAACATCCACCAACACAAGCACCACATCATCCTGCTCCTCGACTTCTCTCTCCTCTTCTCCCTCTTCGGATCACCCCTTCTCTTCCTGCTCCTCCTGCCACTCAGCGACCTCCGCCACCGCCATTACATCCACAAGGACAGCACCACGTCTTCCAGCTCTTTATCCTCCTGGTCCTCGACTTTTCCTTCCTCACACGCCTCTTCCGATTTCTCCTCTTCCCTCCTCCACAGCGACCTCCACCACCTCCACTGCCGCAAACAAAACTAGCGCCACCTCCCGCCCGGTCGCCGCCGCCTCCCTCTCTGCCAAGGCCTCGCTTTCCTGCACAGCTTCAACCCCGGTCCAGGAGGCCTCCTCGGACGTCCCACCCAACTCTGCCTGGGTCGCACACCCGACGCCATTACTGGCCTCTGGCCGCTGCTCCCCAAGAGGCCTACCGGCCCCTCCCTCCCGAGGGCCCTTTCCCACACCTACCTTCATCCAGGGTTCGGCAGAAGACCCTTCCTCCCGGGAGCCCGCTTCACTCGCCATGCTGCCCTGGTCCTCAGCAGGCTCAGCTGCGCCGGGTACGCAAGGCCGAAAGCCTTGAGCTGCACACCCCCCAGGCAGGAGCTAGAGAAGCCGAGCCGCAGGCAGCTTCCGGCTCTGGGAACTTCCGGGAGCCTCGCGGTCGGGCTCGGCATCGGGCGCATGCGCATGGCTTGGCGCGCTCTGCCGTCGTCATGGGGCCAAGGCGCCCAGCCACGCCCAGACCGCTACTGTTGCTCCACGGCCAATGGATGAAGAGGTAGTGGCTGTCACCCATGACGGCCCCGCCTCCCGGACGCAGACATCTGAGGCACAACTGCCCTGCCTGCGAGCCCAGGCCCGTGTCTCCAGGAAGCCCTCCAACTTGCCAGGTGCAGTGCGCACACACAGCCGGTTTGCCCTTTGCAAAGTCCAATGAGTGTTCCACTCCAAGGTCCATGCCTGCGTCTTGTGTGGCACCGAATTCAGACAACATAAAGTACTTAAGGACACGAAGCGGGCGCAGTGGACAGTACTGGGTGTTTCAGTTTCAGCGCACAGTCCGAGTGAGGTTCTCAGAGGGCCGGGCCCATGTGTTGCTCTATATGTTGCTGCACTGGATTTCATCGGGTCTAGAGGCAAAGAGCACTACTGCATCGTCTCCCTCAGGATTAGGACAATTAGGGGTCTCAGACATAGTGCACGATTGTCTCTGCAAGTATCAGACCCTCTCCTCCTCAGTGCGTCCTCATCCGCCAGCATTCGGCTCAGATGGCAGCCTGAGGGTGGGGTGCAGGTGTAGGTCCTGCAGAGCGACAGCTGAGGGGCAGGTGTAGGTGCCGCAGAGTGACAGCTGGGGTGCAGGTGTAGGAAGTGGGCAGCTGGCAGACAGGAGGTTTGCCCCTACTTTAGCTGGTTCCCGAGTGTCCCCCTTCTGACTGCATCCTTCACCCTCTCCGCGAGCCAGACGGAGCCTGTCAGCAGGTGGGAAGCCAAGCGTGCAGGGTGTCAGCAGTCCAGGGGATCTGCCATCACCGGACAGGGGCTACCTGAGCAGAGCTTGAGCCAAGACGCCAGGTGGAGCGGATTGAATCATGCCCCCCCAAAACTCATTGCAGCTTAAATTGTGTCCCCCAGGTTTTATGTATTAGAAACTTGGCCCCCACTGTGAATGTTAAGAGGGTGGGAAATCCTATTACGGTAATTGAAAGGAGGAGCCTTGAAGAGGTGATTGGATTGTAGGACCGTGCAGTAGTGAATGGATTAATAATGGTGGTCAGGCGTGTGGTTCTGAGGGCTTTAAAAGAAGAGAGAAAGAGTCTGTCTGTCTGTCTCTCTCTCTCTTGCTTCTCACCATGTGACCTGCTTGGACCCACCGGCTGCCTGCCACTTTCCGCCATGAGTAGAAGCAGCCTGAGGCCTGCGCCAGATGCAGCTGTACCAGAATCCTGAGCCAAATAAACCTCTGTTCTTTATAAATTACCCAGTCTCAGGTATTTCTGTTATAGCAACACAAACATGGGCTAATACACCAGGGTCTGTGACTAAATTTTGCCACAGATTGGCTGAGTTCTTGGGTAATTTGCCAAGAAATGGAGATTTTTATAATAGTGTGCTTATTATGTACAAATGTATATATATCACTATGTATCTCTCACTGGATAATTCTCTCATTATATGAATATCTTACTATATAAATATCTCAGCACATATATCTCACTGTATGTATCGCTCACCATATGAATATCTCACTATAACTATGTCACTATATATTTCTCTCACTATATATATCTCTCACTATATATCCCTCACTATATAAATTACTCACTATATAAATATCTCACCTTATATCTGTCACTGTATATCTCTCATTATACACACAATCAAACTCTGCTCTCTTGTTCTTTTCCATCTATCACAGTATTATCGATGTCACTGGCTGCTTCTGAGTTTATGTGGGTTGACACACATGGAGTTTAGGACAAGGTCAGGCAGATGTGCTCAGTGTCAGCTCTCTGCAAGTCATCAGCTGGGGGACACTGGGGTGAATTCTGAGATGTGTGATGGTTCTTGCCCACCTCCGGGCACCATGGGTACATTGCTGAGGGTCAGATTGGACAATGGGTAGATTGTGGTGACAAGATCCACGCAGGGGAATGTGGGTGCCCAGACACCTCAATCCCAACACCCGGCATGGTCCTGTGACTGCCATCCCTGGCTGCACTTCAGGCGCTCTGGGGATGCTTCTTTTTCATTCTGGCAAGTTGATTTGAAATTCTTATGTGGTCATCATAGGGTTCAGGGCTACCTGAGATCCATGTGCAGGCCCCTTCTCAGTCTGGCTTCCACTCTCGTCTACTGAAAGGAAATAGGCAATGTAGACAGGGTTGTGATTCCCGGTTGGAAAGCAAGTTACAGGAGTTTTGAGAAATGGTTTCAGCTCCAGAGCTGTGTGGCCCCGAGCCCCACCCCAAGACCCCAGGGGGCGGGTTCTGTTGATGGGAACTGCAGGGACAGGGAGGCCAGTATTGCAGGGGTTAGTGTTAGGATTACGCTTCGAGGTTTAGGGCTGGATATCATGGTTGTGGTTAGGGTTGGTTCTCAGGTAACCTCAAACACTTCCTTACCTTGAAAGCGCCCAGGCAAGCGCTTCCTCTACTCAGTCGCATTTTTCTAGGATCCCAATTTGCTCCAGCATTTTGTTTAAGATTCCCCATATTACCTTGTGATGTATCCAATGCAGTCAGTCTCCAGCATGTTGTTTAAATCCTGTAACCCTGAACCAGCAAGTGGATGTTTCGGCAACCTTTGATTTCCTTCCTCAGCATTCTGAGCACATCAGGACAGCCACGACACTTCTGCAGGGATGACTTTTAGCACTTTTCTTAGAGGACTTAAATGCTGTTTTTGCGACTCTGGGTTTCACCACAACTTCATTGCTTGTGATGCACTTGCCAACTCCAGGTCTGCCTGATTTTTTTCTGTGAACTCACCACCTCTCTGTCTCTCTCTCAACAGCAGAATCTGATCAGAAATTGGCTCCCACGTTGAATGCTCTATGTCAGTCACAGCCCTAAGGGGCACAGGTCTTCAAGTCTGGGCCTGTGGCCTGCCCACCCAGCTCCCTTGAGTTGTGCCTAGACAGGGCCTTGAGTCACGTGGGGCTCCCAGTCCGGGCAGTGCCCCCGAAGCTCAGAGCCCACCTGGCACAGGATCAGCAGCTTTCTCCCCAGTGCCCGCCGGCCTCCCACTGAAGACACAGTCTGTGCAGTGAGCTGGTTTTCTTCTCTGTGTGAACGTTCACTCCCAAGAGGGGACAGGGACAGGAGGAGGAGCAGGGGGTGTGGTGCCATCCCCATCTCCCCCCAGCTCTTCTGTGGAACCCTGGCCCTGGACACCAGCCTTTTATACCCCATCCTGTGCTCCCCAGCTTCAGACAGGTCACAGTGGAGTCCCCAAAATGTTACTCCCATAACTCCATCTATCTATGACCTCCTAGAGCATTCTCCTCCTGAGTCCCCGCCCAGGCAGACTTGTCCCATGACTCCTTCCCTTTTCTAGGCCCCACCTCCCTCTCCCCCATTGCAGAGATTTAATTTTCAGGTGGAACATTTGGGACTTGGGGAGAGGACCTACCCAGGAGCATAACCTGATTATATGTTGGGCAGCCTCAGACCCAGATCCCAGCGGTCTCCCCCCGCCCCCCTCGCGCTGTTTCCCGGAGCTGGAGGAGGAGGGACCAAGAGCCCACAGCTGGGGAGGGCCCTGTCATTACAGGGTTTGGGCCCACCCCACCACAGAAGCCCTGCTCTGTAAACGTGCCCCAGATCCTGGGGCTGCCATTGCCCCCTCTGCTATGATACCTGTTACCCCACCTGATGACTGGACCCATAGAGAAGAAGTTGGGGCCTTGGGGAACTGGTTTCCTAACTCCTTTTCCTTGTCTCTTGAGTTCCCACTCGTGTCCGTTTACATTTTGGGATCTTCACCTAATACACAGGGTCTTGCGTAAAAGCTTAGACCATCTGAAAATAGGAATATTAAGAATAAAGTCTACATCTAGGATCATCTAGGGACAGACAGCACATGGGTGAAAGTCTGGCAGTTGTATATTCAACCACTCCACCTCCCTGCTCTGTTTATATTTTTTGCCCAAACTCAGTCACCTGGAAAAACAACGGCACTCACATACAACTGTGAGGAGACCTGCTTTTTCCCAAAAGTTTATCTTTTCACTTAGTCACCTTTGCAAGAAACAAAGCCACACCTTCACTGCCTTCCCTCATCCCTTTGTGTCCTTTCCCACAGTCCCTTCATATACCTTATATTCCCATTTCTTAAAATGTTGCTGGGAAGCCTGGCCCTGACAGGTTGATTGTCCCAGCAAAGCACTGTGCATTCATCTACCTAAGGATGACGTTTGGTTCAGAAGAGAAACGAACTTTAATAGTTGCACCTTGAATTCTCCTAACGTGTCTGACAATATGCACAAAAGAGGATATTTGGAGGAACCCTGTGCAAGAAAATTTCACCCTGATTATTTTACTTCTGTAATCACTAGGTCCTTTCTTTGAACTACCCTCCCATTCCTGGGAAAAACAAGAAGTGTCAAACTAAACTGTTTCTCTTTCCTTTCTTCTTTCTCCACAACCCCTGCTCTGTGGGGAAGGAAAAAAAAAGTCCTCAGACGGAATCCCAAACCTTGGTGTATCTGCTCTCTACAACTTTATAAGCCCAGATCCTCCACAGACTGACAGTTCCTGGACAAAGAATTAAAAATCCCACATGGATTTGACCTATGTATAATCTCACCCCAATCCAGTACACAAGCACATACACAGAGACATGTAAGCTTGATGGTGTTTATTTCTCCTTCACACCAATCCGATTTTATCCAAGTGTCTTGCTGTCTGCATTTTTCATCACCGGATCTGCTTTTCTTTCAATCCTGAGCATGAGAACACTGTATCTGAAGTCACTTTTTAGAAGTTCTGCTTTTTTAGGTAAAGTTTGATGCTCCGAGATATTCAACTCAAAAACTTGGAATACTCTAAAACACACAAACACACATAAAAACTCATTTTCTCTGAAAAATGTTAAAAATTGCTTTAATTATGCAAGGTCCTGCCCAGGAAAAACTAGCCCTTCCCCGTTTGTGACCTCTTCAATTTCCCCTTACCATGTGTTAGAAATTGCTCTCCGTAACATCTGCCCCACTGCCAGTGTTCTCTGTATGAGTAGAATAAGCTAAGGAGATAAACAAGAAAATTAAAAGACACTGATTACCAAAATGGAAAATTGATGAGAGAAAGGAATGAGAGACTGTACAAATATTCATAGCCTTTTGTGGAAAGGGTGAAAGGAGGAACATTTGATGAGCCAAAATTTAAGGGGGTGGAGAAATGACTGAGGGTGGGGTTGGCTGTCATGGAATTAAGTTCAGAGAAGTAAAGGATTGAACTTTGCTTCTGTCCAAACGACTCCGGACACTGACTACAGTGCAGTGGGCTTAAGCTTCCCCAGCTCTAACTTGTTTTGCAGTGCAGTTTCTCCCATGTTCCTGTTTCATCTTGATGCCCTGGGTGACCTGGTTTGTGTCATTCCCTGTCTTTCAATTTCTACACTTGTGAAATGAGTGTCCAGGTACCCCAAAACATGCATTTCAGCCCCTACTTCCCGAGCTGCTCACCTGCCCTCTCGGTTCCCTGTCCAGGCACCTGCATCCTCATGTGGTACCGCAGGGGATTGAGCCATAGGTCTTCACAGATGATCTGTTAGGGGAACCAGGACAGGACCGCTCAGGGTTCAGACACCATTCCCAAGAAGGCTGGGAACCCTCCCTGGTCATTTCTGAATTTTCGCAGTGAGGCCCTACCTCAGCGATCCTGTTAGATCCTGCAAAGTTGTGGTCAGAAAACCAGTTGAAGAAGAAGTTAACACTGCTGTTGTGGTGCCTGCGGCTATAAGCCTCATGTTCATAATCCTGATACCACTGAACTGGAGTGGAATGAGATGCCGTATATCCTGCAGGGAAGAAAAGTATACAGGAAGGGGTTGGAGCATGCTGACGATGATAAACCCAACACCTTCACTACCCATCCTGGGATCCACCTCCTACCGGTGACATTAATGAGATATTCCTTAATAATCACTTTATTCCGGAAGTACGGGTTGTCCCGAAAGAACATCATGATCTTGCAGCAGTGAATGGGATGCCTGATTTCCTCCACCTGTCATGACAAAGTGGAGAAGGCTAAAATTTCTTTTCAGGTCACCTACCCTTTTCTGTTTGCCTGAAAGAATTGCGTCTCTTATCCTTCCCCGCTCAACCTTCCAGCCTCAGTCTCACTAGTTCTGACCTCCAAGTCGATCACGTAGCTAAGCAAGTCTTCATCTTCATCGCTGATCATGGCCAACATCTCGGGGTGGTTCACAATCTGCCTCAGGTCAAGGAGCCTTTCCATGCTACGGAAGTAGGCGCTAGAAGCAACTGAGCATGTATAAACAGCTAGGAGAGTGTGTTGCGCAGGGGTCTCCCACACCTCACACATTGTGTCTCCCACACCTTATGCACTGTGCCCTCCCTGCCTGTCATGAGACACACTCAAGGCAATGGGTGCCTTGCGTGGCCTTAAATGGGAGACTGTCCACGTTGACGCAGGGAGGGGCTCCTTTCTGAGGGATGCTGAGCTCTATGTGTCCCCGATGTACTAGGGGCAAAAGTGAATCTGCTTGTATCTAAGTATGCACTTTATCAGCTCTGACTGACTAGGGTGGGAATTCATACACTTTCCTACAGCATTATTGTCAGGAAAGCCTGTCCTTCAAACACCTTTTCTACATGAGAACTCCTTTGTGCTATTCACGACACTGATCCAGAATGACTTCTAATTCTCCGCCCCAGTTAGTGTCTCTGTGCCGTAAGTATTTGTATTTGCACGAGTGTGGCTGCAGCTCCGTCTTCCCTCAGTCTGTACCTTCCCCCACACCCCCCAAGCAGATGTTTTCCAGTACAGGGACGGAACACTGGTCCTTGGTGCTATCAGTACCATTCTCTAAACAACTGAGCAACCGGCCAGAAAAGCCTGTATATTCTCATGCTGAGCTGTCCCATGGATCGATTGCTATTACCCTTGCCCATGCTCCTACCGGTCAGTACAAAGCGAGATTCGAAAGGATACGGCTTTGGCCCAGAAGCCAGGGATGCCCTGGATGATGGACCTTCGGTGACCGAGAAGAGTCCTACGTCTCTGCACCAGGTTCTGCCTCAAACAAGCAAAGGCCGTCCTGGCTTGGTTGTTCACGGGCTCCATCTCTAACTGAAGGGCCTCCAGCGACTACAGAGGGGATAAGGACAACATGGGGCTCCACAGAGTCTGTGTCGGGGTTTTCTATTCAAGCTTCTCCTCAGGCTCTACAAGTTGCATCAGAGTTTCCTCCCCCACGTCTTCTTCCTGAACTTTTTCCTCAAATTCCTCCTCCTCCTCTTCCCTGTCAGGCTCCTACACCACCCTCTCACCGTCCATCACGTGCTGCGCCCACTCCTCCTTCCACTGCTCCTGCTCCTCCTTCTCCTCGTCCTGCTCCACTGCCTCCACCTCCTGAATAACATCCACCAACACAAGCACCACATCATCCTGCTCCTCGACTTCTCTCTCCTCTTCTCCCTCTTCGGATCACCCCTTCTCTTCCTGCTCCTCCTGCCACTCAGCGACCTCCGCCACCGCCATTACATCCACAAGGACAGCACCACGTCTTCCAGCTCTTTATCCTCCTGGTCCTCGACTTTTCCTTCCTCACACGCCTCTTCCGATTTCTCCTCTTCCCTCCTCCACAGCGACCTCCACCACCTCCACTGCCGCAAACAAAACTAGCGCCACCTCCCGCCCGGTCGCCGCCGCCTCCCTCTCTGCCAAGGCCTCGCTTTCCTGCACAGCTTCAACCCCGGTCCAGGAGGCCTCCTCGGACGTCCCACCCAACTCTGCCTGGGTCGCACACCCGACGCCATTACTGGCCTCTGGCCGCTGCTCCCCAAGAGGCCTACCGGCCCCTCCCTCCCGAGGGCCCTTTCCCACACCTACCTTCATCCAGGGTTCGGCAGAAGACCCTTCCTCCCGGGAGCCCGCTTCACTCGCCATGCTGCCCTGGTCCTCAGCAGGCTCAGCTGCGCCGGGTACGCAAGGCCGAAAGCCTTGAGCTGCACACCCCCCAGGCAGGAGCTAGAGAAGCCGAGCCGCAGGCAGCTTCCGGCTCTGGGAACTTCCGGGAGCCTCGCGGTCGGGCTCGGCATCGGGCGCATGCGCATGGCTTGGCGCGCTCTGCCGTCGTCATGGGGCCAAGGCGCCCAGCCACGCCCAGACCGCTACTGTTGCTCCACGGCCAATGGATGAAGAGGTAGTGGCTGTCACCCATGACGGCCCCGCCTCCCGGACGCAGACATCTGAGGCACAACTGCCCTGCCTGCGAGCCCAGGCCCGTGTCTCCAGGAAGCCCTCCAACTTGCCAGGTGCAGTGCGCACACACAGCCGGTTTGCCCTTTGCAAAGTCCAATGAGTGTTCCACTCCAAGGTCCATGCCTGCGTCTTGTGTGGCACCGAATTCAGACAACATAAAGTACTTAAGGACACGAAGCGGGCGCAGTGGACAGTACTGGGTGTTTCAGTTTCAGCGCACAGTCCGAGTGAGGTTCTCAGAGGGCCGGGCCCATGTGTTGCTCTATATGTTGCTGCACTGGATTTCATCGGGTCTAGAGGCAAAGAGCACTACTGCATCGTCTCCCTCAGGATTAGGACAATTAGGGGTCTCAGACATAGTGCACGATTGTCTCTGCAAGTATCAGACCCTCTCCTCCTCAGTGCGTCCTCATCCGCCAGCATTCGGCTCAGATGGCAGCCTGAGGGTGGGGTGCAGGTGTAGGTCCTGCAGAGCGACAGCTGAGGGGCAGGTGTAGGTGCCGCAGAGTGACAGCTGGGGTGCAGGTGTAGGAAGTGGGCAGCTGGCAGACAGGAGGTTTGCCCCTACTTTAGCTGGTTCCCGAGTGTCCCCCTTCTGACTGCATCCTTCACCCTCTCCGCGAGCCAGACGGAGCCTGTCAGCAGGTGGGAAGCCAAGCGTGCAGGGTGTCAGCAGTCCAGGGGATCTGCCATCACCGGACAGGGGCTACCTGAGCAGAGCTTGAGCCAAGACGCCAGGTGGAGCGGATTGAATCATGCCCCCCCAAAACTCATTGCAGCTTAAATTGTGTCCCCCAGGTTTTATGTATTAGAAACTTGGCCCCCACTGTGAATGTTAAGAGGGTGGGAAATCCTATTACGGTAATTGAAAGGAGGAGCCTTGAAGAGGTGATTGGATTGTAGGACCGTGCAGTAGTGAATGGATTAATAATGGTGGTCAGGCGTGTGGTTCTGAGGGCTTTAAAAGAAGAGAGAAAGAGTCTGTCTGTCTGTCTCTCTCTCTCTTGCTTCTCACCATGTGACCTGCTTGGACCCACCGGCTGCCTGCCACTTTCCGCCATGAGTAGAAGCAGCCTGAGGCCTGCGCCAGATGCAGCTGTACCAGAATCCTGAGCCAAATAAACCTCTGTTCTTTATAAATTACCCAGTCTCAGGTATTTCTGTTATAGCAACACAAACATGGGCTAATACACCAGGGTCTGTGACTAAATTTTGCCACAGATTGGCTGAGTTCTTGGGTAATTTGCCAAGAAATGGAGATTTTTATAATAGTGTGCTTATTATGTACAAATGTATATATATCACTATGTATCTCTCACTGGATAATTCTCTCATTATATGAATATCTTACTATATAAATATCTCAGCACATATATCTCACTGTATGTATCGCTCACCATATGAATATCTCACTATAACTATGTCACTATATATTTCTCTCACTATATATATCTCTCACTATATATCCCTCACTATATAAATTACTCACTATATAAATATCTCACCTTATATCTGTCACTGTATATCTCTCATTATACACACAATCAAACTCTGCTCTCTTGTTCTTTTCCATCTATCACAGTATTATCGATGTCACTGGCTGCTTCTGAGTTTATGTGGGTTGACACACATGGAGTTTAGGACAAGGTCAGGCAGATGTGCTCAGTGTCAGCTCTCTGCAAGTCATCAGCTGGGGGACACTGGGGTGAATTCTGAGATGTGTGATGGTTCTTGCCCACCTCCGGGCACCATGGGTACATTGCTGAGGGTCAGATTGGACAATGGGTAGATTGTGGTGACAAGATCCACGCAGGGGAATGTGGGTGCCCAGACACCTCAATCCCAACACCCGGCATGGTCCTGTGACTGCCATCCCTGGCTGCACTTCAGGCGCTCTGGGGATGCTTCTTTTTCATTCTGGCAAGTTGATTTGAAATTCTTATGTGGTCATCATAGGGTTCAGGGCTACCTGAGATCCATGTGCAGGCCCCTTCTCAGTCTGGCTTCCACTCTCGTCTACTGAAAGGAAATAGGCAATGTAGACAGGGTTGTGATTCCCGGTTGGAAAGCAAGTTACAGGAGTTTTGAGAAATGGTTTCAGCTCCAGAGCTGTGTGGCCCCGAGCCCCACCCCAAGACCCCAGGGGGCGGGTTCTGTTGATGGGAACTGCAGGGACAGGGAGGCCAGTATTGCAGGGGTTAGTGTTAGGATTACGCTTCGAGGTTTAGGGCTGGATATCATGGTTGTGGTTAGGGTTGGTTCTCAGGTAACCTCAAACACTTCCTTACCTTGAAAGCGCCCAGGCAAGCGCTTCCTCTACTCAGTCGCATTTTTCTAGGATCCCAATTTGCTCCAGCATTTTGTTTAAGATTCCCCATATTACCTTGTGATGTATCCAATGCAGTCAGTCTCCAGCATGTTGTTTAAATCCTGTAACCCTGAACCAGCAAGTGGATGTTTCGGCAACCTTTGATTTCCTTCCTCAGCATTCTGAGCACATCAGGACAGCCACGACACTTCTGCAGGGATGACTTTTAGCACTTTTCTTAGAGGACTTAAATGCTGTTTTTGCGACTCTGGGTTTCACCACAACTTCATTGCTTGTGATGCACTTGCCAACTCCAGGTCTGCCTGATTTTTTTCTGTGAACTCACCACCTCTCTGTCTCTCTCTCAACAGCAGAATCTGATCAGAAATTGGCTCCCACGTTGAATGCTCTATGTCAGTCACAGCCCTAAGGGGCACAGGTCTTCAAGTCTGGGCCTGTGGCCTGCCCACCCAGCTCCCTTGAGTTGTGCCTAGACAGGGCCTTGAGTCACGTGGGGCTCCCAGTCCGGGCAGTGCCCCCGAAGCTCAGAGCCCACCTGGCACAGGATCAGCAGCTTTCTCCCCAGTGCCCGCCGGCCTCCCACTGAAGACACAGTCTGTGCAGTGAGCTGGTTTTCTTCTCTGTGTGAACGTTCACTCCCAAGAGGGGACAGGGACAGGAGGAGGAGCAGGGGGTGTGGTGCCATCCCCATCTCCCCCCAGCTCTTCTGTGGAACCCTGGCCCTGGACACCAGCCTTTTATACCCCATCCTGTGCTCCCCAGCTTCAGACAGGTCACAGTGGAGTCCCCAAAATGTTACTCCCATAACTCCATCTATCTATGACCTCCTAGAGCATTCTCCTCCTGAGTCCCCGCCCAGGCAGACTTGTCCCATGACTCCTTCCCTTTTCTAGGCCCCACCTCCCTCTCCCCCATTGCAGAGATTTAATTTTCAGGTGGAACATTTGGGACTTGGGGAGAGGACCTACCCAGGAGCATAACCTGATTATATGTTGGGCAGCCTCAGACCCAGATCCCAGCGGTCTCCCCCCGCCCCCCTCGCGCTGTTTCCCGGAGCTGGAGGAGGAGGGACCAAGAGCCCACAGCTGGGGAGGGCCCTGTCATTACAGGGTTTGGGCCCACCCCACCACAGAAGCCCTGCTCTGTAAACGTGCCCCAGATCCTGGGGCTGCCATTGCCCCCTCTGCTATGATACCTGTTACCCCACCTGATGACTGGACCCATAGAGAAGAAGTTGGGGCCTTGGGGAACTGGTTTCCTAACTCCTTTTCCTTGTCTCTTGAGTTCCCACTCGTGTCCGTTTACATTTTGGGATCTTCACCTAATACACAGGGTCTTGCGTAAAAGCTTAGACCATCTGAAAATAGGAATATTAAGAATAAAGTCTACATCTAGGATCATCTAGGGACAGACAGCACATGGGTGAAAGTCTGGCAGTTGTATATTCAACCACTCCACCTCCCTGCTCTGTTTATATTTTTTGCCCAAACTCAGTCACCTGGAAAAACAACGGCACTCACATACAACTATGAGGAGACCTGCTTTTTCCCAAAAGTTTATCTTTTCACTTAGTCACCTTTGCAAGAAACAAAGCCACACCTTCACTGCCTTCCCTCATCCCTTTGTGTCCTTTCCCACAGTCCCTTCATATACCTTATATTCCCATTTCTTAAAATGTTGCTGGGAAGCCTGGCCCTGACAGGTTGATTGTCCCAGCAAAGCACTGTGCATTCATCTACCTAAGGATGACGTTTGGTTCAGAAGAGAAACGAACTTTAATAGTTGCACCTTGAATTCTCCTAACGTGTCTGACAATATGCACAAAAGAGGATATTTGGAGGAACCCTGTGCAAGAAAATTTCACCCTGATTATTTTACTTCTGTAATCACTAGGTCCTTTCTTTGAACTACCCTCCCATTCCTGGGAAAAACAAGAAGTGTCAAACTAAACTGTTTCTCTTTCCTTTCTTCTTTCTCCACAACCCCTGCTCTGTGGGGAAGGAAAAAAAAAGTCCTCAGACGGAATCCCAAACCTTGGTGTATCTGCTCTCTACAACTTTATAAGCCCAGATCCTCCACAGACTGACAGTTCCTGGACAAAGAATTAAAAATCCCACATGGATTTGACCTATGTATAATCTCACCCCAATCCAGTACACAAGCACATACACAGAGACATGTAAGCTTGATGGTGTTTATTTCTCCTTCACACCAATCCGATTTTATCCAAGTGTCTTGCTGTCTGCATTTTTCATCACCGGATCTGCTTTTCTTTCAATCCTGAGCATGAGAACACTGTATCTGAAGTCACTTTTTAGAAGTTCTGCTTTTTTAGGTAAAGTTTGATGCTCCGAGATATTCAACTCAAAAACTTGGAATACTCTAAAACACACAAACACACATAAAAACTCATTTTCTCTGAAAAATGTTAAAAATTGCTTTAATTATGCAAGGTCCTGCCCAGGAAAAACTAGCCCTTCCCCGTTTGTGACCTCTTCAATTTCCCCTTACCATGTGTTAGAAATTGCTCTCCGTAACATCTGCCCCACTGCCAGTGTTCTCTGTATGAGTAGAATAAGCTAAGGAGATAAACAAGAAAATTAAAAGACACTGATTACCAAAATGGAAAATTGATGAGAGAAAGGAATGAGAGACGGTACAAATATTCATAGCCTTTTGTGGAAAGGGTGAAAGGAGGAACATTTGATGAGCCAAAATTTAAGGGGGTGGAGAAATGACTGAGGGTGGGGTTGGCTGTCATGGAATTAAGTTCAGAGAAGTAAAGGATTGAACTTTGCTTCTGTCCAAACGACTCCGGACACTGACTACAGTGCAGTGGGCTTAAGCTTCCCCAGCTCTAACTTGTTTTGCAGTGCAGTTTCTCCCATGTTCCTGTTTCATCTTGATGCCCTGGGTGACCTGGTTTGTGTCATTCCCTGTCTTTCAATTTCTACACTTGTGAAATGAGTGTCCAGGTACCCCAAAACATGCATTTCAGCCCCTACTTCCCGAGCTGCTCACCTGCCCTCTCGGTTCCCTGTCCAGGCACCTGCATCCTCATGTGGTACCGCAGGGGATTGAGCCATAGGTCTTCACAGATGATCTGTTAGGGGAACCAGGACAGGACCGCTCAGGGTTCAGACACCATTCCCAAGAAGGCTGGGAACCCTCCCTGGTCATTTCTGAATTTTCGCAGTGAGGCCCTACCTCAGCGATCCTGTTAGATCCTGCAAAGTTGTGGTCAGAAAACCAGTTGAAGAAGAAGTTAACACTGCTGTTGTGGTGCCTGCGGCTATAAGCCTCATGTTCATAATCCTGATACCACTGAACTGGAGTGGAATGAGATGCCGTATATCCTGCAGGGAAGAAAAGTATACAGGAAGGGGTTGGAGCATGCTGACGATGATAAACCCAACACCTTCACTACCCATCCTGGGATCCACCTCCTACCGGTGACATTAATGAGATATTCCTTAATAATCACTTTATTCCGGAAGTACGGGTTGTCCCGAAAGAACATCATGATCTTGCAGCAGTGAATGGGATGCCTGATTTCCTCCACCTGTCATGACAAAGTGGAGAAGGCTAAAATTTCTTTTCAGGTCACCTACCCTTTTCTGTTTGCCTGAAAGAATTGCGTCTCTTATCCTTCCCCGCTCAACCTTCCAGCCTCAGTCTCACTAGTTCTGACCTCCAAGTCGATCACGTAGCTAAGCAAGTCTTCATCTTCATCGCTGATCATGGCCAACATCTCGGGGTGGTTCACAATCTGCCTCAGGTCAAGGAGCCTTTCCATGCTACGGAAGTAGGCGCTAGAAGCAACTGAGCATGTATAAACAGCTAGGAGAGTGTGTTGCGCAGGGGTCTCCCACACCTCACACATTGTGTCTCCCACACCTTATGCACTGTGCCCTCCCTGCCTGTCATGAGACACACTCAAGGCAATGGGTGCCTTGCGTGGCCTTAAATGGGAGACTGTCCACGTTGACGCAGGGAGGGGCTCCTTTCTGAGGGATGCTGAGCTCTATGTGTCCCCGATGTACTAGGGGCAAAAGTGAATCTGCTTGTATCTAAGTATGCACTTTATCAGCTCTGACTGACTAGGGTGGGAATTCATACACTTTCCTACAGCATTATTGTCAGGAAAGCCTGTCCTTCAAACACCTTTTCTACATGAGAACTCCTTTGTGCTATTCACGACACTGATCCAGAATGACTTCTAATTCTCCGCCCCAGTTAGTGTCTCTGTGCCGTAAGTATTTGTATTTGCACGAGTGTGGCTGCAGCTCCGTCTTCCCTCAGTCTGTACCTTCCCCCACACCCCCCAAGCAGATGTTTTCCAGTACAGGGACGGAACACTGGTCCTTGGTGCTATCAGTACCATTCTCTAAACAACTGAGCAACCGGCCAGAAAAGCCTGTATATTCTCATGCTGAGCTGTCCCATGGATCGATTGCTATTACCCTTGCCCATGCTCCTACCGGTCAGTACAAAGCGAGATTCGAAAGGATACGGCTTTGGCCCAGAAGCCAGGGATGCCCTGGATGATGGACCTTCGGTGACCGAGAAGAGTCCTACGTCTCTGCACCAGGTTCTGCCTCAAACAAGCAAAGGCCGTCCTGGCTTGGTTGTTCACGGGCTCCATCTCTAACTGAAGGGCCTCCAGCGACTACAGAGGGGATAAGGACAACATGGGGCTCCACAGAGTCTGTGTCGGGGTCTTCTATTCAAGCTTCTCCTCAGGCTCTACAAGTTGCATCAGAGTTTCCTCCCCCACGTCTTCTTCCTGAACTTTTTCCTCAAATTCCTCCTCCTCCTCTTCCCTGTCAGGCTCCTACACCACCCTCTCACCGTCCATCACGTGCTGCGCCCACTCCTCCTTCCACTGCTCCTGCTCCTCCTTCTCCTCGTCCTGCTCCACTGCCTCCACCTCCTGAATAACATCCACCAACACAAGCACCACATCATCCTGCTCCTCGACTTCTCTCTCCTCTTCTCCCTCTTCGGATCACCCCTTCTCTTCCTGCTCCTCCTGCCACTCAGCGACCTCCGCCACCGCCATTACATCCACAAGGACAGCACCACGTCTTCCAGCTCTTTATCCTCCTGGTCCTCGACTTTTCCTTCCTCACACGCCTCTTCCGATTTCTCCTCTTCCCTCCTCCACAGCGACCTCCACCACCTCCACTGCCGCAAACAAAACTAGCGCCACCTCCCGCCCGGTCGCCGCCGCCTCCCTCTCTGCCAAGGCCTCGCTTTCCTGCACAGCTTCAACCCCGGTCCAGGAGGCCTCCTCGGACGTCCCACCCAACTCTGCCTGGGTCGCACACCCGACGCCATTACTGGCCTCTGGCCGCTGCTCCCCAAGAGGCCTACCGGCCCCTCCCTCCCGAGGGCCCTTTCCCACACCTACCTTCATCCAGGGTTCGGCAGAAGACCCTTCCTCCCGGGAGCCCGCTTCACTCGCCATGCTGCCCTGGTCCTCAGCAGGCTCAGCTGCGCCGGGTACGCAAGGCCGAAAGCCTTGAGCTGCACACCCCCCAGGCAGGAGCTAGAGAAGCCGAGCCGCAGGCAGCTTCCAGCTCTGGGAACTTCCGGGAGCCTCGCGGTCGGGCTCGGCATCGGGCGCATGCGCATGGCTTGGCGCGCTCTGCCGTCGTCATGGGGCCAAGGCGCCCAGCCACGCCCAGACCGCTACTGTTGCTCCACGGCCAATGGATGAAGAGGTAGTGGCTGTCACCCATGACGGCCCCGCCTCCCGGACGCAGACATCTGAGGCACAACTGCCCTGCCTGCGAGCCCAGGCCCGTGTCTCCAGGAAGCCCTCCAACTTGCCAGGTGCAGTGCGCACACACAGCCGGTTTGCCCTTTGCAAAGTCCAATGAGTGTTCCACTCCAAGGTCCATGCCTGCGTCTTGTGTGGCACCGAATTCAGACAACATAAAGTACTTAAGGACACGAAGCGGGCGCAGTGGACAGTACTGGGTGTTTCAGTTTCAGCGCACAGTCCGAGTGAGGTTCTCAGAGGGCCGGGCCCATGTGTTGCTCTATATGTTGCTGCACTGGATTTCATCGGGTCTAGAGGCAAAGAGCACTACTGCATCGTCTCCCTCAGGATTAGGACAATTAGGGGTCTCAGACATAGTGCACGATTGTCTCTGCAAGTATCAGACCCTCTCCTCCTCAGTGCGTCCTCATCCGCCAGCATTCGGCTCAGATGGCAGCCTGAGGGTGGGGTGCAGGTGTAGGTCCTGCAGAGCGACAGCTGAGGGGCAGGTGTAGGTGCCGCAGAGTGACAGCTGGGGTGCAGGTGTAGGAAGTGGGCAGCTGGCAGACAGGAGGTTTGCCCCTACTTTAGCTGGTTCCCGAGTGTCCCCCTTCTGACTGCATCCTTCACCCTCTCCGCGAGCCAGACGGAGCCTGTCAGCAGGTGGGAAGCCAAGCGTGCAGGGTGTCAGCAGTCCAGGGGATCTGCCATCACCGGACAGGGGCTACCTGAGCAGAGCTTGAGCCAAGACGCCAGGTGGAGCGGATTGAATCATGCCCCCCCAAAACTCATTGCAGCTTAAATTGTGTCCCCCAGGTTTTATGTATTAGAAACTTGGCCCCCACTGTGAATGTTAAGAGGGTGGGAAATCCTATTACGGTAATTGAAAGGAGGAGCCTTGAAGAGGTGATTGGATTGTAGGACCGTGCAGTAGTGAATGGATTAATAATGGTGGTCAGGCGTGTGGTTCTGAGGGCTTTAAAAGAAGAGAGAAAGAGTCTGTCTGTCTGTCTCTCTCTCTCTTGCTTCTCACCATGTGACCTGCTTGGACCCACCGGCTGCCTGCCACTTTCCGCCATGAGTAGAAGCAGCCTGAGGCCCGCGCCAGATGCAGCTGTACCAGAATCCTGAGCCAAATAAACCTCTGTTCTTTATAAATTACCCAGTCTCAGGTATTTCTGTTATAGCAACACAAACATGGGCTAATACACCAGGGTCTGTGACTAAATTTTGCCACAGATTGGCTGAGTTCTTGGGTAATTTGCCAAGAAATGGAGATTTTTATAATAGTGTGCTTATTATGTACAAATGTATATATATCACTATGTATCTCTCACTGGATAATTCTCTCATTATATGAATATCTTACTATATAAATATCTCAGCACATATATCTCACTGTATGTATCGCTCACCATATGAATATCTCACTATAACTATGTCACTATATATTTCTCTCACTATATATATCTCTCACTATATATCCCTCACTATATAAATTACTCACTATATAAATATCTCACCTTATATCTGTCACTGTATATCTCTCATTATACACACAATCAAACTCTGCTCTCTTGTTCTTTTCCATCTATCACAGTATTATCGATGTCACTGGCTGCTTCTGAGTTTATGTGGGTTGACACACATGGAGTTTAGGACAAGGTCAGGCAGATGTGCTCAGTGTCAGCTCTCTGCAAGTCATCAGCTGGGGGACACTGGGGTGAATTCTGAGATGTGTGATGGTTCTTGCCCACCTCCGGGCACCATGGGTACATTGCTGAGGGTCAGATTGGACAATGGGTAGATTGTGGTGACAAGATCCACGCAGGGGAATGTGGGTGCCCAGACACCTCAATCCCAACACCCGGCATGGTCCTGTGACTGCCATCCCTGGCTGCACTTCAGGCGCTCTGGGGATGCTTCTTTTTCATTCTGGCAAGTTGATTTGAAATTCTTATGTGGTCATCATAGGGTTCAGGGCTACCTGAGATCCATGTGCAGGCCCCTTCTCAGTCTGGCTTCCACTCTCGTCTACTGAAAGGAAATAGGCAATGTAGACAGGGTTGTGATTCCCGGTTGGAAAGCAAGTTACAGGAGTTTTGAGAAATGGTTTCAGCTCCAGAGCTGTGTGGCCCCGAGCCCCACCCCAAGACCCCAGGGGGCGGGTTCTGTTGATGGGAACTGCAGGGACAGGGAGGCCAGTATTGCAGGGGTTAGTGTTAGGATTACGCTTCGAGGTTTAGGGCTGGATATCATGGTTGTGGTTAGGGTTGGTTCTCAGGTAACCTCAAACACTTCCTTACCTTGAAAGCGCCCAGGCAAGCGCTTCCTCTACTCAGTCGCATTTTTCTAGGATCCCAATTTGCTCCAGCATTTTGTTTAAGATTCCCCATATTACCTTGTGATGTATCCAATGCAGTCAGTCTCCAGCATGTTGTTTAAATCCTGTAACCCTGAACCAGCAAGTGGATGTTTCGGCAACCTTTGATTTCCTTCCTCAGCATTCTGAGCACATCAGGACAGCCACGACACTTCTGCAGGGATGACTTTTAGCACTTTTCTTAGAGGACTTAAATGCTGTTTTTGCGACTCTGGGTTTCACCACAACTTCATTGCTTGTGATGCACTTGCCAACTCCAGGTCTGCCTGATTTTTTTCTGTGAACTCACCACCTCTCTGTCTCTCTCTCAACAGCAGAATCTGATCAGAAATTGGCTCCCACGTTGAATGCTCTATGTCAGTCACAGCCCTAAGGGGCACAGGTCTTCAAGTCTGGGCCTGTGGCCTGCCCACCCAGCTCCCTTGAGTTGTGCCTAGACAGGGCCTTGAGTCACGTGGGGCTCCCAGTCCGGGCAGTGCCCCCGAAGCTCAGAGCCCACCTGGCACAGGATCAGCAGCTTTCTCCCCAGTGCCCGCCGGCCTCCCACTGAAGACACAGTCTGTGCAGTGAGCTGGTTTTCTTCTCTGTGTGAACGTTCACTCCCAAGAGGGGACAGGGACAGGAGGAGGAGCAGGGGGTGTGGTGCCATCCCCATCTCCCCCCAGCTCTTCTGTGGAACCCTGGCCCTGGACACCAGCCTTTTATACCCCATCCTGTGCTCCCCAGCTTCAGACAGGTCACAGTGGAGTCCCCAAAATGTTACTCCCATAACTCCATCTATCTATGACCTCCTAGAGCATTCTCCTCCTGAGTCCCCGCCCAGGCAGACTTGTCCCATGACTCCTTCCCTTTTCTAGGCCCCACCTCCCTCTCCCCCATTGCAGAGATTTAATTTTCAGGTGGAACATTTGGGACTTGGGGAGAGGACCTACCCAGGAGCATAACCTGATTATATGTTGGGCAGCCTCAGACCCAGATCCCAGCGGTCTCCCCCCGCCCCCCTCGCGCTGTTTCCCGGAGCTGGAGGAGGAGGGACCAAGAGCCCACAGCTGGGGAGGGCCCTGTCATTACAGGGTTTGGGCCCACCCCACCACAGAAGCCCTGCTCTGTAAACGTGCCCCAGATCCTGGGGCTGCCATTGCCCCCTCTGCTATGATACCTGTTACCCCACCTGATGACTGGACCCATAGAGAAGAAGTTGGGGCCTTGGGGAACTGGTTTCCTAACTCCTTTTCCTTGTCTCTTGAGTTCCCACTCGTGTCCGTTTACATTTTGGGATCTTCACCTAATACACAGGGTCTTGCGTAAAAGCTTAGACCATCTGAAAATAGGAATATTAAGAATAAAGTCTACATCTAGGATCATCTAGGGACAGACAGCACATGGGTGAAAGTCTGGCAGTTGTATATTCAACCACTCCACCTCCCTGCTCTGTTTATATTTTTTGCCCAAACTCAGTCACCTGGAAAAACAACGGCACTCACATACAACTATGAGGAGACCTGCTTTTTCCCAAAAGTTTATCTTTTCACTTAGTCACCTTTGCAAGAAACAAAGCCACACCTTCACTGCCTTCCCTCATCCCTTTGTGTCCTTTCCCACAGTCCCTTCATATACCTTATATTCCCATTTCTTAAAATGTTGCTGGGAAGCCTGGCCCTGACAGGTTGATTGTCCCAGCAAAGCACTGTGCATTCATCTACCTAAGGATGACGTTTGGTTCAGAAGAGAAACGAACTTTAATAGTTGCACCTTGAATTCTCCTAACGTGTCTGACAATATGCACAAAAGAGGATATTTGGAGGAACCCTGTGCAAGAAAATTTCACCCTGATTATTTTACTTCTGTAATCACTAGGTCCTTTCTTTGAACTACCCTCCCATTCCTGGGAAAAACAAGAAGTGTCAAACTAAACTGTTTCTCTTTCCTTTCTTCTTTCTCCACAACCCCTGCTCTGTGGGGAAGGAAAAAAAAAGTCCTCAGACGGAATCCCAAACCTTGGTGTATCTGCTCTCTACAACTTTATAAGCCCAGATCCTCCACAGACTGACAGTTCCTGGACAAAGAATTAAAAATCCCACATGGATTTGACCTATGTATAATCTCACCCCAATCCAGTACACAAGCACATACACAGAGACATGTAAGCTTGATGGTGTTTATTTCTCCTTCACACCAATCCGATTTTATCCAAGTGTCTTGCTGTCTGCATTTTTCATCACCGGATCTGCTTTTCTTTCAATCCTGAGCATGAGAACACTGTATCTGAAGTCACTTTTTAGAAGTTCTGCTTTTTTAGGTAAAGTTTGATGCTCCGAGATATTCAACTCAAAAACTTGGAATACTCTAAAACACACAAACACACATAAAAACTCATTTTCTCTGAAAAATGTTAAAAATTGCTTTAATTATGCAAGGTCCTGCCCAGGAAAAACTAGCCCTTCCCCGTTTGTGACCTCTTCAATTTCCCCTTACCATGTGTTAGAAATTGCTCTCCGTAACATCTGCCCCACTGCCAGTGTTCTCTGTATGAGTAGAATAAGCTAAGGAGATAAACAAGAAAATTAAAAGACACTGATTACCAAAATGGAAAATTGATGAGAGAAAGGAATGAGAGACTGTACAAATATTCATAGCCTTTTGTGGAAAGGGTGAAAGGAGGAACATTTGATGAGCCAAAATTTAAGGGGGTGGAGAAATGACTGAGGGTGGGGTTGGCTGTCATGGAATTAAGTTCAGAGAAGTAAAGGATTGAACTTTGCTTCTGTCCAAACGACTCCGGACACTGACTACAGTGCAGTGGGCTTAAGCTTCCCCAGCTCTAACTTGTTTTGCAGTGCAGTTTCTCCCATGTTCCTGTTTCATCTTGATGCCCTGGGTGACCTGGTTTGTGTCATTCCCTGTCTTTCAATTTCTACACTTGTGAAATGAGTGTCCAGGTACCCCAAAACATGCATTTCAGCCCCTACTTCCCGAGCTGCTCACCTGCCCTCTCGGTTCCCTGTCCAGGCACCTGCATCCTCATGTGGTACCGCAGGGGATTGAGCCATAGGTCTTCACAGATGATCTGTTAGGGGAACCAGGACAGGACCGCTCAGGGTTCAGACACCATTCCCAAGAAGGCTGGGAACCCTCCCTGGTCATTTCTGAATTTTCGCAGTGAGGCCCTACCTCAGCGATCCTGTTAGATCCTGCAAAGTTGTGGTCAGAAAACCAGTTGAAGAAGAAGTTAACACTGCTGTTGTGGTGCCTGCGGCTATAAGCCTCATGTTCATAATCCTGATACCACTGAACTGGAGTGGAATGAGATGCCGTATATCCTGCAGGGAAGAAAAGTATACAGGAAGGGGTTGGAGCATGCTGACGATGATAAACCCAACACCTTCACTACCCATCCTGGGATCCACCTCCTACCGGTGACATTAATGAGATATTCCTTAATAATCACTTTATTCCGGAAGTACGGGTTGTCCCGAAAGAACATCATGATCTTGCAGCAGTGAATGGGATGCCTGATTTCCTCCACCTGTCATGACAAAGTGGAGAAGGCTAAAATTTCTTTTCAGGTCACCTACCCTTTTCTGTTTGCCTGAAAGAATTGCGTCTCTTATCCTTCCCCGCTCAACCTTCCAGCCTCAGTCTCACTAGTTCTGACCTCCAAGTCGATCACGTAGCTAAGCAAGTCTTCATCTTCATCGCTGATCATGGCCAACATCTCGGGGTGGTTCACAATCTGCCTCAGGTCAAGGAGCCTTTCCATGCTACGGAAGTAGGCGCTAGAAGCAACTGAGCATGTATAAACAGCTAGGAGAGTGTGTTGCGCAGGGGTCTCCCACACCTCACACATTGTGTCTCCCACACCTTATGCACTGTGCCCTCCCTGCCTGTCATGAGACACACTCAAGGCAATGGGTGCCTTGCGTGGCCTTAAATGGGAGACTGTCCACGTTGACGCAGGGAGGGGCTCCTTTCTGAGGGATGCTGAGCTCTATGTGTCCCCGATGTACTAGGGGCAAAAGTGAATCTGCTTGTATCTAAGTATGCACTTTATCAGCTCTGACTGACTAGGGTGGGAATTCATACACTTTCCTACAGCATTATTGTCAGGAAAGCCTGTCCTTCAAACACCTTTTCTACATGAGAACTCCTTTGTGCTATTCACGACACTGATCCAGAATGACTTCTAATTCTCCGCCCCAGTTAGTGTCTCTGTGCCGTAAGTATTTGTATTTGCACGAGTGTGGCTGCAGCTCCGTCTTCCCTCAGTCTGTACCTTCCCCCACACCCCCCAAGCAGATGTTTTCCAGTACAGGGACGGAACACTGGTCCTTGGTGCTATCAGTACCATTCTCTAAACAACTGAGCAACCGGCCAGAAAAGCCTGTATATTCTCATGCTGAGCTGTCCCATGGATCGATTGCTATTACCCTTGCCCATGCTCCTACCGGTCAGTACAAAGCGAGATTCGAAAGGATACGGCTTTGGCCCAGAAGCCAGGGATGCCCTGGATGATGGACCTTCGGTGACCGAGAAGAGTCCTACGTCTCTGCACCAGGTTCTGCCTCAAACAAGCAAAGGCCGTCCTGGCTTGGTTGTTCACGGGCTCCATCTCTAACTGAAGGGCCTCCAGCGACTACAGAGGGGATAAGGACAACATGGGGCTCCACAGAGTCTGTGTCGGGGTTTTCTATTCAAGCTTCTCCTCAGGCTCTACAAGTTGCATCAGAGTTTCCTCCCCCACGTCTTCTTCCTGAACTTTTTCCTCAAATTCCTCCTCCTCCTCTTCCCTGTCAGGCTCCTACACCACCCTCTCACCGTCCATCACGTGCTGCGCCCACTCCTCCTTCCACTGCTCCTGCTCCTCCTTCTCCTCGTCCTGCTCCACTGCCTCCACCTCCTGAATAACATCCACCAACACAAGCACCACATCATCCTGCTCCTCGACTTCTCTCTCCTCTTCTCCCTCTTCGGATCACCCCTTCTCTTCCTGCTCCTCCTGCCACTCAGCGACCTCCGCCACCGCCATTACATCCACAAGGACAGCACCACGTCTTCCAGCTCTTTATCCTCCTGGTCCTCGACTTTTCCTTCCTCACACGCCTCTTCCGATTTCTCCTCTTCCCTCCTCCACAGCGACCTCCACCACCTCCACTGCCGCAAACAAAACTAGCGCCACCTCCCGCCCGGTCGCCGCCGCCTCCCTCTCTGCCAAGGCCTCGCTTTCCTGCACAGCTTCAACCCCGGTCCAGGAGGCCTCCTCGGACGTCCCACCCAACTCTGCCTGGGTCGCACACCCGACGCCATTACTGGCCTCTGGCCGCTGCTCCCCAAGAGGCCTACCGGCCCCTCCCTCCCGAGGGCCCTTTCCCACACCTACCTTCATCCAGGGTTCGGCAGAAGACCCTTCCTCCCGGGAGCCCGCTTCACTCGCCATGCTGCCCTGGTCCTCAGCAGGCTCAGCTGCGCCGGGTACGCAAGGCCGAAAGCCTTGAGCTGCACACCCCCCAGGCAGGAGCTAGAGAAGCCGAGCCGCAGGCAGCTTCCGGCTCTGGGAACTTCCGGGAGCCTCGCGGTCGGGCTCGGCATCGGGCGCATGCGCATGGCTTGGCGCGCTCTGCCGTCGTCATGGGGCCAAGGCGCCCAGCCACGCCCAGACCGCTACTGTTGCTCCACGGCCAATGGATGAAGAGGTAGTGGCTGTCACCCATGACGGCCCCGCCTCCCGGACGCAGACATCTGAGGCACAACTGCCCTGCCTGCGAGCCCAGGCCCGTGTCTCCAGGAAGCCCTCCAACTTGCCAGGTGCAGTGCGCACACACAGCCGGTTTGCCCTTTGCAAAGTCCAATGAGTGTTCCACTCCAAGGTCCATGCCTGCGTCTTGTGTGGCACCGAATTCAGACAACATAAAGTACTTAAGGACACGAAGCGGGCGCAGTGGACAGTACTGGGTGTTTCAGTTTCAGCGCACAGTCCGAGTGAGGTTCTCAGAGGGCCGGGCCCATGTGTTGCTCTATATGTTGCTGCACTGGATTTCATCGGGTCTAGAGGCAAAGAGCACTACTGCATCGTCTCCCTCAGGATTAGGACAATTAGGGGTCTCAGACATAGTGCACGATTGTCTCTGCAAGTATCAGACCCTCTCCTCCTCAGTGCGTCCTCATCCGCCAGCATTCGGCTCAGATGGCAGCCTGAGGGTGGGGTGCAGGTGTAGGTCCTGCAGAGCGACAGCTGAGGGGCAGGTGTAGGTGCCGCAGAGTGACAGCTGGGGTGCAGGTGTAGGAAGTGGGCAGCTGGCAGACAGGAGGTTTGCCCCTACTTTAGCTGGTTCCCGAGTGTCCCCCTTCTGACTGCATCCTTCACCCTCTCCGCGAGCCAGACGGAGCCTGTCAGCAGGTGGGAAGCCAAGCGTGCAGGGTGTCAGCAGTCCAGGGGATCTGCCATCACCGGACAGGGGCTACCTGAGCAGAGCTTGAGCCAAGACGCCAGGTGGAGCGGATTGAATCATGCCCCCCCAAAACTCATTGCAGCTTAAATTGTGTCCCCCAGGTTTTATGTATTAGAAACTTGGCCCCCACTGTGAATGTTAAGAGGGTGGGAAATCCTATTACGGTAATTGAAAGGAGGAGCCTTGAAGAGGTGATTGGATTGTAGGACCGTGCAGTAGTGAATGGATTAATAATGGTGGTCAGGCGTGTGGTTCTGAGGGCTTTAAAAGAAGAGAGAAAGAGTCTGTCTGTCTGTCTCTCTCTCTCTCTTGCTTCTCACCATGTGACCTGCTTGGACCCACCGGCTGCCTGCCACTTTCCGCCATGAGTAGAAGCAGCCTGAGGCCCGCGCCAGATGCAGCTGTACCAGAATCCTGAGCCAAATAAACCTCTGTTCTTTATAAATTACCCAGTCTCAGGTATTTCTGTTATAGCAACACAAACATGGGCTAATACACCAGGGTCTGTGACTAAATTTTGCCACAGATTGGCTGAGTTCTTGGGTAATTTGCCAAGAAATGGAGATTTTTATAATAGTGTGCTTATTATGTACAAATGTATATATATCACTATGTATCTCTCACTGGATAATTCTCTCATTATATGAATATCTTACTATATAAATATCTCAGCACATATATCTCACTGTATGTATCGCTCACCATATGAATATCTCACTATAACTATGTCACTATATATTTCTCTCACTATATATATCTCTCACTATATATCCCTCACTATATAAATTACTCACTATATAAATATCTCACCTTATATCTGTCACTGTATATCTCTCATTATACACACAATCAAACTCTGCTCTCTTGTTCTTTTCCATCTATCACAGTATTATCGATGTCACTGGCTGCTTCTGAGTTTATGTGGGTTGACACACATGGAGTTTAGGACAAGGTCAGGCAGATGTGCTCAGTGTCAGCTCTCTGCAAGTCATCAGCTGGGGGACACTGGGGTGAATTCTGAGATGTGTGATGGTTCTTGCCCACCTCCGGGCACCATGGGTACATTGCTGAGGGTCAGATTGGACAATGGGTAGATTGTGGTGACAAGATCCACGCAGGGGAATGTGGGTGCCCAGACACCTCAATCCCAACACCCGGCATGGTCCTGTGACTGCCATCCCTGGCTGCACTTCAGGCGCTCTGGGGATGCTTCTTTTTCATTCTGGCAAGTTGATTTGAAATTCTTATGTGGTCATCATAGGGTTCAGGGCTACCTGAGATCCATGTGCAGGCCCCTTCTCAGTCTGGCTTCCACTCTCGTCTACTGAAAGGAAATAGGCAATGTAGACAGGGTTGTGATTCCCGGTTGGAAAGCAAGTTACAGGAGTTTTGAGAAATGGTTTCAGCTCCAGAGCTGTGTGGCCCCGAGCCCCACCCCAAGACCCCAGGGGGCGGGTTCTGTTGATGGGAACTGCAGGGACAGGGAGGCCAGTATTGCAGGGGTTAGTGTTAGGATTACGCTTCGAGGTTTAGGGCTGGATATCATGGTTGTGGTTAGGGTTGGTTCTCAGGTAACCTCAAACACTTCCTTACCTTGAAAGCGCCCAGGCAAGCGCTTCCTCTACTCAGTCGCATTTTTCTAGGATCCCAATTTGCTCCAGCATTTTGTTTAAGATTCCCCATATTACCTTGTGATGTATCCAATGCAGTCAGTCTCCAGCATGTTGTTTAAATCCTGTAACCCTGAACCAGCAAGTGGATGTTTCGGCAACCTTTGATTTCCTTCCTCAGCATTCTGAGCACATCAGGACAGCCACGACACTTCTGCAGGGATGACTTTTAGCACTTTTCTTAGAGGACTTAAATGCTGTTTTTGCGACTCTGGGTTTCACCACAACTTCATTGCTTGTGATGCACTTGCCAACTCCAGGTCTGCCTGATTTTTTTCTGTGAACTCACCACCTCTCTGTCTCTCTCTCAACAGCAGAATCTGATCAGAAATTGGCTCCCACGTTGAATGCTCTATGTCAGTCACAGCCCTAAGGGGCACAGGTCTTCAAGTCTGGGCCTGTGGCCTGCCCACCCAGCTCCCTTGAGTTGTGCCTAGACAGGGCCTTGAGTCACGTGGGGCTCCCAGTCCGGGCAGTGCCCCCGAAGCTCAGAGCCCACCTGGCACAGGATCAGCAGCTTTCTCCCCAGTGCCCGCCGGCCTCCCACTGAAGACACAGTCTGTGCAGTGAGCTGGTTTTCTTCTCTGTGTGAACGTTCACTCCCAAGAGGGGACAGGGACAGGAGGAGGAGCAGGGGGTGTGGTGCCATCCCCATCTCCCCCCAGCTCTTCTGTGGAACCCTGGCCCTGGACACCAGCCTTTTATACCCCATCCTGTGCTCCCCAGCTTCAGACAGGTCACAGTGGAGTCCCCAAAATGTTACTCCCATAACTCCATCTATCTATGACCTCCTAGAGCATTCTCCTCCTGAGTCCCCGCCCAGGCAGACTTGTCCCATGACTCCTTCCCTTTTCTAGGCCCCACCTCCCTCTCCCCCATTGCAGAGATTTAATTTTCAGGTGGAACATTTGGGACTTGGGGAGAGGACCTACCCAGGAGCATAACCTGATTATATGTTGGGCAGCCTCAGACCCAGATCCCAGCGGTCTCCCCCCGCCCCCCTCGCGCTGTTTCCCGGAGCTGGAGGAGGAGGGACCAAGAGCCCACAGCTGGGGAGGGCCCTGTCATTACAGGGTTTGGGCCCACCCCACCACAGAAGCCCTGCTCTGTAAACGTGCCCCAGATCCTGGGGCTGCCATTGCCCCCTCTGCTATGATACCTGTTACCCCACCTGATGACTGGACCCATAGAGAAGAAGTTGGGGCCTTGGGGAACTGGTTTCCTAACTCCTTTTCCTTGTCTCTTGAGTTCCCACTCGTGTCCGTTTACATTTTGGGATCTTCACCTAATACACAGGGTCTTGCGTAAAAGCTTAGACCATCTGAAAATAGGAATATTAAGAATAAAGTCTACATCTAGGATCATCTAGGGACAGACAGCACATGGGTGAAAGTCTGGCAGTTGTATATTCAACCACTCCACCTCCCTGCTCTGTTTATATTTTTTGCCCAAACTCAGTCACCTGGAAAAACAACGGCACTCACATACAACTATGAGGAGACCTGCTTTTTCCCAAAAGTTTATCTTTTCACTTAGTCACCTTTGCAAGAAACAAAGCCACACCTTCACTGCCTTCCCTCATCCCTTTGTGTCCTTTCCCACAGTCCCTTCATATACCTTATATTCCCATTTCTTAAAATGTTGCTGGGAAGCCTGGCCCTGACAGGTTGATTGTCCCAGCAAAGCACTGTGCATTCATCTACCTAAGGATGACGTTTGGTTCAGAAGAGAAACGAACTTTAATAGTTGCACCTTGAATTCTCCTAACGTGTCTGACAATATGCACAAAAGAGGATATTTGGAGGAACCCTGTGCAAGAAAATTTCACCCTGATTATTTTACTTCTGTAATCACTAGGTCCTTTCTTTGAACTACCCTCCCATTCCTGGGAAAAACAAGAAGTGTCAAACTAAACTGTTTCTCTTTCCTTTCTTCTTTCTCCACAACCCCTGCTCTGTGGGGAAGGAAAAAAAAAGTCCTCAGACGGAATCCCAAACCTTGGTGTATCTGCTCTCTACAACTTTATAAGCCCAGATCCTCCACAGACTGACAGTTCCTGGACAAAGAATTAAAAATCCCACATGGATTTGACCTATGTATAATCTCACCCCAATCCAGTACACAAGCACATACACAGAGACATGTAAGCTTGATGGTGTTTATTTCTCCTTCACACCAATCCGATTTTATCCAAGTGTCTTGCTGTCTGCATTTTTCATCACCGGATCTGCTTTTCTTTCAATCCTGAGCATGAGAACACTGTATCTGAAGTCACTTTTTAGAAGTTCTGCTTTTTTAGGTAAAGTTTGATGCTCCGAGATATTCAACTCAAAAACTTGGAATACTCTAAAACACACAAACACACATAAAAACTCATTTTCTCTGAAAAATGTTAAAAATTGCTTTAATTATGCAAGGTCCTGCCCAGGAAAAACTAGCCCTTCCCCGTTTGTGACCTCTTCAATTTCCCCTTACCATGTGTTAGAAATTGCTCTCCGTAACATCTGCCCCACTGCCAGTGTTCTCTGTATGAGTAGAATAAGCTAAGGAGATAAACAAGAAAATTAAAAGACACTGATTACCAAAATGGAAAATTGATGAGAGAAAGGAATGAGAGACTGTACAAATATTCATAGCCTTTTGTGGAAAGGGTGAAAGGAGGAACATTTGATGAGCCAAAATTTAAGGGGGTGGAGAAATGACTGAGGGTGGGGTTGGCTGTCATGGAATTAAGTTCAGAGAAGTAAAGGATTGAACTTTGCTTCTGTCCAAACGACTCCGGACACTGACTACAGTGCAGTGGGCTTAAGCTTCCCCAGCTCTAACTTGTTTTGCAGTGCAGTTTCTCCCATGTTCCTGTTTCATCTTGATGCCCTGGGTGACCTGGTTTGTGTCATTCCCTGTCTTTCAATTTCTACACTTGTGAAATGAGTGTCCAGGTACCCCAAAACATGCATTTCAGCCCCTACTTCCCGAGCTGCTCACCTGCCCTCTCGGTTCCCTGTCCAGGCACCTGCATCCTCATGTGGTACCGCAGGGGATTGAGCCATAGGTCTTCACAGATGATCTGTTAGGGGAACCAGGACAGGACCGCTCAGGGTTCAGACACCATTCCCAAGAAGGCTGGGAACCCTCCCTGGTCATTTCTGAATTTTCGCAGTGAGGCCCTACCTCAGCGATCCTGTTAGATCCTGCAAAGTTGTGGTCAGAAAACCAGTTGAAGAAGAAGTTAACACTGCTGTTGTGGTGCCTGCGGCTATAAGCCTCATGTTCATAATCCTGATACCACTGAACTGGAGTGGAATGAGATGCCGTATATCCTGCAGGGAAGAAAAGTATACAGGAAGGGGTTGGAGCATGCTGACGATGATAAACCCAACACCTTCACTACCCATCCTGGGATCCACCTCCTACCGGTGACATTAATGAGATATTCCTTAATAATCACTTTATTCCGGAAGTACGGGTTGTCCCGAAAGAACATCATGATCTTGCAGCAGTGAATGGGATGCCTGATTTCCTCCACCTGTCATGACAAAGTGGAGAAGGCTAAAATTTCTTTTCAGGTCACCTACCCTTTTCTGTTTGCCTGAAAGAATTGCGTCTCTTATCCTTCCCCGCTCAACCTTCCAGCCTCAGTCTCACTAGTTCTGACCTCCAAGTCGATCACGTAGCTAAGCAAGTCTTCATCTTCATCGCTGATCATGGCCAACATCTCGGGGTGGTTCACAATCTGCCTCAGGTCAAGGAGCCTTTCCATGCTACGGAAGTAGGCGCTAGAAGCAACTGAGCATGTATAAACAGCTAGGAGAGTGTGTTGCGCAGGGGTCTCCCACACCTCACACATTGTGTCTCCCACACCTTATGCACTGTGCCCTCCCTGCCTGTCATGAGACACACTCAAGGCAATGGGTGCCTTGCGTGGCCTTAAATGGGAGACTGTCCACGTTGACGCAGGGAGGGGCTCCTTTCTGAGGGATGCTGAGCTCTATGTGTCCCCGATGTACTAGGGGCAAAAGTGAATCTGCTTGTATCTAAGTATGCACTTTATCAGCTCTGACTGACTAGGGTGGGAATTCATACACTTTCCTACAGCATTATTGTCAGGAAAGCCTGTCCTTCAAACACCTTTTCTACATGAGAACTCCTTTGTGCTATTCACGACACTGATCCAGAATGACTTCTAATTCTCCGCCCCAGTTAGTGTCTCTGTGCCGTAAGTATTTGTATTTGCACGAGTGTGGCTGCAGCTCCGTCTTCCCTCAGTCTGTACCTTCCCCCACACCCCCCAAGCAGATGTTTTCCAGTACAGGGACGGAACACTGGTCCTTGGTGCTATCAGTACCATTCTCTAAACAACTGAGCAACCGGCCAGAAAAGCCTGTATATTCTCATGCTGAGCTGTCCCATGGATCGATTGCTATTACCCTTGCCCATGCTCCTACCGGTCAGTACAAAGCGAGATTCGAAAGGATACGGCTTTGGCCCAGAAGCCAGGGATGCCCTGGATGATGGACCTTCGGTGACCGAGAAGAGTCCTACGTCTCTGCACCAGGTTCTGCCTCAAACAAGCAAAGGCCGTCCTGGCTTGGTTGTTCACGGGCTCCATCTCTAACTGAAGGGCCTCCAGCGACTACAGAGGGGATAAGGACAACATGGGGCTCCACAGAGTCTGTGTCGGGGTCTTCTATTCAAGCTTCTCCTCAGGCTCTACAAGTTGCATCAGAGTTTCCTCCCCCACGTCTTCTTCCTGAACTTTTTCCTCAAATTCCTCCTCCTCCTCTTCCCTGTCAGGCTCCTACACCACCCTCTCACCGTCCATCACGTGCTGCGCCCACTCCTCCTTCCACTGCTCCTGCTCCTCCTTCTCCTCGTCCTGCTCCACTGCCTCCACCTCCTGAATAACATCCACCAACACAAGCACCACATCATCCTGCTCCTCGACTTCTCTCTCCTCTTCTCCCTCTTCGGATCACCCCTTCTCTTCCTGCTCCTCCTGCCACTCAGCGACCTCCGCCACCGCCATTACATCCACAAGGACAGCACCACGTCTTCCAGCTCTTTATCCTCCTGGTCCTCGACTTTTCCTTCCTCACACGCCTCTTCCGATTTCTCCTCTTCCCTCCTCCACAGCGACCTCCACCACCTCCACTGCCGCAAACAAAACTAGCGCCACCTCCCGCCCGGTCGCCGCCGCCTCCCTCTCTGCCAAGGCCTCGCTTTCCTGCACAGCTTCAACCCCGGTCCAGGAGGCCTCCTCGGACGTCCCACCCAACTCTGCCTGGGTCGCACACCCGACGCCATTACTGGCCTCTGGCCGCTGCTCCCCAAGAGGCCTACCGGCCCCTCCCTCCCGAGGGCCCTTTCCCACACCTACCTTCATCCAGGGTTCGGCAGAAGACCCTTCCTCCCGGGAGCCCGCTTCACTCGCCATGCTGCCCTGGTCCTCAGCAGGCTCAGCTGCGCCGGGTACGCAAGGCCGAAAGCCTTGAGCTGCACACCCCCCAGGCAGGAGCTAGAGAAGCCGAGCCGCAGGCAGCTTCCAGCTCTGGGAACTTCCGGGAGCCTCGCGGTCGGGCTCGGCATCGGGCGCATGCGCATGGCTTGGCGCGCTCTGCCGTCGTCATGGGGCCAAGGCGCCCAGCCACGCCCAGACCGCTACTGTTGCTCCACGGCCAATGGATGAAGAGGTAGTGGCTGTCACCCATGACGGCCCCGCCTCCCGGACGCAGACATCTGAGGCACAACTGCCCTGCCTGCGAGCCCAGGCCCGTGTCTCCAGGAAGCCCTCCAACTTGCCAGGTGCAGTGCGCACACACAGCCGGTTTGCCCTTTGCAAAGTCCAATGAGTGTTCCACTCCAAGGTCCATGCCTGCGTCTTGTGTGGCACCGAATTCAGACAACATAAAGTACTTAAGGACACGAAGCGGGCGCAGTGGACAGTACTGGGTGTTTCAGTTTCAGCGCACAGTCCGAGTGAGGTTCTCAGAGGGCCGGGCCCATGTGTTGCTCTATATGTTGCTGCACTGGATTTCATCGGGTCTAGAGGCAAAGAGCACTACTGCATCGTCTCCCTCAGGATTAGGACAATTAGGGGTCTCAGACATAGTGCACGATTGTCTCTGCAAGTATCAGACCCTCTCCTCCTCAGTGCGTCCTCATCCGCCAGCATTCGGCTCAGATGGCAGCCTGAGGGTGGGGTGCAGGTGTAGGTCCTGCAGAGCGACAGCTGAGGGGCAGGTGTAGGTGCCGCAGAGTGACAGCTGGGGTGCAGGTGTAGGAAGTGGGCAGCTGGCAGACAGGAGGTTTGCCCCTACTTTAGCTGGTTCCCGAGTGTCCCCCTTCTGACTGCATCCTTCACCCTCTCCGCGAGCCAGACGGAGCCTGTCAGCAGGTGGGAAGCCAAGCGTGCAGGGTGTCAGCAGTCCAGGGGATCTGCCATCACCGGACAGGGGCTACCTGAGCAGAGCTTGAGCCAAGACGCCAGGTGGAGCGGATTGAATCATGCCCCCCCAAAACTCATTGCAGCTTAAATTGTGTCCCCCAGGTTTTATGTATTAGAAACTTGGCCCCCACTGTGAATGTTAAGAGGGTGGGAAATCCTATTACGGTAATTGAAAGGAGGAGCCTTGAAGAGGTGATTGGATTGTAGGACCGTGCAGTAGTGAATGGATTAATAATGGTGGTCAGGCGTGTGGTTCTGAGGGCTTTAAAAGAAGAGAGAAAGAGTCTGTCTGTCTGTCTCTCTCTCTCTTGCTTCTCACCATGTGACCTGCTTGGACCCACCGGCTGCCTGCCACTTTCCGCCATGAGTAGAAGCAGCCTGAGGCCCGCGCCAGATGCAGCTGTACCAGAATCCTGAGCCAAATAAACCTCTGTTCTTTATAAATTACCCAGTCTCAGGTATTTCTGTTATAGCAACACAAACATGGGCTAATACACCAGGGTCTGTGACTAAATTTTGCCACAGATTGGCTGAGTTCTTGGGTAATTTGCCAAGAAATGGAGATTTTTATAATAGTGTGCTTATTATGTACAAATGTATATATATCACTATGTATCTCTCACTGGATAATTCTCTCATTATATGAATATCTTACTATATAAATATCTCAGCACATATATCTCACTGTATGTATCGCTCACCATATGAATATCTCACTATAACTATGTCACTATATATTTCTCTCACTATATATATCTCTCACTATATATCCCTCACTATATAAATTACTCACTATATAAATATCTCACCTTATATCTGTCACTGTATATCTCTCATTATACACACAATCAAACTCTGCTCTCTTGTTCTTTTCCATCTATCACAGTATTATCGATGTCACTGGCTGCTTCTGAGTTTATGTGGGTTGACACACATGGAGTTTAGGACAAGGTCAGGCAGATGTGCTCAGTGTCAGCTCTCTGCAAGTCATCAGCTGGGGGACACTGGGGTGAATTCTGAGATGTGTGATGGTTCTTGCCCACCTCCGGGCACCATGGGTACATTGCTGAGGGTCAGATTGGACAATGGGTAGATTGTGGTGACAAGATCCACGCAGGGGAATGTGGGTGCCCAGACACCTCAATCCCAACACCCGGCATGGTCCTGTGACTGCCATCCCTGGCTGCACTTCAGGCGCTCTGGGGATGCTTCTTTTTCATTCTGGCAAGTTGATTTGAAATTCTTATGTGGTCATCATAGGGTTCAGGGCTACCTGAGATCCATGTGCAGGCCCCTTCTCAGTCTGGCTTCCACTCTCGTCTACTGAAAGGAAATAGGCAATGTAGACAGGGTTGTGATTCCCGGTTGGAAAGCAAGTTACAGGAGTTTTGAGAAATGGTTTCAGCTCCAGAGCTGTGTGGCCCCGAGCCCCACCCCAAGACCCCAGGGGGCGGGTTCTGTTGATGGGAACTGCAGGGACAGGGAGGCCAGTATTGCAGGGGTTAGTGTTAGGATTACGCTTCGAGGTTTAGGGCTGGATATCATGGTTGTGGTTAGGGTTGGTTCTCAGGTAACCTCAAACACTTCCTTACCTTGAAAGCGCCCAGGCAAGCGCTTCCTCTACTCAGTCGCATTTTTCTAGGATCCCAATTTGCTCCAGCATTTTGTTTAAGATTCCCCATATTACCTTGTGATGTATCCAATGCAGTCAGTCTCCAGCATGTTGTTTAAATCCTGTAACCCTGAACCAGCAAGTGGATGTTTCGGCAACCTTTGATTTCCTTCCTCAGCATTCTGAGCACATCAGGACAGCCACGACACTTCTGCAGGGATGACTTTTAGCACTTTTCTTAGAGGACTTAAATGCTGTTTTTGCGACTCTGGGTTTCACCACAACTTCATTGCTTGTGATGCACTTGCCAACTCCAGGTCTGCCTGATTTTTTTCTGTGAACTCACCACCTCTCTGTCTCTCTCTCAACAGCAGAATCTGATCAGAAATTGGCTCCCACGTTGAATGCTCTATGTCAGTCACAGCCCTAAGGGGCACAGGTCTTCAAGTCTGGGCCTGTGGCCTGCCCACCTAGCTCCCTTGAGTTGTGCCTAGACAGGGCCTTGAGTCACGTGGGGCTCCCAGTCCGGGCAGTGCCCCCGAAGCTCAGAGCCCACCTGGCACAGGATCAGCAGCTTTCTCCCCAGTGCCCGCCGGCCTCCCACTGAAGACACAGTCTGTGCAGTGAGCTGGTTTTCTTCTCTGTGTGAACGTTCACTCCCAAGAGGGGACAGGGACAGGAGGAGGAGCAGGGGGTGTGGTGCCATCCCCATCTCCCCCCAGCTCTTCTGTGGAACCCTGGCCCTGGACACCAGCCTTTTATACCCCATCCTGTGCTCCCCAGCTTCAGACAGGTCACAGTGGAGTCCCCAAAATGTTACTCCCATAACTCCATCTATCTATGACCTCCTAGAGCATTCTCCTCCTGAGTCCCCGCCCAGGCAGACTTGTCCCATGACTCCTTCCCTTTTCTAGGCCCCACCTCCCTCTCCCCCATTGCAGAGATTTAATTTTCAGGTGGAACATTTGGGACTTGGGGAGAGGACCTACCCAGGAGCATAACCTGATTATATGTTGGGCAGCCTCAGACCCAGATCCCAGCGGTCTCCCCCCGCCCCCCTCGCGCTGTTTCCCGGAGCTGGAGGAGGAGGGACCAAGAGCCCACAGCTGGGGAGGGCCCTGTCATTACAGGGTTTGGGCCCACCCCACCACAGAAGCCCTGCTCTGTAAACGTGCCCCAGATCCTGGGGCTGCCATTGCCCCCTCTGCTATGATACCTGTTACCCCACCTGATGACTGGACCCATAGAGAAGAAGTTGGGGCCTTGGGGAACTGGTTTCCTAACTCCTTTTCCTTGTCTCTTGAGTTCCCACTCGTGTCCGTTTACATTTTGGGATCTTCACCTAATACACAGGGTCTTGCGTAAAAGCTTAGACCATCTGAAAATAGGAATATTAAGAATAAAGTCTACATCTAGGATCATCTAGGGACAGACAGCACATGGGTGAAAGTCTGGCAGTTGTATATTCAACCACTCCACCTCCCTGCTCTGTTTATATTTTTTGCCCAAACTCAGTCACCTGGAAAAACAACGGCACTCACATACAACTATGAGGAGACCTGCTTTTTCCCAAAAGTTTATCTTTTCACTTAGTCACCTTTGCAAGAAACAAAGCCACACCTTCACTGCCTTCCCTCATCCCTTTGTGTCCTTTCCCACAGTCCCTTCATATACCTTATATTCCCATTTCTTAAAATGTTGCTGGGAAGCCTGGCCCTGACAGGTTGATTGTCCCAGCAAAGCACTGTGCATTCATCTACCTAAGGATGACGTTTGGTTCAGAAGAGAAACGAACTTTAATAGTTGCACCTTGAATTCTCCTAACGTGTCTGACAATATGCACAAAAGAGGATATTTGGAGGAACCCTGTGCAAGAAAATTTCACCCTGATTATTTTACTTCTGTAATCACTAGGTCCTTTCTTTGAACTACCCTCCCATTCCTGGGAAAAACAAGAAGTGTCAAACTAAACTGTTTCTCTTTCCTTTCTTCTTTCTCCACAACCCCTGCTCTGTGGGGAAGGAAAAAAAAAGTCCTCAGACGGAATCCCAAACCTTGGTGTATCTGCTCTCTACAACTTTATAAGCCCAGATCCTCCACAGACTGACAGTTCCTGGACAAAGAATTAAAAATCCCACATGGATTTGACCTATGTATAATCTCACCCCAATCCAGTACACAAGCACATACACAGAGACATGTAAGCTTGATGGTGTTTATTTCTCCTTCACACCAATCCGATTTTATCCAAGTGTCTTGCTGTCTGCATTTTTCATCACCGGATCTGCTTTTCTTTCAATCCTGAGCATGAGAACACTGTATCTGAAGTCACTTTTTAGAAGTTCTGCTTTTTTAGGTAAAGTTTGATGCTCCGAGATATTCAACTCAAAAACTTGGAATACTCTAAAACACACAAACACACATAAAAACTCATTTTCTCTGAAAAATGTTAAAAATTGCTTTAATTATGCAAGGTCCTGCCCAGGAAAAACTAGCCCTTCCCCGTTTGTGACCTCTTCAATTTCCCCTTACCATGTGTTAGAAATTGCTCTCCGTAACATCTGCCCCACTGCCAGTGTTCTCTGTATGAGTAGAATAAGCTAAGGAGATAAACAAGAAAATTAAAAGACACTGATTACCAAAATGGAAAATTGATGAGAGAAAGGAATGAGAGACTGTACAAATATTCATAGCCTTTTGTGGAAAGGGTGAAAGGAGGAACATTTGATGAGCCAAAATTTAAGGGGGTGGAGAAATGACTGAGGGTGGGGTTGGCTGTCATGGAATTAAGTTCAGAGAAGTAAAGGATTGAACTTTGCTTCTGTCCAAACGACTCCGGACACTGACTACAGTGCAGTGGGCTTAAGCTTCCCCAGCTCTAACTTGTTTTGCAGTGCAGTTTCTCCCATGTTCCTGTTTCATCTTGATGCCCTGGGTGACCTGGTTTGTGTCATTCCCTGTCTTTCAATTTCTACACTTGTGAAATGAGTGTCCAGGTACCCCAAAACATGCATTTCAGCCCCTACTTCCCGAGCTGCTCACCTGCCCTCTCGGTTCCCTGTCCAGGCACCTGCATCCTCATGTGGTACCGCAGGGGATTGAGCCATAGGTCTTCACAGATGATCTGTTAGGGGAACCAGGACAGGACCGCTCAGGGTTCAGACACCATTCCCAAGAAGGCTGGGAACCCTCCCTGGTCATTTCTGAATTTTCGCAGTGAGGCCCTACCTCAGCGATCCTGTTAGATCCTGCAAAGTTGTGGTCAGAAAACCAGTTGAAGAAGAAGTTAACACTGCTGTTGTGGTGCCTGCGGCTATAAGCCTCATGTTCATAATCCTGATACCACTGAACTGGAGTGGAATGAGATGCCGTATATCCTGCAGGGAAGAAAAGTATACAGGAAGGGGTTGGAGCATGCTGACGATGATAAACCCAACACCTTCACTACCCATCCTGGGATCCACCTCCTACCGGTGACATTAATGAGATATTCCTTAATAATCACTTTATTCCGGAAGTACGGGTTGTCCCGAAAGAACATCATGATCTTGCAGCAGTGAATGGGATGCCTGATTTCCTCCACCTGTCATGACAAAGTGGAGAAGGCTAAAATTTCTTTTCAGGTCACCTACCCTTTTCTGTTTGCCTGAAAGAATTGCGTCTCTTATCCTTCCCCGCTCAACCTTCCAGCCTCAGTCTCACTAGTTCTGACCTCCAAGTCGATCACGTAGCTAAGCAAGTCTTCATCTTCATCGCTGATCATGGCCAACATCTCGGGGTGGTTCACAATCTGCCTCAGGTCAAGGAGCCTTTCCATGCTACGGAAGTAGGCGCTAGAAGCAACTGAGCATGTATAAACAGCTAGGAGAGTGTGTTGCGCAGGGGTCTCCCACACCTCACACATTGTGTCTCCCACACCTTATGCACTGTGCCCTCCCTGCCTGTCATGAGACACACTCAAGGCAATGGGTGCCTTGCGTGGCCTTAAATGGGAGACTGTCCACGTTGACGCAGGGAGGGGCTCCTTTCTGAGGGATGCTGAGCTCTATGTGTCCCCGATGTACTAGGGGCAAAAGTGAATCTGCTTGTATCTAAGTATGCACTTTATCAGCTCTGACTGACTAGGGTGGGAATTCATACACTTTCCTACAGCATTATTGTCAGGAAAGCCTGTCCTTCAAACACCTTTTCTACATGAGAACTCCTTTGTGCTATTCACGACACTGATCCAGAATGACTTCTAATTCTCCGCCCCAGTTAGTGTCTCTGTGCCATAAGTATTTGTATTTGCACGAGTGTGGCTGCAGCTCCGTCTTCCCTCAGTCTGTACCTTCCCCCACACCCCCCAAGCAGATGTTTTCCAGTACAGGGACGGAACACTGGTCCTTGGTGCTATCAGTACCATTCTCTAAACAACTGAGCAACCGGCCAGAAAAGCCTGTATATTCTCATGCTGAGCTGTCCCATGGATCGATTGCTATTACCCTTGCCCATGCTCCTACCGGTCAGTACAAAGCGAGATTCGAAAGGATACGGCTTTGGCCCAGAAGCCAGGGATGCCCTGGATGATGGACCTTCGGTGACCGAGAAGAGTCCTACGTCTCTGCACCAGGTTCTGCCTCAAACAAGCAAAGGCCGTCCTGGCTTGGTTGTTCACGGGCTCCATCTCTAACTGAAGGGCCTCCAGCGACTACAGAGGGGATAAGGACAACATGGGGCTCCACAGAGTCTGTGTCGGGGTCTTCTATTCAAGCTTCTCCTCAGGCTCTACAAGTTGCATCAGAGTTTCCTCCCCCACGTCTTCTTCCTGAACTTTTTCCTCAAATTCCTCCTCCTCCTCTTCCCTGTCAGGCTCCTACACCACCCTCTCACCGTCCATCACGTGCTGCGCCCACTCCTCCTTCCACTGCTCCTGCTCCTCCTTCTCCTCGTCCTGCTCCACTGCCTCCACCTCCTGAATAACATCCACCAACACAAGCACCACATCATCCTGCTCCTCGACTTCTCTCTCCTCTTCTCCCTCTTCGGATCACCCCTTCTCTTCCTGCTCCTCCTGCCACTCAACGACCTCTGCCACCGCCATTCCATCCACAAGGACAGCACCACGTCTTCCAGCTCTTTATCCTCCTGGTCCTCGACTTTTCCTTCCTCACACGCCTCTTCCGGTTTCTCCTCTTCCCTCCTCCACAGCGACCTCCACCACCTCCACTGCCTCAAACAAAACTAGCGCCACCTCCCGCCAGGTCGCCGCCGCCTCCCTCTCTGCCAAGGCCTCGCTTACCTGCACAGCTTCAACCCCGGTCCAGGAGGCCTCCTCGGGCGTCCCACCCAACTCTGCTTGGTTCGCACACCCGACGCCATTACTGGCCTCTGGCGGCTGCTCCCCAAGAGGTCTACCGGCCCCTCCCTCCCGAGGGCCCTTTCCCACACCTACCTTCATCCAGGGTTCGGCGGAAGACCCTTCCTCCCGGGAGCCCGCCTCACTCGCCATGCTGCCCTGGTCCTCAGCAGGCTCAGCTGCGCCGGGTACGCAAGGCCGAAAGCCTTGAGCTGCACACCCCCAGGCAGGAGCTAGAGAAGCCGAGCCGCAGGCAGCTTCCGGCTCTGGGAACTTCCGGGAGCCTCGCGGTCGGGCTCGGCATCGGGCGCATGCGCATGGCTTGGCGCGCTCTGCCGTCGTCATGGGGCCAAGGCGCCCAGCCACGCCCAGACCGCTACTGTGGCTCCACAGGCAATGGATGAAGAGGTAGTGGCTGTCACCCATGACGGCCACGCCTCCCGGACGCAGACATCTGAGGCACAACTGCCCTGCCTGCAAGCCCAGGCTCGTGTCTCCAGGAAGCCCTCCAACTTGTCAGGTGCAGTGCGCGCACACAGCTGGTTTGCCATTTGAAAAGTCCAATGAGTGTTCCACTCCAAGGTCCATGCCTGCGTATTATGTGGCACCAAATTCAGACAACATAAAGTACGTAAGGACACGAAGCAGGCGCAGTGGACAGTACTGGGTATTTCAGTTCCAGCCCACAGACAGAGTGAGGTTCTCTGAGGGCCGGGCCCATGTGTTGCTCTATATGTTGCTGCGCTGGATTTCACCGGGTCTAGAGGCAAAGAGCGCTACTGCATCGTCTCCCTCAGGATTAGGAAAATTAGGGGTCTCAGAAATAGTGCACGATTGTCTCTGCAAGTATCAGACCCTCTCCTCCTCAGTGCCTGGCACAATGGAGGTGATTCAGCAGAATGTCCAGCCGCCTGCATGCACACATTGATGCAGTGCCTTCCCAGAGACTGAGAGAGCAAGCCGTGGCCTCCTTTCTACCAATGGCAGATGGTCACCGGGTGGATGTCACTGGCTGTGTGTACTTTGGAAGAAAGGAAGTCCTTCGAAGGTTTTTAGGTTCCTCTCTTCGGTATGTATAGTGAGTCCGTAGGTCAAGGGTTTCATCCAGATCTCCTACACCCTTCTGCCTCGTGATCGTTCTCTTTTCTCCCCTCCCTGTTGGGTAGACGGTAGCGAGCGTGGTTCCACACATGCTATGTTGGGTGACTGATGTCACTGTCTTTTGTTCTAGTGTCGCGATGGAATTGTACACGGGCACCCCCTTGCTTCACAACTGTGTTTTCTGCCCTTCCTTCTTTATTCTGGTAACGTGGTATTGCACTTTCACTCGCACTAGTAGACTCCCGGGCTACCTCTTGCAAAAGAGGCAAGGTGAAAGGGACCAGGGCAAAGAGGGCGTGAACTACGCAGTAAAAACTGCCTGGGGCAGTTTTTCACATCAAGATTAAGTCTCCCTTTCATTCTAGAAAAGCTGTTCCAGAAAGCATCTGGATTTGGACTTTTGGAGTCACAAAGCTGCAGATGCATTTAGAGCACCCTGTGACCTTGGTATCTGGGTAGCCCAGGGGTCTCTGATAGTTGTTGCTGTACCTTCTTAATCTCTCCTTGAGCATTCTCTCCAACCTGATGAGGCACTGCTCCACATCTCATTCTAGAAGCAGAGAGGCTAGATACTTGCTTTTCCAGCCTCTCTTGCGGCTAGAGCAGGGTGCATGACTTGGCAGTGCCAGTCAGATATGTCTCCCGAGTCTCTGAGTTAGAAGTGAGTGCCCAACGGAATGGGTGGCAGAGAAGCTGTTCTGAAGGAGCGGTGGCAGCAGTAGTGGCAGCAGGCAGGTCTGTGCTGGGAGGTGCATTGAGTGTGCTTTGAGGGGTGGGTCCAGAGTCCAGTTTCAGGGTGTGGGCAGTATCCACTGCTTTCTTTGTCATCATCTTGGCCAAGTTTTGCAGCCTGATGTTGGCAGTTCTGTGTAGCTGCCAAATTGGTTCTCCAGAGATTCTCAAAGCTGCCACAATCCCTCTCAATCCTTTTTGGTTTACATTAGCCAGTCAGTTTCTGCAGCTTGCAAATCAGAACCCTGACTTATCTGATTATGCAGTGAAAGGGACCCCTCCAAGACAGGACACTGCACATCACCAGCTGACGCCCAGAGCATGATGCTTTTGACTGGGATGAGCTGCGAGAGGAAGAGGGTGAGCGGACACCTTCTCACAGCGACTTGACATGCACTGGGCATGGAGAAATGCACATCAGAGACGTCGTGTATAAAGTCGATCTAGGGAACAAGGAGACGATGATTGAGCAAGCAAAGGAAGAAATGAGATAATTGGCTTGGGGCCATTTCTGTGGAAGCCTCGTTGCTGCAGGGGCCGTACCGTCACGGGAGGTTTGTTTTGTCATTGTTTTCACGATGACCGACGTTAGAGCATGTTGAGATGCTGAGGGGAATGATCCCGTGGAGGGAACACGATGATGATAGTGGGATGGAGGGACAACTGCAGGAGGACGTTCTCTCTTCAGGGAGAGCAGGAAGTGGGACATATAGCCAGGAGTCTGGGCTGGTCTGTGAGGACGAGGCTGTGACAGAGGGGAGTCTGGCTGGAAAGATGAAACTGTGACCATGAGACAGCTCCCATCTGACTTTAATTTACTGGCCATTTTATCAGCCAGTTTAGTTGTCACACTATCAAAAGCTTTAAGTCTACTCATCTCCCCCGGTACAGAGTAAGATATCACCATCATCGTCACCGTCTACGACTGTGCCGTGATGGTAGGATATATACACCCAGCTACTGTCCTGAGTGTCTCTGAATAAGTACCTTCTGCTTGAGGACAACTATATTCCTAACCAAAGCCTCAATCTTCAGAGTGTTAACATCAAGTTTTAGGGAAAGGTTAGTCCTGTAGGTGACATCCTCCCTGCCCAGTCCCACTGTCCCCTGCACCTTCTACTCTGTTCTCCACATAGAGCTGGATCCGGATGCCTTGCTTACCTTGCTGTGCATCAGATGCTTCAGAGACACAGGATCCAGGCTGGAAAAATAACATTCAGCCAAATACAAAGTCCTTTTGTAAGGCCATGAATCTGTCCCGCACACACACCTGCCCCTTCTCATGCACATCACAGAGTGACTTCTGGATTTCCGTCAACAGTAATTAACAGCCAGAACCCACAGGGGCTGAGAATACTCTCTGTGAACACAGAAAATGTTCTCAAATTTCCTTTTGGAACAGTACCGTGGTGGGGGCAATTAAGAAAAAAAAAAAAAAAAACGGTTTCTGTTCAGTGAGTTGAAGTTTAAATTCCCAAATAAATACATTTAAGTTGGGAGCCTCAATGGGTAAAGGAAAACATTTTTGGAATCCCTGCAGCAAACGGTTACATGTATCTGAGTATTAAAGTTACATAAATCTTGGGCAATCATGTGGACCCAGTCACTTCCTCTACAGGATAAAGAAACACACTGAAGGAAATTAATATGTGACCAGTATTGTCGCCGAAGCCCCAAAAGCCATGTCACATACGTGTTCATCCTGGGGACTCTGTCACACGCTTTGTGGGCTGCCCACTGAGGGATGGCACGAGATTCTTCCCGGGGGCCTCCTGTGGCTTCTGTATTAGGGTTTAGGGTACTCAGAATGTTACCCCAAAACCACTATCTGGGAATGTGCTTGGTCAAAAAACAGAAGAATAAGACTGGAAGACAAGATAGGTTTCCCTAAAGGTGACAGTTGGTCACTTCACATTTAGTCTCAAGTTGCCAGTTCAAGACATGTGCTTGGGATCTGGATCTGCCAGAATCTGAGTCACAGGCCACAGACACCCTCCACTGAAGCACTGAGCCAAGGTGGGCAGGAATGGCCTTAGCCCCCTGCTTTGTTCCAGCGCAGGGACAAGCTAGGATTGCAGGCAAGGGACACCATGACTTTCTGTGTCACTCACTTGTTCATGAAACCTGATTCTAAGAGTGACAGCATCTGCTGACCTGCCTTCTCTGCCTCTCTGAATCTATTGCCTCCTCATATAACAGGAACTGCAACATCCATGAACTCATTCAATTATGTGACACCCACCAAGTAATTAAAGTGGCATAGATGGAACGTGGTAGCGTCCAGCACAGAGCACATGTCGGTAAATACTGCAACGTGTTCCTCTGCGACAGGCCAAAGTGACCGTCAACAGTTAGCCATGCCCTATAAGTTTAGGTTCTTCCAGTTACTCAGGCCTAATCCTTGAACTCAAATTCCTCACAATCTGCTAACAAGAGAGAATTCATTAGCACTGACTTTTTTAAACAACCGGCCTGAACTAAAATAATGAAAAGGAAACACTTTGTTAAAAAGCACACTCCCTGTGTATGGCAGCTGTTTAGAACAGGCAGGGCTCTTTCCCTACTGAATGTGGCAGTGCTGGAAAGGGGCACTCCAGCCATTTTCTTCTGGAGAAAAGGCTGAGCTGTCTTCATTCGTGGGTGTCCATGTGGCCCCAAGAGTGACTAAGTGACATGGAGAGAGCACACCAACTAGGTTGTCTAATATCAAAATAGAGCTATTTATTCAAGACACTGAATATGATCTGTTGATTTTCTCTCAAAACAAATGAGCTACAACACACAAGATGATTCTTTTTTTCCAAAGAGCGTGAGGGTGAGTGGGGGTGGAAAGAGAACTGGATGGGGCTCCATGTCACTGCAACAGGATCTGGGCAACGCAGACAGGAAGCAGGTCTGGCTGTACGTCTGACACAGATAATAAAACTGCAGAAGCCAGAATTCGAAGCTTCAGTTAGTGGAGTGAGGGACATTTCTGCATTGGACAAGAAACACCATGAAAAAAAAAACAAAAAAAGGTGGAACGAGAGGTTAAAAAAGAGAGAAATAAGAAGGAACAAAGACCCTTATGATTGACAAAGCGCACTTCTCTGGGCTACAGGATCTAGTTTTAGAAAGACAAAACCAAAGTCAAGTCCTATGGTGTCGCGCAGGGTCAGAGGTTTCACCCTGTGACATCCGGCCCTTCCGGCCCGGGGCAGCTCCCTCCACAGGTGCATGCAGGACGTGGCTCTTGGTCGTTTCAAATCCAACCAAAGATTCCAGGAAGGATCGTTGTGTTATGTCTGCTTTCGAGGTTGAGTTTGGTCACTAAGACTGAAGCGACCCTCACGAGGGTTTCAGAGCAGTAAGCAACGTCCGACAGTCACATGTCCAGGTGGCTGAACGTGAATCTCCCGTGTGCCTGGCAGGAGGGCACGATGGCCACATGTGTCAGGGGCTCCAAACTAGTCGTCGATGGCGCTGTTTGCTGAGGACAGGCACGGATTCAATGGGCGCCAGCAACACCCTCATGCTTGGTCCCTGTGGCCAGCTTGGGGGTGGCCGCCTCCCTTCATCTGAGGCTCACTCTTGTGCACAGGGATAGGAAGCCTGTTGTCCATGGCCCCAGCCCTCGGCTCCAACCTAACAATCCCGAGGTGCTTGAGATTCATGAGGAGGCTGAAGCCAGCGCTTTGGTGAGACCCTGGCTCCCAACATTCCCAGGAAGATTGTCTAGTGAATCCCTTCCAGTACATCCCGGGTCACCATGCCACGCCAGTCTCTGGTTGCCACGCATAAGCCACATCCTGACCGTGGTCCGATTTTCAGCAGCCGATGCTCTGCGGAGATGAAAACACTCTCATCTGGGGAGGGGGTGATGGTCTTCATCTGGACCCCAACACGCTGCCCCCCAAACCTCACGCACTCTGGGGACAGGAATCAGCGGTGAGTCTGGGGGTGCCGGCTATCTTCAGATACGGAAGTGGTTACTCTATGGGACTTCGGCCTTCGTCACTAAGTGTTCAGGTGACAGAGCCCTCAAAAAGCCTTACTTGGACACAGAGCACTTTCTGGGCTTGAATAATTCCCAGGCCCAGGTGGAGGCCAGTGAATGACCCGGGAATGGCCAACGCCCCTTGGCTTTGGTAGCTGCTCCCGGCCCATTCCAAGTTCTCTAGGAAGACCTGCACTTCCCAGATGTCGGTTTTCAGCTCCAAAGAGGGGTGCCGCCCCCTGAATAACACGGTCTCATGGCTGGAAGGAACACTCACCAGCGAACCCCACCACTGCCAGCTGCCACCGCCGCTGCCGCCACAGGCCTGCCACCGTCCTCAGATCTTCCCTGGCCCACAGGAAGCCGATGAGAGACAGGCCCAAGCCGTCGGTCCTTGCCCCCTTGCTGATTTCAAAAGTAAGCCAGTGTCGGGTTGTGACAATACGAGCACAGAGGTCACCCGATCCAATGAAAGGAAACTTTTCTAAGAATTCAAAGCCTTGTATATATTTTTTATAAAAAACTAAAAAGATCCATTCTTTAAAAAAAAAACCCTCTTTCTCCTAGTCTCGTGTGAGAGAAGGAAATGATAAAGACAGCAGAAACGATCAGTGACGCTCTGCCTACAGCGTTCGCCTTTAGGGCTGCAACGCTGCATTTTGCGCATCCTTTTGTCATCATTAGACCAAGTGACGCCCTGGAACCTTGACATCAGCTTTGCAAGGACTGGTCTGGCCCGCTCTTGGAGAAACGACGCCGCTGTGGGTAGGAGGCAGTTGCGGCCACGGCAAGCCGAGCTGTGGCTTTCGATGGCTTTGGTGCCTCTTGGTTCTGGGGATGCTTCCTCAGGGTCAGAGCACACCGTCCTGCATTCACTTCTCTCCTGGCGGCCGCTAAGGTCACACACCCCGAAAGAGGCCACGTGGTTCTTCGTCCTCCCGGCGGGCCGCAGAACCACCTGCTGCTCACCCATAGGACTGACCCTTCCCACCCAGTTTCCTGACCGCCTGTGGAGCTGTATGGAATGGGGGAAGCCATCTTGGGCCCTGCCTGTGTCTCCTGACAGCTTTTCTAGACTATGAATCACACACAGCTCTCTATGTCTGATGGCCATTTGAGGATTTTTAAATTGTTATAACATAAAATTTTTTTTTTCCAAAAATACTCCAGGCTCTTTCTCTTCTAAGTCATTGTTTTTTCTCCTGTAAAAAGTCCCCCTGCCCTGCCTTCTTAACATAAAGCACTTATTATGCACCCAAAGTGCCCTTGAGACCTAAGATCTGTAGCAACTATGAGGACGGGACAGAGAACGGTGAGCGAGGGGTAGGGGAAGGAAGGGCAGGATGGAGGAGGAGACAGATGGAGGGAGGAAGCTGTCCACTGGAGACTTCTGTCACCGTGTCCAGGTGGCTGCATCGACCGAGGGGTCCTGAAAAGCCAGACCACAGCAGACAAGGGGAAAAGGCAGAGGGGTTAGGGAACGACAGAGGGAAGACGCAACAAACCCAAAACAGTTTCCATCTCAGACCGAAGGCCCCCAGACGACAGAATTCCAGCTGAGAGAAAAACCACCGAACAAAGAAGATTCTAGAAAATAGAAAGGGTTGGGATTACAAAGTTGCGCAATGCATCTGTACAAACTGGTCTTTGAACATCCTTTGCCATAGCAGCTGTAGTGTCACAATTGTCAGGGGAAAGAAAACACCAGCGCGAGGAGAGGACGTTTCCCCTTCTGGTTTATCACAGCATTTTGCTTCTTTGTTTTGTTTTTTGTTTTTGTTTTTTTGGCACAGCTTCCTTTTTTCTTGTTTTCGGTTCAGCCATCAGAGCCTCTTCCGGATGGAAACCACACCGTGCACGTCTAGCTTCCTGTTTCCTGGGCTGAATGTCCTGGGTGGAGACCACTCTTCCCCCTCTGATATGACTGTGTGTATGCTTTTGTTTTTTCCTTGTTTGTTTAGGAACTTCTTGATGAAGATTACAAAAACATATAGACTCCTGTGGCCAGTGACGAGTTGATTTCCAAGTACACTCTAACGCAAGTCAAGTTCATACAGTTTTGAAGCTGACAGAATGGTGTCTGGAGAGGGCCACGACCCCACACGTTCTCTGCTGGTCCACTAGAACTCTTGAGTTTTTCTAGAATATTTTGTGTTTACTTCCGCAGATCTAAAACACACACCTGGAAGGAAAGACAGAGGCGCCTTTTATCTCGAGAGATGACACAAACGTGCCTTTAGAGCATGGGTCAGTAGATGGTGGCCAACCACCGATTTTTGTGAATAAAGTTTCATTGGAACACAGTCATGAAGGTCAGAGAAGCTCCAAGAACAGGCTAGTGCCTGCACACCTGACCAACCAAACTCAAGCAAACAGCACTGGGGGAAACACCAGGGCAAGGACTAAGGTCCACATGGCAGAGTGACAGTGGCAGCATCAGGAACCACAGCCAGATGCCTACGTGGCAAGGTAGGTGGCAGCTTAGGCCTAAGTGCAAGGCCTCCAAGAACATTTGGGGACCCTGGCCTTGGATGTCAATGCTGTGCTGTGCATGGGAGGAGGTTGTGCTGCATCTCTGGGTTCAACCCAGGAGATGCTAGGAGCCCCCCAACCCCAAGCAGTGATAGCCCATCAGGCCTCCAGGTATTGCCTAATGTCCTCAGAGGGGCAGAGCACCCCAATTTCATCCAGGAAATGATGACCAGAAGGACATTCTGCAAGGGCTGAATCGAGGGCCACTCTCAGCTGTGGGGCCACCCCAAGCTGTCCCCGCGCATGAGCTGAGCCCTGCCGAGTGCCACCCCGGCTTGCCCCGACCCCACGCTTGCCCCTGCCACCACGAGCACTGCTTACGGATCCATCGAAGGTGCTGGCACCCACTTTGTCCCCGCGAGCATTCCAGCACACCTCGAAGATGCCACCGGTGTTTGGGTAGCTGTGGACAAGACTGCCACTCTGCGGAGAAAGCACAGTGACCAGCGCTTACCATACGGGGTGCAGCCCTTCTGCCCACCCAGGTGCTGCACGGGTCTCGGGGACAGCGGGGAGCTGCTCATAAAGGGGAAAAGAAGGTGGTGGCTCCTCCAAGGAGGGACGTCTCCAAGATGTCTTGCTTGGAGCTGTGAGCCCTGAGGACAGCAGAAGCAGACACCTTTCCTGGGGAGGGAGTGGCACTGGGTGTCTGTCCCGGGCAAGGGCACAGCCAGGCAGAGCTGGACAGACAGCCCAGGACTGGGCTCTCCATGGGGGGCGGCAGCTCATTCCTGAGCGCCAGTTCCCTGGTAGCTGTTCTGAGCCCAGGTCACTGCAAACACAGCTACTCGGGCAATACTTTGCAAAGGACTCAACCCCGAGGGTTAAGAGATTACCTGAGTATTCCAGATATGGACACACCTGTCAAAGGAGCCGCTGGCCAAGTACTTCCCGTCGGGGCTAAAAGCGACACTGTAGACAGGTTCCTGGTGTTTGGTCAGCGTGTGGATACACACCCCACGCTCCACATCCCACAGCCAGACCGTGGAGTCAAACGGAGCACTGCGGAGACGGAGGGTCCACGTTATCACCTGAGCACGCGGGCGTTTAGCACACGTCCCTCCAACACGGGCCACACCTCACAGGAGCCGACCCTCTCTCCCTGCTTCTAGGTCCAGATCGGTGAGCTTCACCTCCTAAAATGCAACTCAGATGCAGTGAAAACAAACCATCGTCACAAAACAAACAAATTTTGGTGCTGTTATTACGAAAGCAAATTGATACCCACGTTCCTATGTTTCTGCATTTGTTGAAAGATATAAATGGTAAATACTTTTGTGGAATATTTGTCAAGTTATCTAAGATGCTCTTACATTGAAAAACTTCTACTGTTACCAACAAATGCAGATAGCCGGGTTTGGAAAAGCAGAGAATAGAGTGAATAAATATTTATAACATTTTTAATCCAACAGGAATTAAAACACAGTCACATCTACACATTCGACCACATTGCTGAGAGCTGCAAATTTCAGTTATTTTCAAATTTAAAATAAAATACATATGACAAACCTGCTATCTGGCTTTCTTTTTCTCTACAGGGCTGGTACCACCCTGTCCTTTTCGTGTGTGCTGACTAAAGGGTCATTTATGTTCCTAACGGGTAATATGTGACACAAAAGAACTCCCCAAGTCACCAATACATGATTATAGCAAGCGGTGCTGTATCGTAGTCATTTAAGTGGCTTTTAGGACAATTACGTGAAATAAGAGAATTATGGCCTTTGTGTTGTTCTGTTCAATCACTCGGCTGATACAGGGACTCTTTCCAGTCTTTTCTAAGAAACAAGCTTGGTTGGGCTGAGCACTTTCAACGAACTGCTCCCTCATGGCGCGGCTGGCTGGCCCCTGCTGCCCCAGAGGCAGGTGGCAGGCGTTCTCCCCTTACAGGATTTGTGTGCCCGCCTGTCACTACCCTCTCTCTGCAGCTGCAGAGACTAACCCGCTGCTACCTCCTGGTACCCAAACATTCCCCTTAACTCTCCTCTCTTGTAGGCTAAGGGGACATCCACATTTCATGGGTCCAGATCCTGGTTTTCAGACCCCTAAGTATCTCGGCATTCGGTCTCAGAATCTCTTTAGCTTCTTCTTCTAAGAGTTCTTCCTGAAATAACGAGAGTGGAACATTCTACTCTTAACGGGGTCTGGCGAGCTTCAGGGCACAATAATGATCTTGAATGAAGCCTAAAGCCACGTGGTTTGGAGGAGGCCAACTTGGTCACTTATAACCCGTCTTCCCAATTCTGGCGGTGACTCGCTGGCCACTCCACTCCCTCCCAAGCTTCTGTCTTAGGGGACTCACTATATAAAGTGTCAGGTCAAGTCTGGCTGTGGCTGGGGGAACTTTTATCCCTGCTTGAAATCCCTGCCCTTGTAAGCCCTGAGTTGAACGAATAAACCAAGCCCAAGGTCCGAGGTGAACTCTTTCCCTTTCCTTTCTCTGCTGTCAGGAAAACCTTCAGCAAAGCCAGGTGCCTGAAGCCCTCTGAACACGTGCCTTCTCTCAGCCTCACTTAAAAGTTCTATCTCAGCCCCCTTCAAAAGGGAGCTATGACATTCAATGCTGCAGCAAAACGTCCTGTTCTCTCTGCATATGAGGAAGTTCTGCTGCTGTGCTGCTGACTCAGTGACAGCGGGCCAGGCTGCGTTCAGGAGCCGAGGCTGGGCTGTGCAGGGGTTCTGTCCTTACCTCGCCAGCATGATGTTGGAGTTGGGATTGCTGGTGGCCTGCCCGGTGGGACTCCACTTGATGGTGTATATCTCTCTGCTGTGAGCTTGCAGGTCGTGCACACACGTGTCCTGCTTCATGCTCCAGATCTAGAGAACACAGTGGTAACAATATGAGCAAGCTATGTCCCTCCAGTGAGCCAAGAGACTGCTGGCTGTGAACCGTTCACAAGCCATTGGAGTGTCCCACTGGAAAAAACTGCAGGTCATTGCCCAGGAAGGGCTGGGACTCCTAGCAGGACCCTCGACTGGTACATCAGAGTTCACTGGGCGAGAGCTAATCTGACAGTCAGTAATGAGACAAATTACAGAGGAAGGAAGAGGACTCAGTACAGATAACCCCCAAAGGAAAAGGGAATGTGAGACTTGCGTTGAGTACTGGGGGCTGTTTAGGGTTAAACAGCTCATCCCTACAGATGCCAACTTTACCTTTAATGTCATGTCATCAGAGCAGGATGCTAGCAACATTCCAGAAGGATCCCATTTGAAAGCATTGACCTCATTCTGAAAGATAGGACGGGTTTGGAAAAGAAATAAAGTCCTGAGATCAGACCCAGTGGCTGTCCACCAGGAGGCAGTAGTGCTCTGTCTTCATGGTAGCCGTCCACCAGGGGATAGTAGGACTCTGTCACCATGCTGACCACCAGGGGGCAACAGTGCTCTGTAATCCAGCCGACCATCCACCGGGGCAATAGTGCTCTCTCATCCCAGCCGCTGTCCACCAGGGGGCAATAGTGCTCTATCATCCGGCCGACCATCCACCAGGGGCAATAGTGCTCTGTAATCCCAGCAGCTGTCCACAAGTGGGCAGCAGTACTTTCTCATCCTGCTTACCGTCCAGCAGGGGGCAGAAGCGCTCTGTCATCCAGCCGACCACACACCAGGGGCAATAGTGCTCTCTCATCCCAGCCGCTGTCCACCAGGGGGCAATAGTGCTCTATCATACGGCCGACCATCCACCATGGGCAATAGTGCTCTGTAACCACCCTGGCTGTCCTCATTGGAGCAGTAGCACTCTATCATCCTGCCTACCGTCCAACAGGGGGCAGTAGTCCTCTGTCATCCCAGTGGCTGTCCACAAGGGGGCAGTAGCACTCTCTTCCTGCCTACCCCCAACCTGGGGCCATAGTGCTCTGTAATCCCAGCAGCTGTCCACAAGTGGGCAGCAGTAATTTCTCATCTGTTTAACGTCCACCAGGGGGCAATAGTGCTCTGTCATCCGAGTGGCTATCCTCAAGGGCGCAGTAGCACTCTCTCTCCTTGCCTACAGTCCACCAGGGGCAATAGTGCTCTATCATCTGGTCGACCATCCACAGGGGGCAATAGTGCTCTATAATCCCAGTGGCTGTCCTCATGGTGGCAGTAGCATTCTCTCATCCTGCCTACTGTTCACCAGGGGGCAGTAGTGCTCTCTCACCCTGCCATCCACCAGGGGGCAATAGTGCTCTGTCATCCCAGTGGCTGTCCACAAGGGGGTAGTAGCACCCTGTCATCCCAGCAGCTTTACACAATTGGGCAGTAGCACCCTCTCATCCTGCCTACCATCCACCAGAGACTGCTGGTGGGGGCAGTAACGTTCTGTCATCCTGCTGGCCATCCTCCAGGGGAAGCAAGATTCGGTCATCCTGCTGACCGGCCACCTGGGGCTTTCCCCAAAAGCAAAGCACAGAGCCTGGGAGGCCATGCATTTTCCTTTTTCTCACTTTGCCTTTTTCATTTATATAAAAGCACAGCCATATACCACAAATGAGCAGCCACCCCCATCAACATTTCTTGAAGGGAAAAAATTCCATACTAGGAAGGAAGCAAATGAAGAATTGATGTACAATATAGGTAGCAAATAAAAACACCAAAACCACAGCTGTTTTTAAAATTGGACATGGAAATCACTTCCCTGTGCTTTTTTAATGCAACAGCTACTCCTATTATCTAAATCTGCTACATTTTTCTGGCGAGTGGCAGTGGACGGGGGTCAATGCAGACAAACGAAACTCCCCAGCCACGGTGGGGTTCCACGGGGAACAGGAGGCCCGTGTGCCCCAAGTGCACGAGCACACGCCAGAGCCCAGAGGGTGGCTCTGTGAGAACACACAGGACAAACAAAACCCACCCAAGGGGCTTGCGCTCCAGTGCAAACAGCCTGGAAATACAAAGGGCAGGGGAGTTCTACCAGGCAGCTCAGCATGCTGGGTGCACAAAGGAACAGGACTGTTCCTGAGGGGCACCAGGGCCCAGAGACCCCAAAGCTAAGCCCTGGGGGACAAAGGCAAATGTACCTGGTAGTCAAGGGAGTGGGGGACACACAGGGAACATGGTTCTACAAAGGAACAGCCTGTGGCAGAGGAACACAGTGCCGCACATGGAGACCAAGGAGAAGGTGCACCCACAAGGGTCTTTTCCTTAGGGTGACTGTAGGGCCCCATCTGCTCAGGACAATCCCACAATATTATGCCTGCTGTCCAGCCCAACAATTAACTAACTTCACACTCATAATTCATTTTCTAAATAATTTCACACTCCTAAGAACTCTGGTTTGGAGGATAAATTATACGGTCACACTACTTTTTAAGGAAACTGAGTTGTGAAGGGTGTAAAGCAAAGAAGTGACAGTGCCACATCAGTGTTCCACATGGCACGGATGGCCTGGGAAAAGGGAGGAAGAAAGCCTGGAGTCCAGAGAGTTGGCTCCTGTGTGAGCCAGGGGAGGATGAAAAGGTCAGATTGGAGAGTGGCATGTGTGCAGAGGTGCATGTGATTGCCCAGGTGTGTGTGAGTGTGCAGACGTGTGTAAGTGCATGGATGTGTATGAATACATGGGCATGTGTCTGAGCATGTGGCCATGTATGCTGGTGTGCATATGTAGACGTGAGTGTCCAGGAGTGTGAGTGGGCATGCATGTGCGTCCAAGGAGTGGGCTCCTGTGAGCCAGGGGAGGATGAATTGGTCAGACTGGAGAGGGTATAACGTGTGGACCTGTGTGTGACTGTGCAGACGTGTGTGTGCACGTATGTGTGTGCAAGTGTACATGAGTGTGCATGACTTTGTGTGCATGTGCACAAGTGTGTATAAGTGTGAGTGTGCATGCGTGTGCACGTGTGTGTGAGCATGTGCGGTGTGGGGGTGTTCATACACGTACATGTGTGTCCAGGCATGTATGTGTGCATGCGAGTATGCATGAGTGTGCCTGCGTGTGTGCGAGTGTGTATGCATGTATGTGTGTGCGTGCATGTGCTGGAGTGTGGAGGTGTGAGTGTGTGCATGCATGTGTGGGAGTGTGGGCGTGTGTCAATGTGCACAAGGGTAGCTGGTTCTGGCTGCAGATGCTGAGAGGAGAATCTATGGGCAGGTTTCTTGGGGCCCAGGAATTTGGAGCCAGTCACCATGAACTGTCTCCAGCTGAACCCTCCTGGGAATGGAGCGCCACCCCACCCACCCGCCACTTTTAGCCCAAGTCACAATTCCTAGGAAGCATTGAGAAGAGGCTCAGAAGTCTTAGGAAGAAGTAGCTCAGCCACATTTAGCTTGAGGCTTGTTCCAAACGATTAGCCACAAGGATACCCATTTAAAGAGCCAAGTGGTGGCACGGTGGTAAAGTCCCAGGCACGGCAGCAGGAAATCACATAGCTATGTGACCTTGTACCCTACGGCATGCACAGACTGCGGGCAGTACTATTAAAAGTTTGCAGATCAACCAGGGTTAGAGGAGAAACAAGTTTAGACCAGAAAAAGCAAGTGTCCCTTTGTAACCACAGCCAGATATTCACGGGACAATGGATGCCTGTGCTCCAAAAAAACTTTCTTTTGGAAGCAGGGACGCATTGGGCTGGGAGCTGAGACTGGTGGGTACTAGGGAAAGGCACAGGCACTGAGGACAATGGAATTGAATTCCCTTAAATTGGGGGCACGATGGGAACTCCCCAGGGGCTTTGATCAGACCCCTCTGCTTTAACAGGGGATCCCCAACATCTAATGACATTCTGGGTGCTGGTGAGAATAAACGAGAAGGCACATGAGAGAGCCCAGGTGGGAGCCATGAATTGTCCCCAAGGAATCCAGAGGACATCTGAATGGGGTCGTGGAAGATGGGAAAGATTTTGTGTCAGACCAGGGACATGGTGAGTGGGTGTAAGATGGGGGCTGTGAGAGTTTAAGGCAGGGAAGCATTTCAGGAGTGGCTGAGATGAGGTGTGAGGGGCTGGACCACACGTGTCTTCCAGGAGAACTAAGGAATGGGGGGGGGTTGGGACGCTAGAGGGATCTGCTGGGGAAAGACTGGGAAGAGCCTCGTGTGCTTAGCTAAAAAATCTGGTAAGACAGCTGCTGCTCATACTGTTCTTTTCTGGTATATGATGAGATTATTTTTTCAGCCTCTGGTTGCTTTTACGATTTTCTCTTTATCATTATTTTTAGTGTTTGCTGACCACATGCCTAGGTGTACAGATCTCTTTCTAGATGTTCTGCTTGGGGTCTGCCCAGCTTCTTGGATTGAATGTTGATGTTTTCCATCAAATTTAGTAAAATGTGGCCACTGTTGGTTCAAGTAATTTTCCTGTTCCATTCTCTTTTTTCTACCCATATAACACAGATATATGTTTAATATTGTCCCATACATCAATAAGCCGTCACTCATTTTTTCAGTCTTTTCTGTTCTTCAAGTTGTCCATTCTATGATCTCCCTTCTGGTTCACTAACCTTGCTTTTGCAATCTCCAGCCTGCTTTTACACCCATCTAATAAGATTTTCGTTTCAGACATTTTGCTTCTCAGTTCTCCAATTTCCATTTCTTTTTAGAAACATAGTATTTCCATTCTCTGCTGACACTCCCCATCTATTCACTTATTACAAGCATCTTTTCCTTTATATCCTCGTACATTTTTTTCATAGCCTTTGCCGCAAAGTCCAACATCTAGATCACCTCAGAGTCACTTTTTCTCACTGCCTTCCCATCACTGGGTTAATCCAACTGCCTAGGGTAGCTGCGACAGCGCAAGAGCAAAGGTCGGCAGAAGAACTGGTCTGCTGTCATGGCATCTTTTGATTCTAGGTAAAAAAATATAAAAAGGCTCCCACATCACATTGTCATGAACTCAAGTCTGAAACTCAGAAGTCCCACTTACTGTGTGTCCTTGGAAGGTTTTGACCGGGCGGTCACAGCCAAGTCTGCATACATGAATACACATGTCTGTGCTACAGGAGGCAAAGGTAGTGTTGTGCTGCCAGTCCACATCAAGAGCAGGGGCTGTGGAGCAGGAAAGACAGGGAGGACACTGACATTTATCAACTGTGCACAGAGCTCGGCTGACTTAGAACAATTAACAGCATGGTGGAGAAGCCATATCTAGTAACACGATAAAACATATTCCCGCGTGAACAGACTCTTACTTTCAAAGACCTTAAAGACCCTCTCCTCCCACATTTGCAGGGATGACAAGATGCCTCTGGAAAGAGGCTCCATGGCCCTTTCTGTGCCCCACAGCATGCAGCATCTCTTGCTCCCACGGCACAGGTGAGAAAGGGCAGGTGAGGTGTGCCGGCTACCTCCCCCTGCACCATCCTGCTTGAGCAGTATCACCATGGTGGGCCTGTTAGATTTGTTTTCACAGAGAGAGGAGAAAACAGAAGAGGAAAAAGATTTCATAGCCTGTGCTCAAGACACCCCAATTAAAAAACCTCCTGCAACCCATTAATGCATCCCATGGATTCGGGGATAATTAGTGTCAACAAGAATCCCATATTAGGGACGAAATTGGGTGAAAGGTCAGGACTCGTGATGAACAACCTGCCTGAGTCCAAGAGACCCTCTGCTCTGCTGAGGGTTTTGAGGTGACTGCCTTCTGGTTACTCCCCGCTAGATCTATGCATGTCCCAGCTTTCCCTACTCCTTGTTCTAGTGTGAGCCCTGCCCCTGAAGGGACCTCAGAAGTAACGACGATGGAACAATACAAAGGTTAACTAATGATGCAGTTTAGTTAGGGTCTCATTCTCTACTTTCTGTGTTCTTTGCTGAGAAGGCAGCGGGAAATCCGGCCACTATCCAATGCACCGAAATGCCCAGGGCCATTGTTAAAAGCCCAGCCCTTGTTCTGTCCTCAGAGCTGGGTGCCCCAAGACGATGGAAGAACACGTAAAGAACAGGGTGGTGAAGTCAGAGCAGCCAGACTCCATCCTTGTTCTGTCCCTCAGGCAGGTCCTGGGGTCTCAGCTGCACACAGGGATGTTCTGAAAAGCCCTCAGGGGATGCTGAGCATGGAGTGAGACAAGACATCTCAGGGCATCAGCATAGTTACCAGCCAGAGAAGGGGTACAGATGTGTTAGTCCCCACGGCTGTTGTACCTGTGACCTCCAAGCCTCATGCCTGTCCAGTTACAGGGAGCGGGTCTGCGGCTGAGGGCAGCTGCTCCCACCTCCTCTCAGGCACCCACTACCTCAAATGAGCACTTGGCACTCCGGGGACCTCGTGGCCATGCACCGCTCATGTCTGTGTAGTCTCTGCTCCCCTGAGGCAGTCCAAATGGAACACTCCCTAGAGGCATTTACGCATCAAGTGAGAGGTGACGGCAGGATCGGGGGGCTCAGGAAGGAACAGCAAGGGGGAAAGGGAGCTGCTCATGTGATGAGCCCCTTCTCCTTGGGAATCTCAGCGAGTCCCTTTTATTCAGGATCATCACAGGCTGCTTCTGAGAAAGAGAAGCTCTGGAACTGAGCCCTGTGCTCACAGAACCCTGACTGGGAAAGCTCATGGCCTGAGGACTGTGAACAGTGCCGCCCTAGAGCACACGTCACACAGAGAACAGGGTGCTGCCTACATAGCGTTTCGGGCCATTGTAACCAGGTAATGTCTTCAAGTGCCAGGAGCACAGTTCTTCGAGGCTTAGCCATCAAGGTCTGACCACCCTCTTACGATACGAGCTCTCACCATTCCTTCACTGATGGGAATAGCCCCTGCCTGTGCTGTCCGTGCAAACAGTGCAGTTTGTGCTGAGCACCTGCTTAACTCTGGGAGTCTGGAATCCGGGCATGGAGTAGGCAGTGGGTGCCTCCATGTGACCAGCCCCTAATGAAAACCCTCAGCACCAAGTCTCTAATGGGCTTCCCTGGAAGACAGCTGACTTCTGGGGGAATTAAGCAGATCCCGTGCAACTCCCCGGGGAGCTCACGTCTGTTCTCCCCGGGACTTCATCCCTCATGCCTTTTCCCTTTGCTGATGTTGCTTTGTATCCGTTCCCACAAGAAGTCTTAGCTGTGTATGCTGAGTCCTGTGTGTCCACCCAGCAGACTGCCAAACATGGAGTGGTCTCGGGGACCCCAAAACAGCAGCCCTTCTGGAGCAGCAGGACAGAGAAGCCTGCCCTGGCTCTTTGGCTGGTTCCCAGTTGTGTTTCCAGACTCGGGAGCAGGTTGGTGTTGAGGCATCTGTACCTTGCAAAGCTGAACGACAACACTTAACATGAAATGGGTCTCCTTCCCACCAGCGAGGTTCCCCAGGCAGCTCCCTCTGTGCGTTCACAATTACTTTAAGGGACATTTCACAGAACTCTGAATCATTACTTTTAAATTACAAAATCAAAACAAACCTCACCTGAATGGAAAGGAAACTGTTGTTTGGCTTCTCCTGTGTGGGCATCCCAAATGATTGTTGTCTGTGCTCCGCAAACAAAGGAAAAAGCTAGTAATTATTCTTCTTGCAAAGTTTTCTCAGAAAAATGCATCATACAAGAAAAGACAGTGGGCCCTTATTCCTTCTAAACCAGCACAGTCCAATAGACCTATTCCTTTAACTTTTCAGGGAAGCTGTCGGAAGTTCAGGATGAGGAGAGGTCATATTATTAGGAGAAGGGGAAGTAGAGGGGAGTGTTCTTTTCTCTGTAGTTTGGGGGTTTTTAGTGGCTGGCTGGTAAGGGGATGTGAACCTTGACCTTGGTGTGACACCGTGCTCTCCCCAAATAAGCTAACTGCCTAGCAGTGTCCCATAGAGGCATCATGTGAGTCACTACACTAGTTTTTAATTTTACAGTCACCATATTAAAAAGAAAAAAGAAACTAGTACAATTCATTAACAGTGTATATTATTTCACTCCAATATTTCCAAATTACTATTGTTTCAACACGTAATCAGTATAGAAAAATATTAATGAGGTATCTGACATTCTTTCTTGCCCCGCATCCTAGAGCTTGGAATCACAGCGTGTTTTACACAAAGCAGTTTGGACGGCCACATGTGATGAACTATAGCCACATGAGCTGGTGGCTACTGCAGCGGACACATCAGCCTTAACTGATACCTGAGAAAACTACCCAAATCAGTGGTGATTCCCCCTCATCCCAAAACGCTAAAAAACCTGTATCAAAACATATCTAAATGTCTTTTCAGCAGTTTTCCAAATGAAGAGCTGCACAAACAGACATTTCTGGAAATTCCCCTGACCAACCCTCCATGAACCAGGACCACGAAATGTCGCAAAGCCATCGGATTACGCCCAGGTCAGGTGCTGATTTATGGGTCTACAGTAAGGAAAAAGGTAATCAGCACCTCGGAACACAAAGTAAATCGTGAATTATGATGAACTTACTGAAGCTAGGAACATACTTAAAGCAGCAGTCAGGGGCAGCTGCATAAATACCATTGGAATTAAGTCTTCATTAACCGGAAGTTTCAACGTCATTGGAAACTTTACACCTGTCTGTCAGTGGGACTTCATAAAGATTTCATTTTAAGAACAGGATATGTTTTGGTCTGATTGTAGAAAGGTTCAGAGGAATCACTCAGAGCAGCAAGTGTCTTTTAAACATGGTATTCCTACATTTGGGGTCAGCTCAGGACCACATGTCACTGTCTGCAACTGTTTTCTTAATTTGTCAAGCACAAACAAATGTGGATTATATATTGTGAGTACAATCGGTCCTTTAACAACGTGCGGCTTAGGGTACCGATCCGGACACAGTTGAAAATCCACGTGTAACTCTTGCCTTCCCCAAAACTTAACTACTAATAGCCGACTATTGATCTGGCGCCTTACCAATAACATTAACATTCAATTAAAACATGTTTTCTATGTTATATATATATATATATTATATACTGTTTTCTTACCAGAAAATAAGCTAGAGAAAAGAATAAGTTATTAAGAAAATCATAAGGAAGAGAAAAATACATTTATAGCATTGTGCAGTATTTACCAGACCAAAAATGTTCCATGTATAAGTGGACCTGTGCTGTTCAAGGGTCAAACTGTAAGTAAACTCACAAATGTCTGATACAATTTCACATACTGCAATCAGTCACTGGAACATTTAGTTGACGTGTATGTTAAATATACATTGAACCGAAGAAAACATTTCACAAAAGCTTTGAGAATGTGAAATATATTTTTGTCACTTTGGGTTAAGCATACACTGAAGGTCACACCAGCATCCTCATAAATTACATTTTCTCCATGGGTATTATGTTCAAGGACACTGTTATTATTCCTGCCATGGTTGACTAAGGAGTAAAGAGGGACATATATGAACCAAAAGACTAACATGATTCCAAATACGCATTTTTACTGATCATGTAGTCCGTCACCTGGTAGAGTCAAAATAAATAATCGGTGAGAAACACACAAATGAATGTAAAATAAAAGATCCACCAGGTGGGAAGGAGGCCAGGAAACGATTTAGAATGCTCGGCAAGTCGGAGGGCAGAGTTACTGGTAAGCCGGGGCCTCATCCTCCGCCACGCTGCACCAGCTGTGTGTCACCAGACAAGTTAATAAACCTCTCTGGGGCTCCAGTTCTTCCTCTGTAAAATGGGATTGATCATACTAATGCCTGCCTCGATCTTGAGAGTATCGGATGGGTTAACACACATAGTAGTAAAGTGCTTGCTGTAAATATTAGCCATCATTTTCATGAATTATTTTCATAATTCAAGTGGCAGTTACCGATGGCCTGCTGAAGGCATGACAGAGTGCTGTGTATGCGTATTACTTGAACTAGAACATCTTGGGAAAAATTTGATGGTAGTTACATGACACATTTAGTTTGTCAACCACAGCAGCTTATCTTTTCTTATATTATAATAAATTAGGCTCCAAAGACTGAATGAAGAGTTTCTTGGCTTAAATATAGAGAAAAGGAACAAATGATTCATTGACCTACACAGTTATATCCACATACAGGCGCTGGCACTATTTTTATGTCACGGGCCACCTGGTAAATACGTTAAGCTTTGAGGGCCAATGGTCTTCTGTTGCAACTGCTCAACTTGGCCACTAAGGCATGAAAGCAGCCACCGACAATTCTCAGCAAATGGGAGTGGCTGTGTATCAATAAAATTTAATTAAAAGAACAGGTGATGGGCCAGTTATCACCTGTGTGGGCTGTACCCTGCCAAGTGCACCCATGACTTCTCCAAGAGTGTGATGATGTTTAGAGTTCGTTTATTATTTTATATTAAATTTTACAATTTGAATGAACAGAAAGCAGTAACAGAGTAAAGTTTTCAAACTATCATGAAACCAGTGTAGTTTCTGTGGGGGAATGGTTCTATGTCTCCTTCCTCTTTGTTCTGGGATCTTCCACCCCATGATGGCTTCGAGAGGCACCTGGCTCTAATGCCATCACGTCTCTCTGGCAGCCCTGTCCAAGTGCAGAGTAAGGGAGTCCCACTTTGGCACCGTGGCCTGTCAGGGGACAGTGCCCTGTCCCTGGGTCCGTTTTACTCCTGCTCAGGAAATGTGTAGTCTACAGTGGGAAGCAGGAGCTTATCAAATTAGGAGAGCAGAAGTCTGCTAAGAGAACTGTCTGTGTCACTAACATCACTCTAGGGGTGAAAGTTTACACAGAGCACACCCACACCACCTGCTCTGTCCAGCCATTGATAAACACAGTCTGGAGATTTTCTTCTCTTTATCATTGAACTATGAACCTCAAAAGAATGGACACTTTCCACAGAGGTATGTAGAACAGTGGAATTTACTGACAGAGATTACGTGCTATAAATTAACAGTAAGATCAAAATTACAAAAACAAAACCTATACAGGTCCTTTTGATTTCTTAACCAGAAGGAGAAAGCCTAAGAATTCAAAGAAAACACCATGTTATCTGGAGACTGAAAACAAACATGTATAGATCGAAAGTATGTGTTTTAAGTTAATACTCACTTTGTCTACACCAGCACTCAAAATATAATTCCCCTTTTTGTTCCATTTCAAGGCAAAGATGGGGTCTCTATGTTGGCCTAAGGTGCTGGCCAGGTTACCTGTTATGTAAAAAAAATACAGACAAACATGTTGACTTCAAAGTCATGGTCTGTTCACTTCACGGTTACATACAGAAGCAGGTCCTGTCCAACCCCAGCACGACAGACGCAGGACTTACCGTCTTCCGTCCATATCCTTGCAAAACCATCATATGAACCTGTGGCCAGAAGTGTCCCATCGCTCTGCGGGCCAGAAAGAGACACAAACCCAGAGAAGCAGCTTAGTAGTGGTCGCACCAGAAATGCACACAGAAATCGCCAGGATCCCAAGTCTAGAATATTCCTAAGCTGATAACTGCTGCCACGTTAAGAGACTAACGGGTCATCTTTGACTACTTCAGCACACACTGCTGTTAAATTAAATGCAAGGCATGTGGACCAGTAAGCGAGAAAGCCACACTGAAACCACTCACCTTGTGTGCTGTCTAATTAAGGATAGAATTTAAAATACCTACAGAAAGTCATCCTAGGACTTTGCAGAAAACAAAAAGAAGTTGAACGGCGTGTGTCCCATGTATAAATGCACATAGCAGCTGGTCCTGAGCTCTCAAGGGGGAAAGTTTGCATTCCTGGCTGCTTGTCACAGCTCCCCAGCTGAGCCATCCTGGGGTCCCACCTTCACGCTGTGAGGTCCACCTCACAGCGCCATCAGGCTCGACTCGCTCATGCGTGCTGACCATGGGAAGGCACGGCCACCCAACACCCAGCTCGTTCTGTGCCCGCCATGGCCTCAGCAGGAGCTCTTGGAGATGAAGGGCACCTGTGAGCCCGCAGCTCAGGGCAGGGCCACCGCACCCTGACATTTCAAGGGGCCTGGGTGTGGAAGATGCTTACGTTCCAGTCCAGTGAGGTGACACCTTTGTTACTGGGGACATCGTGTCCCCCCTCCCGTATACAGTGCCTCAACACAAGCTGGGTGGAGTCCCCGTTGCTGTGTTCATTAAGGTTCCATATCCTGGCCATCGAGTCTCCAGACCTGCAGAATAAAAACACACGCACCTCAGCTCTTGGTGGGAACAGCTCTTTCCACCCCTCCCATGCACCCCCCCTTCTCCCCATCTCTGCATTTAGCAGTTTTAAATGTCTTTGCTCCCTATCCCATGCAGAACACGGTGAGAAATATCGACTTTACAATCCGAGAACACAGCGAGGAATGTCGACTTCACAATCCGAGACACACAGAGCTGTGGAGTGCACAGGACACGCTCTGTATCTGCTCATGTCAGGAAGACATGACACAGGAGATCAGACAAGAGCACGTGTCCCTTGAGGCAGAATGCCAGAGACGAGCAGGGGTTCCCCTGACCCTGGAGCGTCCCCCACCTGACATCCTCACCCAGAATCCAGCAGATCGCTGACAGGGTTCCAGGCACAAATGAACACCTCGGACTCATGGCCCCGAAGGACTGTGGCTTTGTTGGGTGGAATCTCAACGTCCCCGTCAATTTCCATGGGTTTCAAGTGGTTATCTGTTGTAGGAAACACAAAAAGGCACGTGGCTTATCAATACAAAAGAAACTCATTCTCAGTGCCAATGAACTAGGAAGTGGGATAGGAGAAAATGCCCCCACAAAGGTACTGAATAGTGACAGAGAGTTGGGCATAGAAGAGTGAATAAAGAAGGTAGGAACCCTGTCCTCAGGAGGCCTACAGTCTATACGGAAAGGCAGCATTAAAAAAATACAAATATCTAGGTAATTTATAAGAGTACACCCTGTGGCAAAGGTGAAGCAGCCATGAGAGAGACACCCGGCGACCTTTACATGGTGGAGCAGATATGAACGGTTCTCTTGATGAAGTGTCTTTTTTGCCAAGACCAGAAGGATGCCAGTGGCCGTGGTGAAGGGAGGTGTGCGTTGAAGGCCAAGGACACTGAGCAAGAGTAAGATTCTCTCAAGACTCAATGGTCTCTCAACTTGTAGGTGTGTGACTTTCTTTTTACGATGTCAAATACAGCTGGTGATCATTTGCCTGTATAGCTCCTGTCTTTTTCCCACATGGCTACCCAATTATTCCTACATCATACACCGAATAAGTCAACTGTTCCAGGTGCTGAAATGATCACTTTATTAAATATTAAACCATTATAAATTATTTTAAAAAGACCATGTATTTGTTATTTGTGTGGAATCCAATTAGCCCGAGACTTAGCAGCTTAAAACCACAAACACTTAGAATCTCACATTGTGTGATGATCAGAAATCCGGGAGGGGCTTAGGTGGGTGTTTCTGGCTCAGGGTCTTACAGAAAGTCACATTCAAGATGTTGGCTAGAACTGCAGTCACCTGGAGGCTTGATAGGTCTGAGGGATCTGCTTCCAGGATTGTTCACTCGTGTGTAGGGTGACCTACTCATCCAGTTGCCTGGGACTTCACTGGTTTTGGCACTGAAAGTCTCCTGTTCTGTGTAACCCTTCTGTCTCAGAATGGGTGGTGACTGTACTCGTACGCATGTTGACTTCAACGCTCAGCTCCTCACTGGCTGTTGGCAGGAGGCCTCAGTTCTCCTCCACGTGGGCCTCTCCGTAGAGCTGCCCACGAAGGAAAACAGGATATATGTGATTCTTCACCTTTCAGAAATGTAGCAAAGGTCAAAACCAACAGTAAATGTTCATTCTTTTTTTTTTTTTTTTTTTTTTTTTTTTTTTTCCCGTCACCGGCACTCAGCCAGTGAGTGCACCGGTCAGTCCTATATAGGATCCGAACCCGCGGCAGGAGCGTCACCGCGCTCCCAGCGCAGCACTCTACCAAGTGCGCCACGGGCTCGGCCCTAAATGTTCATTCTAATAGGACATAAATTTGGTGTTACATGTCCAGAACGCAGTTTAGCATTACATATAGAAAGCCTGAGGAATGTATGTGCCTGATGAATTAGTAATTTCAAGACTTCAAATGTTTCCTGTGGATCTAACCATCTGCTAAAAAGAAGAAGGTTTTAACAAGCCTATACATCACAATATTCTCAGTAATAGCAAAGAGTTAATAAACCAGTCCACAGTAGTGGAACTGTTTAAATTATGATTCATCCTTTCACTAGGATAGATTGGAGGCATTAAAAATTACTTATGGGAAAGTTATTTATTTGCAGGAAAAGGGATTCATACAATATGATGATCCAAGCAGGTCACAGATGTAGATGTATTCCATTACTTCTATAAGGGGATTATATTTTGTGTTTCTATACAGATGTGTTTACATGCCTAGAAGATATACATGAACCTGTTTAATGGGCATCTCGGGGTGGGTGGGATTCGGGATGTGTTTCACTTCACTTTGCTCATCTTCATTTCTTATTTCTCTGCGGTGTATTGCTTTTATAATAGTTGTTTAATTACAAGAATCCAGGCCATATCATGTCCTAATCACTGTGGAAGACAAACAAACAAAAAAATTTGCCATTTTGCAAACAGGAGAAACAGCAAAAACATAAGGAAAAAGGTACATGTCAGAAGACAAAGTTAATTTAATGATAGTATGTGTAAATAGATTAAATGACCACAAGGATTGACTTGAAAAAACAATTATGTAATTTTACCTAGCTTCTCATTTGCCTTAAACATTAGAGCAGGGATCCATGCCCCTTCCTCTTTTTCTGCTTTCCTCAGCTTGTGGTTTCCAACGCGTGGCCCAACACAGTTGCTCCAACTCCTGCCATCACATCCATATCCCCACTCAGTCACTTCTAGCCTCTGAGTAGTCTTTTAATGAAGTGGCCACATACCCAGTGAGAAGACTCTTAAACTAAGAAGAGGAGAACTGAATTTGTGAACAATCACATTCTCCGTCACACTCCTATTTAATTATTATGCAGCTACACGTGACGGTTGAAGCTTAACTCACGAGATGAAATCTGTAAGGTAGAAAAAGTGGCGAAGACAAGGTTGATCGGTGGATTCATGATAGCGGAGGCTGTAGGATATGTGGGGTAGTGAGAGCTAGAGAGGACAGGGGATTTCCCAGGAGATACCAGGAATTGATGATCTGTGGCCCTTTCGATGATATCGGAAAGTCCAGTAGGAGTTAGGATTTGTTTTCTAGTATTTTTGGTCAAAGAACGTCTCTGTGAAAGTCTCACCAGGTTAACACTGGGCATAATTGGGAATTACAGAATTGCAATGGGAAGAGCAATGTGACAGCGACTCTTTGGGGAATTTTTTTCATCCAAGAGTGAGTCTAGCGAGGTGTGAGTGGAGTACAGAAGGGGTCAGAGACACATCTGAATGACACTATCACGACTTTTCTCCTGCAGCGTGAGGATTTGGGAGGACAAAGAAGGAAAAAACGCAGCCTCAGGGGGGTGAAGTTAGTCCTTGGCCAGGGGGTACGTATTTATTTTTGGGTACTTGTGCCCTGCTCTTGATCCCTCCCAGTCAGGGCCACGTGTCTGGGGTTTCTGGTGTGTAGACGGATGGCTTGGCTTCAGGCAGCAGGATCCCCAGTCTTTACAGAGACAAGAAGGCAGAGCAGCCGGCCCGAATGGAGGTGTTTAAAGGAGAACATGCCCAGAGGGAGATTTAGAGGCAGAAGGATAGCTTTGTGGAGGGAGAAATTTGCTAGTGACAGCCTGAGGCTCAGTAAAAGGGTTGGGGAGCTTGATTTGCTCCTGGTGTGAGAATTCAATGTCACGATCCCTGGAATGACCCGCGAGGTGCAGAGACGCTGGATCGTAGTCTGGCTGCCCGGGAGAGGCTCCCGGAGCGTTTCCACGCCAGCGCCCCTGGCCCGGGACACGGGAGTCTCTGGGCAGGCGCTGGGCGTCAGGAGTCTTTACAGGTCCTTGGTGATCCCAGGCTGTTACCAGGTAGGAGCACCAATGTCCCCTGTGACCTGGTGGCCCCTGACCGCCGTGCTCCCAGCCGCCTGTCCTCCTCCTGCTGCCTAGGGGAACGCGCCTTTCCCCACTTCCCCTCCATTGCACTCCAAGATCCCCTGCCACCTCTCCCCACTCGGTTTCTCTTGTCCCCGGCATCACTGAGTCCGTCATTTCAGCTCCACACACTGCAGTGTACGGTGTCCTGCAGCTTTTATTCTAGCCTGTATCGGAAGCCACGAAGTCGTAGGCCGGCGAGCCTCTGTCCCAGGCTGTGCTGTTACACGGTTTTCCATTCGTGAAGGCTGAGGAGGCTCCCTTCTGAACACTGGGACCCGGCTGCATTTTCAGTCTGGACCCTTCCCACGCATGTGCTAAGATGCTCACAAACTCGCTTCCCACAGAGGACCAAGGTGGCTAGCCAGGTGCCCGTGTCACCACCACTATGTCGGGAAGTTCCCTGTGGTAGTTGGAGGGTGGGAGGGGGTTGCAGCAGAGGCCTGTGTCCCCCCAAACCTAGATGTTTTCATTGCTTCTTTTTCCTGTGTCTTATCTTCTCTGAGATCGGCTGATATTTCAGTTCATGCTACATATTCTATTTAAAAATTCTTTGTATAAAGAACTGGACATTGTCTCCACAGGAAAGCATTTTTGATTGCTTATTCCAGACACCTGGGGTTGTTGAATCCCCTTGTGATGTGAGCCTGAACTACAGTCCGTGTGGTTAACTGTTGGTTAATTCTGGATCACGTTTACTCCGGAGATACCTCTGTTTGTGGTCCCAGCCCAAGACAGGAGGTGCTTTTCCACTTCCTCTCCTGTGGTGTGTTCCAGATTCTGACTTTGGTCCCTCAGTGCCCCGAAGCCAGCAAAACTGCAGCCCAGGCCCTTTAGGCCTTTTCTAGATCAGTAAACGCCCAGGAGGAGCAAAGGCAGTCCTCTCAGCATTTCACACCTCTCTGGGATTCTGATTCTTCCCAGCTCTTAGCTCAGCAATTGCCCATTGTTTTGTAAACTTTTTGATGTTGTTTAGTGCGATAACATTTCATTTATTTATTTATTTTTAAATCTTATTTTATTTTGGCAATGTACAATGTGGTTGATTATTGTGGCCCATTACCAAAACTTCCCTCCCTTCTGCCCGTCTCCCCTCCCTCCCAAACACTTCATATTTCTTTGCTTCTCATCTCAAATTCAAGGTGTTGTAATTTTTGTGTCATCTTCTCTCCCCCACCAGTTTATTTATGTATTTATTTCTTTATTTTTAGCTCCCACAGATAAGTGAGAACCTGTGATATTTCTCTTTCTGTACCTGACTCGTTTCACTTAATATAGTTCTGCCTAGCGCCATCCATGTTGTTGCAAATAGCGGTATTTCATTCTTTTTTATAGCAGAGTAGTATTCCATTGTGTAGATCTACCACATTTTCCATATCCACTCATCTGATGATGGACATTTGGGCTGGTTTCAGCTCTTAGGTACTGTAAGTAGGGCTGCAAAGAATGTTGGGGAACAGGCATACATTCGACTTGATGATTTCCATTCCTCTGGGTATATTCCCAGCAGTGAGATAGCTGGGTCATATGGTCTAGGTATCTGCGTGGATCTATCTGCAATTGTTTGAGGAATCTCCATACCATTGTCCGTAGGGTCTGCACCATTTTTCAGTCCCACCAACGATGTATGAGAGTTCCTTTTTCTCCACAACCTCACCTGCATTTATCATTCATAGTCTTTTGGATATTAGCCATCCTAACTGGGGTGAGATGGTATCTCAGTGTGGTTTACATTTTAAAAACACTTCATGGAGCTTTTCTAGTGGTCTTTAAGGGAAATGGCTGCTGTTATTACACAGTGCCCATTACCGGCGGCAGAAATCCTGGCTGCCATGTCTTCATTCTGTGTTGACAGAAATACCTGCTCTGTCCATCACCTCTGTGGTCCAGCTTGTACCCGAGAACACGTCAATAGCACTTCCAGCACCTGCCCCATTCATCCCATTGCTGGGAGATCTCCAGCACCTGTCGGTCACTATAATTCTTCCCTACACAGGTTAAGGCAGCTTAGGGACACCAGGAAATGGAAAGCCAGCCCTAGGAGTGACAGTATGGAAAGCGTTTCCTTCTGTATTCCATCTCCCTCCACGGAGAAAAACAAGTCAAGTAAATGAATGGAGTGGATTGACCGGAAATGAAACTGAAGGGGATTGCTGAGTATCTGTTGGGTCTTCAATCACATTTTATGAACAAACCTTCTACACCGATTTAGTATTAGGTACTACAAGGAAATCCGGAAGGGAGAGTGCATCAGTCTGGGTGTGATACGAGACAAGAACCAAGGTCAACAGGGAAAGTTTAATGTACAGAAGAGATTGAGCTAGGGGACAATTTCCTTTGTATCTCATGAATATTCTTGATAGAGAAATAAATAAATAACTAATGATAAAAACAAAAAGAAGAGTTTGAGCTGAGATAGAGTGCCCAAGCCTCCGTGAATAGGATAAAAGTCACCGTGGTGCTGTACTGCTGGAGCTTGCTGGAAACCTGTCCTCTAGAACTTGCCAGAAATTTGCCCTCTAGGGTGCAGGGGAAAGCTGCGCTGTGCAACAGCCTGACCAGAGAGTTCATAAGCACCAGGAGACAAAACCCTTTGCTCGTACAATCTCCATCCATTACCTTCTGCCCACAGAAGCTTAAATTGTGCCACCAGCGAGGGAAAAGTATTTAAAGGACCGTGCCCACTTAGACGCCCTCACGGGCTAGTCCAATCGGCTGGTCATGGGACAGCGCGTGGCCGAGGTGCCTCTGAGCTTCGGCCGGTGGCCGCCGGCCTCCACCCGCTGACGGGTCAGCGGTGCTGTCCCCATTGTGTAGATCGCACGTGGCAACCCGGGCGCCCCGATCGGCTTATGGCCCCGTGTCCAGGGCGCCTCAGGGACTCACGATGACACTGAGAATCGAGGGGACCCTAGGGCTTGTGGTGTCTCAGGGCTTGAGGTGACCCTAGGGCGTGTGGCATCTCAGGACTGGAGGTGACCCTCGGGCTAGCGGTGTCTCGTGGCTCTAGGTGACCCTAGGGCTCGCAGTGATCCTAGTGCTAGGGTGTCCCACGGGCTGGAAGAGACTAGGGCCATCGACGAGCACATGTCAAGAGGATGCGCTTGGTGTTCCGCATCCAGGGTCCATGGGATTTTCCAGAACGAGCCTGGAGGAGCCATAAAACAGTCCGGGCCATCGCCCATAGGGGGAGACTGTGCCAGCACGAGCTATTTCTGGCGCCCTCTCGAGCTTCGGCGTGGCAGGCTCTGGCGTCTGGCGCCAGGGCACGACTGTCCCTCTGTGCTTTCTTTTTTGGAGCACAGCCGTGTTACAGCCGGAAAGCGATTTGGCTTCTGGGCTCGGGTGCTCCTGGGAGCAGAGATCTGCTTTGCGGGAAGAGCGAGTTAGCACTTTGCAGCCTCGAGTTCCAGCAGCGCTGCGGCGGGGTGCACAGGCCTGTCCTGGGACGGCAGCACGTCCCTGTGAGTGTGAGCTTTTCTTGTGTGTTGATTTTAAAATTAATATTATTTTAATCGACAAATCCTCACTATATACATTTAAGGGGCACCATGGGATATTTTGATATATGTATACAATGTGGTTTGATTATATCAAGCTTTTAAAAGAAGGATAGCAGAAAAGTGCATTTTCTTTTTTTCGTTCTTTATGGGGGGCTTCTGTATTTTCATTTTTCTTGCTTCCTTTTTCTTTTTTCGGATTTGGCCATTTATTAGATGGTTGGTGCTGACTTTCTGGGCCGAGTTGATCTCTTCTTTGGTGCAGGCGGGCAAAGGACCCAGACTCTCAGATTTTGGGTTCTGAGAATTGACAGACCCGCGAATTGATTCCTTTAACGTCTTTTGAGATTGAGACGTAGATTTGGAGACTTTGATGGTGACCATGTTTGGTCAAAGACAGATAGTGGAGCTTCGCTGTTTCATTGTTAATCCATATATGAGGAAGAAAATAACGGTGTAGAGATGTTGTGGAGAAGTCTCCGCATATAGATCCTGTCCTTTGCTTGATGAGGGCAGATGCCAGAGTCAGGAAATACTTCAAAATGTGGGGATCCATGTAAAGCCGGGGAGCCCTTCCGAGCGAGCTCCAGGGCCCAGCCGCCTGCCGAACAGGCCTTTCATAGAAAAGGCTCTAACTTAGGTCTGTAGGAGGTGGCTTCCCTCCCACCTCTATCCTGCTCTCCCGAGTTCGGACTGCCCTAGGGTTCATAACATGAGGTGGCAAACTGGTTTAGTGTTTCTAATTAGCGACTTTCCCAACGACTCTTCTGCTCGGTGTTCTATAAAGCGGGACACGGTCTAGATGCACTTCCCAAACTCACTTGTCTGGCCTGCAGCACGTGCTGGACGATGGGATACAACTTTGGCTGCATTATCGCCCATTTTAGAGACAGCACCGGGTTTCTGTAAAGTTTGACACGACAATGAAAGGGTTGCTTTCTAGAGACCTGCCAGAAGATTCAGAAAGTGATTGGTCAGTGTATTAACATGCAGTATTTTACTTCATTTCATTTTATTTTATGTTTGGGTGGCTGGACAGGAGGGGATCCAAAACCTTGACTTTGGTGTTGTAACGCTGTGCTCTAACCAACCGAGAAACAGGTCAGCCCTCACTTTTGTTTTTTGAAAAAACTGGAGTGGTCTGTCTGTTGTGACAGGTTGCTGTGTATTCCTTGAAGTGGTCCTGGGGTGAAATGTCCTCATCATTGTGAACCATGGCTTATCTGATAAGTCGAAGACAAGTGAATGCTTTCCACCTTGGAAGCATAATTTTGAAAAAACTTCTCAATGTTATAATGCCTTTAAATTTTGATTATGAAGGTTATATGTAAACCTAAAGTAATTAATTGGAATTTTACACATTTATTGAGAAACCTTAGTGGAGTTGTCAGAGTCTTTAACTAACTGTAGTTTGAAAAACCTGTGGATATACAAAAGCTCGATATAACAGTAAATGTTCAGTTACCTTGGTAATTCGACTACCATTTTCTTCTGATGCTAAGCTCGAAAGTTCATTGCAGAGAACCTACAGGGAAGTCTAATGAAGATAATAAATTTGCTATTCAGAGATAGCCACCTAGAGAACCATTGATGTTTACTTTGGTTCTCAAGGTTGGGATTAGACTGTATTTCTCTGTTTTGAAAGCGTTTCACCCTTTGAACATTATGTCACAAGCATTTCTACCATCTTGTTAGAAATGTTTTTTGAGAATATGCTTATCTGGTGTACCTTCTATCTTGTTGAAATGCCGTAATTTATTTAACATTTTGTTTATTGAAGCTTTTGATTATTTCACCTTTTTGTTTAGATAATTATTAGATAATTAGGATAGTTTCCAATGTTCCATTCACCACGCCCCACCCGCACCCCCATTAAGACTATTCAGTAGAATTCACAGTGGCTCTTCAAACCCACCTGCACATTAAGGGTTAGAAAACAAAGGAAAGAGTCGATGTCTCGGGCCCAAAGGTCGTATTGGAAACATCATTATGTGATTTGTAATTTAGTATCATATTCACACCATCACATACCACTCACACTTGCTAATTACCTTATTCTTCTGCTTTGGTCCATTTGGAATAAGTAAAGTGAATCCAAGTTATCGTGCAGTGGGAACGTGATCTTGTGAGTAAATGCTTCAAGTTTAAACATGTGCTTTTCCAGGCCAACTTTATTAAATAATCCCATGTAGATATCAGATATTATGCCTACTGGGTTGTTTTACGTATATATGAAAATGGTTTACTGAGTAGATATTTCACATCGTTTATTTGTGTTTACCTATTTCAAGGTCTCTCAGATTCAAATTGAATTGAATTTGCTTTATAACAACATTTCCTTTTCCACTTTAATTCTGCATCTTTAATCAGTATAACTATTAATACTAATTTTTAGAGCAGAAGTTCGGAAGTTCACGGTCACCACAAGTGTGTCTATGTAACACCAGTTGCATCATTTACAAGTTAAAGCATATCAGTGAACGCATTGGTGCTTGGTCCAGGGGGTCACTATTCTTAACTGAGAATAAATTCATTGCTTTACAAACTTGAACCTAGTAGAAATATTACTCTGCATGTGTTTACAAACATACATTCATGCATACACACCTGTATATGTATCTCACAGCTTTATACTAAACAATTCGTTTGTTAGCTAACCTGTACTGACTGTAGATTTAAAAACACTTGATGTAATTATTCCAGCTTAAATATGATTTTTAAGCAATCCATAACTTTATAAGGTAGTTTCTTCAAGAAACTGTTTATTTAATGTGGTTTCCAAACTAAACTTTCTCTTTGCTTTTTCTTAGATTATATAGTTGTAACTGTTGGAGACGACTGCGACAGTAGAATTGATGATGATGATGTCATTATAATAGAAGATTCTGAAAGAGAGATTACTGATGACATGTTGAGTATACAACAAAATTTTGAAGGCTGCAGTGATAACTTATCATCTGGCATCCCGAATGTCATACGGTTACTTTGTTGAATTTCTTTCCAGGCAAAATTTTGCTCTCTGGTTCCCATTTGCAGTGAGTTCCTGAAATACCCCGATAAACTTTACATTAATAAGTGGATAGCAGAGGGCTAAGTTTTGTGGTAATACCCCCGAGTTTGGTTGTGCTTGCATTTACCCTTCACTTCCTCTTTCGCATGTGCCCTTTTCTCTTTTACCTCTTTGAGGAAACAGCCTCAGAAAACGTTGTGGACAATGCATGCTCTGTCTCTGAAATTATCCATATCGATCAACTGCAATTATCACTATTTGATGGCCAAGCAAAAGTGGAAAGCTAAAGTTGAACGTCTAGGAATAACAGGTCATGTCAAGAGTCCGGAGAGCAGATGCCATGATTATCTAGGAAGAAAGTCTCAAAGAATCAAAAAAAATCTCCTGGAACTAGTACTTGATTTTGCAAGATTCAATGTTAATACCCAAAAGCCAATCACTTTACTACATCCAAGCAATAAACCATCGGAATTTCAAGTTAAAAACCTAATACCAATTACATCAGACCTCCAAAGAATTCATGCAAAGTTGAGACTTGCCACCAGAACTGCTAGAGCTATTTATCCTTCCCAGAGTTGCTTCCCAACCACAGTTATGAAAGAAATGTGAAACTATTTGTGTTTTCACTTCCACATACCCCTTGGAATATTTCTTCAGTAGCTTTATGACAATTTGTTCTGTTCTATTTGGTTAGACATTAGAGATTCATGCTTGTAGAATCATCGAAATGTTATTGCTTAGGTTGGAGATCGATTGGTAAACTTTCTGGAAGGGGCCAGATAGTAAGTACGTTAAGCTTTGCAGACCATAAGGTCTCTGTCTGAAGTGTTTAAATCTGCTTTTGAAGCACGAAAACAGCTGAAATGGAAACAGATGGGTGTGGCTGTGTTTCAGTAAACCTTTATGGACACTGAAATTTAAATTTTCTATAATTTTTCCATTTTATGAAACATTCTTTTTTTTCCCCAATCATTAAAAAACGTAAACAAATAAACCCCCCCACATTCTTAGCTTGTGGAGTATACAAAAACAGGTGCTATGTCGACTTGGTGCACATGTGGTCATTTGCTGACACCTGATCTGACTGCTGCCAAAAAGTCATTTCTTACCTCTTATCTGTTCTGGTTTTATCACTCTATGGAAGACCAGCAGGATACTCCCTTAATGTGTTCTAGAACACCTGGGTGACTCCAACAGCTGTCTCTTAGTGGAAAAGATCTAGAGGAGAATTTTCAAAGGTGGATACCCTTTGACCCACTGTTTATACTTTTAGGAGTTTATCCCATAGAACTGGTTGCAGAAATGCAAGATGGTTCAGCAGTGTTCTTTGCAGGAGTAAACATTTAGAAGCAGCTTGAATATCCATGAATTAGGGGCTGGGTAAATAAATTATGGTTTAACTGCAATGATGGAAAACTAAGGAGCTGTTAAAGTGACTGCAGTATATCTAAAGGTATTAGTGTGGAAAGACCAATTTTAGCCAAAAGAAGAGGATGCAGAGAAGTAATTATAATAGTCTGATCTCTTTTATCTGACCGATGGAAAAAACTAAGACTAAGAGATTTCTGTAAAGGTAGTTAGGCCACATTTTTTATTAAATAAAATATTCACAACATTATAATTATAATTTTTACCATTTGAAAGTGTACTATTCAGAGTCATTAAACACATTCCCAATGTTGTATAACTGTCACTTCTGGCTATACACAAACCCTTCCATCATATGCAACCTAACCTCTGTACTCATTAAACAATAACTGCCCCCACCACCCCCAGGCCCTGGTAACATTTTCGTCTCGATGATTATGCCTATTCCAAGTACCGGATATATGTGGATTCGTAGAATAGTTTTCCTTTTGTGTCTGGCTTATTTCACTCAGCATAATGTTTTCAGGGTCTATCCATTCTGAGGCATTTATCAGAATTTCCTTTCTCTTTAAAGACTGAATAATATTCCATTGTGTGTATATACCACACTTGTTTGAACAGTTCCATTGCTATTAGAAATTTGCGTTGTTTCCATCTATTGGCCATTTTGAACATTGTACGGATATCTGCTCGAGTTCCTGTTTTCAACTCTTTTGGGCATTTACCTAGAAGTGAAATCGCTGCATCATATGATAATTCTGTTTAATTTCTGAGGAAGAACCATGGTGTTTTCCACAGCAATTTCACCATTTTACATTCCTACCAGCAGTTCACAAGGGTTCCAGGTTTTCTACATGTTCACCAGCACTTGTTGTATTATATATTATTCAAAATTATAACCATCCCAGTAGATGTAAAGTGGCATCTTATTGTGGTTTTGGCTTGCATTTCCATAATGACTCATGATGTTGAGCATCCTTTCACATCCTGATTGCCCATTCGTAGATCTTCTTTGGAGAAATGTGTATAAAGTTCTTTGCCTATTTTTGAATTGGGTTATTCAGTTTCTGTTCTTCAGTTTTCGGGGTCCTTCATGATCTTGATGTTAATCCTTTATCAGCCATATGATTTGCAAGTAATTTCTGCCATTCTTTAGATTGTCTTTGTCTTTTCTCTATACTGTCCTTTAATGCACAAAAGTTCTTAATGTTGATTAACTCCAGTTTAACTATTGTTTTCTTTTGTTGCCTATGCTTTTTGTTTCCTATCTGTGAAATCGTTGACAAATGTAACACAGAAATATAATGCTACAGTAAAGGCTGTTGGCATTTTGACAGGGGTTGCATGGAATTAGTAGAATGCTTTGTGTAGTATTGCCATCTTCACAACATTAAGTCTTCCTATCCATGCACGGATTGTTTTCCCGTTTATGTAGGTCTTCTTTAATTTCTTTTGACAATGTTCTGTAGTTTTCAGTGTAGTGTTCCTTTCACCTCCTTGGAGCGATTTATTCCCAAGTATTTACTGCTTTTAGATGGTATTGTAAATGGAATTGCTTTCTTAATTTCCCTTTGGAAGGTTAATTCCAAATATGTAGAAACACAACTGATTTCTGTGTATTGATCTTGTACCCAGCATCTTTGCTGAACTGGTCCATCAGCTCTAGTAGCTTTCCTGTGGATTCTTTGGGATTTTCTATAGAGGGGATCATGTCATCTGTGAATAGGGGTAGTTTAACCTCTTCCTTTCCAAGTTCGATGCCTTGTTTCTTTCTGTCCCTGACTGTTCTGGCTAGGGTTTTCAGTGCAATGTTGAATAGCAGTGGTGAAAGTGGACATCCTTGTCTTGGTCCTGAGCTTTGGGGGAATGCTTTCAGTCTTTCACCACTAGGAATAGTGTTAGCTGTGGGTTTTTCAGAAATACCTTTTTTCAGATTATGCAATTTTCCTCTATTCCTAGTTTGCTAATAATTTTTATCATAAAATGGTGTTGGGTATTGTCAAATGCCTTTTCTGCATTAATTGAGGTATTGATTTTTTTTTTTTTTGTCATTGTCTTAATATGATATACTACATTGATTGCTTTTCTTATGTTGAAGCACCATTGCATTCTTGGGACAAACCCCACTTGGTCCTGGTGAACAATCCTTTTATTATGCTGTAGGATTAGATTTACTATAATTTTGTTGAGGAGTTTTCCATCTGTATTTATATGGGAAACTGGGAAACTGGGCCGTAATTTCCTTTTCTTGTGATGTCTTTATGTGGCTTTGGAGTCACGGTAGTTCTGGCTTCATAGAATGAGTTAGGAAGACTTCCCTCCACTTCAACTTTATGGGATGAGTTTGAGAAGGATCAGTATTAATTCTTCTTTAAAGGTTTCTTAGAATCCAGCTGTGAAGCGATCTGGTCCTGGGGTTTTCTTTGTTGGGGGGTTTGTGATTATTGCTTCTATCTCTAGTTATAGGTTTGTCTGTTGAGATTTTTCTATTTCTTCTTTAGTCAGTCTGGCTAAATTTTTAATTACCTATAAATACAAGTGGCTTTCTCATATACTCGCATCAGGCACTGAGAAAACTACACCCAATTGATAATGGCTACCAAAAAAAATTCTAAGGAATAAATGAGTAAAATTAACAGAACGTGTATGAAAGAAGTACGATTACCTTAATGTGGAGTTATAAAATAAGTCTTTGGTAAGTGGAGAAACACAAATTATTCTTGGGCATGATAAAATTCTTTAGTGTATCTTTAAAAATCTTGGAAAAACCTGTTTATGGGACATTGGTGATTTACCAAATCAAATACTAAAACATTTGAAAGGTACAGTTTAAAGGTATTGTGCCTCTAGTTCTGAAATAGTCTGACAGGAAGCTCAGCAAAACGTTTAGAGTTAACATAATATATTACATTCATTTGGGAAAGATGGGGAGCAAATCATGCTGGGACAAATGCTTAACTATTGGTGGGGGACACATTTCATTTCCTCTCACATCATACACTTAAATAATTTTGAGATCAATTAAAGAGTCAAATATCGAATAAATACAAGTATGGAAAAACTAGAAGAAAATATGGCTGGATGTTTTTCTCATCCGAGTGAAAGACCGAGTCTAAAAGCATTTGAAGCAATCACGGGGAATATTAACGAATTTGAATGAAATAAAAACAAACAACCCCTCCGTATGGGAAAGACATCAGAATTCAAAATCACACCACCGCCTGTGAAAAGCATTTGTTGCAATTACACATTTTAAACGGTTATTATCCCTAAGATAGCAAGATCTCATATTAATCAGACAGAAAACAGGGAAACCCCAATCAGGAAGGGAACAGGGGACACACAGAGAATAACAAGTCATAGAACAGGAAATACTGATGGGTAGAAAACATCGGAAAAAGTCAACTGAATTCATGGTGTGAGAAATGCAAATTAACAAACTATAAGATTTCTTCAATCAAATTAGCAATTTTTAAAAGAGATAATGTGAGTAAAGGTGATAATGGAGAAAAAAAAATTGCATTGCACTTCTCTCACAATGTAACGTAGTATAACTGTTTTGGTCATTTTGGCAGCACCTACCAGGTGTCCCCAAAAGGTCATAGCCTTTGACCTGGTGTTTCTTCTAGATATCCGTGATGAGGAACTATTCAGAGGTGTACAGAAATATTGGCACGTGAATGTGTACAGACAGTTCCTGATTTGCAGTGGTCTCACAACAGTTTTTTGACTTTACAATGGTGCAAAAGCCATATGCATTCAGTACGGTATTCAATAAGTGACATGAGATAAGCAATACTTTATTATCAAGTAAGCTTTGTGTTTGATGATTTTGCCTATCTGTTCTGAGCATGTTTAGTAGGCGAGGCTAAGCTACGATGTTCGGTAGGTGAGGTGTACAAGTATTAAATGCATTTCTGATGTGATATTTCCAACTTACCATGCGTTCATCCAAATGCAACCCTTTTGTAGGTTGAGGAGCATGTGTACACAGCATTCTATCAAAATAGTGAACACTTGGGAGCCATATAAATATCCCACAATAGAAAACAGATTACATAACCTGTGGATATCCGCAAAATGAAATATTATGCATGAATTTAAAAATCTTTTAAAAAGTATAAATGACATACAAAATTGTTCAATATATATGTACAGTTGATTCGAGTGAGACAAAATATATATGGAGTATGCAAAAGAAAAGGAAGTATATCGAAAGGCTGTGATATTTGTTGGTGATATTTTATTTAGATTCTGAATATTTTGTAAAGAGCTTAATATTTTTAGGTAATTTTTTTATAAAAGTCTATCACATACAAAAATATGCAAAAATAATATATGCACTATATTATCTTTTATGTCTGTTTTCTTTACCCAGTGTTTTGCTTGGGAGTTTCATCCTTGTTGTGTGCAGCAGCAGGCCGTTTCTTCTCAATGCTATGATACTTCCTTTGTTTGAACACACCACAATTTAATTACTTATAGCTTGTATTAGTTTCATACTCAGAAGAAAAGCCAAGGCTTTTTGTTTGATTTGCCTCTGCTGTCCTCTCTTCAATGCCAGTTCCAATGGGCACAAGCCCGTCACAATCCAGAAGGAATGACCTCATCCATCTGTGAGTTTTCTGGATCAATCCCTCTGTAACAATTCCTTTCGTCGTGTCCTCTTTGACCAGGAGTTTGCTGTTACTCTTTTACAGTGCACCATGCACGTGACGATGTCCCTGTACTCGCCCATTCATATCCTCTCTCGCTCTCTCTCTCTCTGTCTCGCTGTCTATGTCAGTGAGACTGTGCCACCTGATCTCACTAGGTGTATGGTTCTATGAGTCTCGTGTCTTCTATGCCTGCATGTCAAAATTTTCACTTCAAAATGTCCATAGCACTCTGTGTCGAATGCCCTTACTGCTCTTTCTCTCATCCTGGTCACCATTATTCTGCAGCCTGTCTGAGGGTGACTTGGACATTTCACCTTGTTTCACTGAGATAAAGGGAAACTCTTTCATATCTCAATGAACCAGAATGTTTCTGACAGGTGGTTGATTCCATATATTTAGACTAAAGGGATTGCTTTTGGTCTGGGAATGTCCAAGGAAGACACACACTTTAGGACAGAAAGAGTAGTGACTCATACAAAGAGGGTGTTTACATTCCATCCCAGACCAGGAGGCGTACTGAGAAATGTTCGCTACTGGAAAAGAGACCAGTAATGACGATCCCCAGAGCAGGGGCCACTTGCATGCAGTGTCTTTGGGTGTGCAGTGGAAAGTCTCCATCCGTCAGGAGGGGAGGCCTCCTTTTCTTTTAATCCCTTTCAGATGACCTAATGCTTCGACAAGCTTGCATGGCTGTGCATCCCTCAAAATCCCCTTCCTAATATTTACCTAGACACTTTACATTTGTGCATGGCAGGAGCAAAGGAGAACATCTCAGTGTTCGCTTGCTCCCAGGGGCCTCCTCCGGGTTTGTTAGAGAGAATAAAAGCCAGTGAAGAGATGGGCTCACAGAGCAGCTGGTGTGAGGACACTCCCGGGGAAGTTCAGGGAAAATCATGGGAACATGTGTGCGCCGTGAAGAGAAAGTTGGACATCCCTGGCTTCTGGATCAAAGCTGTATCCTTTGGGCTGTGTGCCGTGGTTGGCTGACAAAGAGGCTCGGGGTGGAGGGTGCGTGTCAGCGAGGACGGATGTAGGATGGGCAGAGTGATGTGAGCAGGGAGGGGCCGAGGCGGTGTTCTATAATAGACCTGAAAGTGCGGGTGACTTCCCGCTCCTAGAGGTCAAGCGTGAGCGCGTGAGAGGGGCCTGGAGCACTAGTCCAAACTGGGAGGCAAGGGTGGCACAACGTGTGCCGTTCACTCAAACACACCACAAAGCTGAAGGACAAGTTTTCCCGAGAAATGCCCAGTAGAATCCAGAGTCTTACAGCCCACAGCCAGCAGCGTTAAGCAAGGGACAGGACACTGCTGTCCTCTGAAGACAGCTGCTCCAAAGACACACTGGTCAGCTACAAACTGTGCAGCTGCAAGCATTAAGCCCTGGCCATATGTGCCCTCCACTGGACTGTGTGATCCCATCAGAGCCCCGGGCAAGGCAGTTCATCCCCGTTTTCACCCACAGCGTGACCTTGGTGGGATCATGCCCACAGTCCCGGCAAGGCCACCATCAGGACAGAGCCCCTCCGGACATCATTATTATCTGTGCAGTGCCGAGCACCAAAGGTCCACATAGAGCGTAGCAATGCCAGAAAAGTGCCCCTCCCTGAGTGTGCGTGGACAGTCTCCCATTTACACAGGCCTGAGGTGCCCATAGCCCTGAGGCTGCATCATGGAGGGCTGGAGCTCAGTACCAGGTTGGCAGAATGCAATTCCTGAGGTCTGGAAGACCCCCGCACAGCACACTGTGCTTGCCCTTTACAAGTGCTCAGTTGCTTCTAGCGCCTGCCTGCATAGCAAGGGAAAGCCCCGTGACCTGAGGCAGATTGTGAACCACCCCCAGATATCAGCCATGATCCGAGCCCAAGATGAAGACGTGCTTCGCTACATGACCGACCTGCTGGTCAGAGCGGGAAGACTGAGTGTAAAAGAGGGACAGCTGGGAAGTAGAAGTGATTTATCCCAGAAAATAACATTGCTATCTCAGTACAGCCGGGGAGCATTACCTCCTTTCTTGCCTCATTCCACTGTCAGGTAGAGGAACTGGATCATCCTACGGATGGCTGTCGAATGCTATTTTGGTTTTGAAAGAACCCAGACATCTGCAATGCAGTGATCATGAAGGAGCATCAGCTGAGCCTCACCGGTCAGAAGTGTCTCTGTGGATTTGGGAGGTAAGTGTTGGGGTTTTCAGCAAGGCCAAACTTGGTTCGTCCCTCCATTTTCCTCTTCCAGCAGGGCACAGGATATTTTTTCCAGTAAAATCCAGTGGTTCTGGGATGATGAAGTTGAAGCCACTTGCCCCACAGAGGACACCGTCAGCCTGAGCTTCTTGAACTGGTTGTGTGACCACAACCGCCCAGGGCCAGACAAGATTGCTGAGGTGAGGCCCACCTGGGAATCATCAGAAATGACGTGATGTGCAGGTAAAGAGCGGGGACCCTTGTGTTTTGGGAATGGGGTATGAAGGGTGTACTGAGATTTCCTGGTTCCCCCACCAGATTATCATCGAGGACCTGTGGCTTAATCCGCTGAAGTACTACCCCAGGGAGGAAGAGAACTTGAGAGGAAACGTAGAGGAGGCCAGGTTTGCAGCCCAAATGTGGGGCTGAGTGTGTGCATGTGGGGTACTTGGGATGCCTATGGAGAACCTGAGGCTCAGAGATGACCACAGTGACCACAACGTGGTCATCCAGGGAGTGGGAGAGGTAGGAGCTCAGGGGAAATATAATGGCAGCAGCTTAGGATCGGGTAAGCTTAAGCCAGCTAGGCCGCCTGCCACGTCCATGGTCCCTGGAGAAGAAGCCAGGCTCAGACAGTAACGATGTTGCTTTTAATTTTCATTGCAGGGCTCCCTTTCACCCCAACCCAACCTCAGGCCTCCTGAGGTCCACTGAGTTGGGGCCCGCCTAGGTCACTGTCTGGCCATTCACTCAGATGTGCACAGATTCTTGTACAATTGCTCTTTCCTGTGCCTCCCTTCACTGCGGTGATAATTTTAGCAGGCTCTGAGTTTTCATTGCAATCCCCACATTGCCACAGCCATGCAGTCTGTGTACAGGGTTAGGGTTCAGGGCCTATAAGGTTCCCACTGACTTTTAAGGGAGGGACTTTGGGAAGAATCCTAAAATGGCAAGGGATTCCAGAAGGTGGCCTGAGAACTGACAGCATGTGCAGTACTGGTCAGAGACACACATTTTCACGTCTTCCTGTGTGCGTATGTGTTCGTGTTAACGAACCCCAGCTCTACTGAAGGAGAGGACTAAGGCAGAAAGTTTGGCTGCCGTGGACTTTTCTCAGCCCGAGAGATAAACAAGGAACGGCTTCCCAGAGAAACCGTACATGGAGAAGATGCCGTTGGTCTGGAACGGCACTTAGGGACAAATAAAACACTAAAAGACTGAATGGGTCTTCTGTGTGCTTGTTTGGGGAAGCAAACGGATCCGGTGAATAGATGAAACCGGAGTGGGCTGTTGAATTGGCTGCCTGGGAATCCCTGTGTAAGAGCGCGTCTGGAGAGTGGCCTGGGAGAGAAGAGGAGGTGGGTACAGCCCCAGCTGAGCACTGTCGAGGCCAGAATTCTAGCCAACGGGGCGGGAGCCAGGGAGGATGGGGAGAGAACAAGACAGGCGGCTAAACCGGAGACCTTCCACGTAGAGAGGCCAAGGCATCAAAGAACAAGTGTGGTGAGCAGGGGTGTAAGTGGCTGGTCACACCTTGTTCAGTGTGCAGTATGCGTGCTTGAGCTTCACTTGGGATCTTTAGGATCAGTCTCCGATCCACATGGTTTAGAAGGCACATACATACCGACTCCCTTCGGGTCTACGAACCAAGGCCTCAGGAGCAAGGTGCTCAGACGGGGCTGGATATCCAGGTGGGAGGCATGTACAGGGAGAGCAGGAGGGTGTTGTGCGTGGTGTAAGTGATGCTGGGATTCTGAATATAGAGATTAGGGGAAATAGGGCAGTGCCGGAAAGAAACACCAGCCCTCTTGACTGCGTGGGCCCCTGTGGATTCCTGTGTTACTCGGGGTGGGCGTTCCCTGCAGGTGTATGGTGAGAGGCCAAGGTTAGAAGACAGGGGATGGGGTAAAAGCCACGTCCAAAATACCCCTCCACCTGTGCGTCTTCCCCAACCGATGGCAGAGGTGGAAAGTATGGTTGTCCCACCTATGTTTTTGATAAGAAGGCTTAGGACTTGTTCCCAGGCCCCACGACTCAGAAACAAAAGTGCCCGCTATGAGTACTTTCTGCTCAGGAGACCATCCACTCAGGCTCTTTCTTCCTCTGGGTAGACTGCCCCCCCCCCACCGTCTCGAGAACCCCGGGCCTTTCTGTGTTCTGAGTCCCTGCCAGCTTATGGGCGGCAGGACAATGGAAGTGACAGACAACAGGGCAGGCACAGCAAATGTCAAAAGCCTCACGTGCTTGGTGGCAAGCACTTCCTGAGTATGGCTCCTTCCCGATTGGGCTGCTCCTCCTCGGGAATTCTTGAAACTGGCACTCACCGTAAAGGGTATATCCTGCCAGAGCTGAGGGTGGCAGGTCTCAATGTGTGCCTCAGGTCTTCCTCCCAATCTGCGTATGTGATAGTCCTACCCGTCACGGAACATGTCATACCGACGTTCTCAGTGAGCTCTAAGGACTCCACCTCACATGTGATGCTGGCTGATGTATCGCGGTGGCACCGGTAGTTTGAGCAACTTGGTTTCTGAATCCCCTTGCCCACCCCTCCTGCTGGCCCTTGAACTCACTTGCTGTTTCTCAGCATCGGACTGCAGACCGATGGCCCCTCTGGTGCAAACCTGCGCTGCAGGGAAGTCAATCTGGAGAGAGGAAGTGTTGACCTGTTCTGCCTGCTGTCCCCCCAGACACGCCACACCGAGGACGGAGACAGGCCTTCATAGCCAGCAGGCCCTAACTTCAGGGACTATGCCACCTCTCACGCGCCAGCGCTCAGGATTTATCCTGATGCGACATGAAACTATGTTTCCGGGACAGTGTTGATGGGATAGCAACCTGGTGCCTGACACCGAGCTCCTGAGACTGGTCCATTTCCCTGTGTCCTAGGCTCCTTCGTGTCACATCCTGGGTTTCAGGAAGGAGCCACTCAGGCTCTGAAGAGCAGGGGAAAGCCTGGGCTGTGTCTCGAAGCCAAGGTCATCTAACGGTTGGGAAAAACGATGGCACAATTAAACTCTGCCCTGCCCTATAATGAAGCGTGCAGGTGGAGGGCAATGACGTGCACCGGACAGGGAAGTCTGTTGGAGGGGTCTGCAGGCTCATGTGCCAACGGTTGTTCTTGGGTGCCATCCCAGAGAACACGAATGAACTGAGTGTCTTCTCGGAGCACAGATCTACACATAGGGGGAACCCATTCTCACTAGGGATTTTTCCAGGGCCAAATGATAGGGGGGTATCCCAAGTGAGGTTCCATAGGTATGATTTGCATCTGCTGTCCTCTCTTCAATGCCAATTCCAATGGGCCCAAACCCGTCACAATCCAGGAGTAAACACCTCATCAATTTGTGAGTTTTCTAGCTCAATCCCTCTGTAACAATTCCTTTCCTCATGTCCTCTTCGGCCAGGCGTTGGCTGTTACTCTTTTACAGTGCACCGTGCACGTGAGGATGTCCCTGTACTCGTCCATTCATATCCTCAGTCTCTGCCTCTCTCTGTCTCGCTGTGTCAGTGAGACAGTGTCACCTGATCTCACTAGGTGTATAGTTCGATGACTCTCGCGTCTTCGATGCCTGCATGTCAAAATTTTCACGACAAGGTGTCTATAGCACTCTGTGTCGAATGCCCTTACTGCTCTTTCTCTCATCTCGGTCACCATTATTCTGCAGCCCGTGTGAGGGTGACTTGGACATCTCACCTTGTTTCACTGAGATAAAGGGAAACTCTTTCATATCTCAATAAACCAGGATGTTTCCGACAGGTGGTTGATTCCATATGTTGAGGCTACAGGGATTGCTTTTGGTGTGGGACTGTCCAAGGAAGACACACACTTCGTACAGAAAAAGTAGTGACTCCTACGCAGAAATCAAAGAGGGCGTTCACATTCCATCCCAGACCAGGAGGCGTACTGAGAAATGTTCGCTCCTGGAAAAGAGACCAGTAATGACCATCCCAGGAGCAGGGACATTTCCCGCAATGGCCACTCTCATGCGGTGTCCATGGGTGTGCTGTGCAAAGTCTCCATCCGTCAGGAGGGGAGGCCTCCTTTTCTTTTAATCACTTTCAGATGACCTAATGCTTCGACAAGCTTGCATGGCTGTGCTTCCCTCAAAATCCCCTTCATGATATTTACATAGACACTTTACATTCGTGCATGGCAGGAGTAACGGAGAACATCTCAGAGCTCGCTGGCTCCCAGGGAACACCTCTGGGTTTGTTAAAGAGAATAGAAGCCAGTGAAGACATGGGCTCACACAGCAGCTGGTGTGAGGAATCTCCCGGGGAAGTCCAGGGAAAATCATGAGAACATGTGTCCGTCGTGAAGAGAATGTTGGACTCAGATCCTAATTGACCAGAGAGTAATTGAGGCTCAAGCATGTTGTCTGGGGATGGGGAGCATCTAGAAAGAAGGATGTGGTTGTGCAGGTGTACTAATTGGTGCTAATCTGTCATCATCAACAGGGTCGAAGGCCAAGTAGGACTTCACACATCATGGCCCCAGGCAGTTTTTACTGTGCAGTTCACGCCCTCTTTGCCCTGGTCCCTTTCACCTTGCCTCTTTTGCAAGAGGTAGCCCGGGAGTCTACTTGTGCGCGTGAAAGTGCAGAACCATGTTACCAGAATAAAGAAGGAAGGGCAGAAAACACAGTTGTGAAGCAAGGGGGTGCCCGTGTACAATTCCATCGAGACACTAGAACACAAGACAGTGACATCAGTCACCCAACACAGCTAATGGGGAACCACACTCGGTACCCTCTACCCAACAGTGAGGGGAGACAAGAGAAAGATCACGAGGAAGAAGGGTGTACGAGATCTGGACGACATCCCCGACCTACGGACCCGCTATACATACCGAAGGGAGGAAACTAAATACCTGCGCACGACTTCCTTTCTTCCAAAGTACACACTGCCGGTGACCATCTGCCATTGGTAGAAAGGAGGCCACGGCTTGCTCTCTCAGTCTCTGGGAAGGCACTGCATCAATGTGTGCATGCAGGCGGACGGACATTCTGCTGAATCACCTCCATTGTGCCAGGCACTGAGGAGGAGAGGGTCTGATACTTGCAGAGACAATCGTGCACTATTTCTGAGACCCTTAATTTTCCTAATCCTGAGGGAGACGTTGCAGTGGTGCTCTCTGCCTCTAGACCCGATGAAATCCAGCGCAGCATCATATAGAGCAACACATGGGCCCGGCCCTCAGAGAACCTCACTCTGTCTGTGGGCTGGAACTGAAATACCCAGTACTGTCCACTGCGCCCGCTTCGTGTCCTTAAGTACTTTATGTTGTCTGAATTCGGTGCCACACAAGACGCAGGCATGGACCTTGGAGTGGAACACTCATTGGACTTTGCAAAGGGCAAACCAGCTGTGTGTGCGCACTGCACCAGGCAAGCTGGGTGGGCTTCCAGGAGCACGGGCCAGGGCTCGCAGGCAGGGACGTTGTGCCCCAGATGCCTGCGTAAGGGTGGCGGGGCCGTCATGGGTGACTGCCACTACCTCTTCATCCATTGGCCTTGGAGCCATAGTAGCGGTTTGGGCGTGGCTGGGCGCCTTGGCGCCAAGAAGCCAGAAGAGGGCGCCAAAGCCTTGCGCGTGTGACTGATGCCGAGACTGACCGCGAGGCTCCTGGAGGTTCCCGGAGCTGGAATCGGCCTGTGGCTCGGCTTCCCTAGTTGCTGCTGGGGATGTGCTGCTCAAGCCTTTTGAGATTGCGTACCCGGCGCAGCTGAGCCTGCTGAGGACCAGGGCAGCATGGCGAGTGAGACGGGCTCCCGGTTGGAAGGGGCTCTCGCGGGACCCTGGATGAAGGTAGGTGTGGGAAAGGGCCCTGGGGACGGAGGGGCCGGTAGGCCTCTTGGGGAGCAGCCGCCAGAGGCCAGTAATGGCGTGGGGTGTGCGACCCAGGCAGAGTTGGGTGGGAAGCCCGAGGAGGCTTCCGGGACCGGGGTTGAATCTGTGCAGGAAACCGAGGCCGGTGCGTAGAGGGAGGCGGCTGCGACTGGGCAGGAGGTGGCGCTGGACTTGCTGGACTTAATGGAGGTGCTGGAGGTCGTGGCCGAGGAGCAGGAGGAGGGGGACGAGGACGACAGGCAGGCACCGCTAGCCTCGGGTCCCGTGGGGCCTGTGCCCCCTTTGGAGGCGTGGGAGATCCTTCAGTTGGAGCTGGGAGCCGTGAATGCCCGAGGAGGCAGGGCTTCTGCTCGGCTCAAGCGGAGGCTGGGACAGACGCGTAGGCGTCACCTTGAGTGGAGAACGGCCATCATCCCGCACGTCCCTGGCTTCTGGGCCAAAGTTTTATCCTTTGGGCTGTGTGTCTAGAGTGTTTGCCAAAGGGGGCTGGGGGTGGAAGTTGCGTGTCAGCGAGAAGGGATGCGGGATGGGCAGAGGTTTGGGAGCAGGGAGGGGTCGAGGCCATGTCCTATAAAAGAGCTCAAAGTGTGGCTGACCTCCCGCCCTTAGAGGTCGACCGTGAGCAGCTGATAGGGGCCTGGGGCTCTGGTCTACACTGGAAGGCAAGGGTGGCACCACGTGTGCCGTTCACTCACACAACCACAAAGCTGAAGGACACGTTTTCCTGAGAAATGCCCAGGAGAAACGAGATTCTTCCTGCCAACAGCCGGCAGGGGTAAGCAGGTGACACGACACTGCTGTCCTCTGAAGACAGATGCTTTCCAGACACATTGGTCAGCTACAAAGTGTGCAGCTGGGAGCATAAGCCCTGGCCATATGTGCCCTCCACTGGACTGTGTGACCCCATCAGAGCCCCAGGCAAGGCCGTTCAGCCCCATTGGCGCAAACAGCGGGACCTTCGTGGGATCACGTCCACACTAGCGGCGAGGCCACCATCAGGACAGAGTCCTTCTGGACATCAGAAGTACCTGTCCAGCCCCCCGCACACAAGGACCACATAGAGCTTAGCAACCCCAGAAAACAGCCCCTCCCTGTGTGTGCGTGGACAATCTCCCATTTACACAGCCCTGAGGTACCCATAGCCATGAGCCTGTGTCATGGAAGGCAGGGGCTCAGGACCTGTATGGCAGGGTGCAATTCCTGAGGTCTGCAAGACCACTGCACAGCACACTGTGCTTGCCCTTTACCAGTGCTCAGTTGCTTCTAGCGCCTGCCTGCATAGCAAGGAAAGGCTCCTTGACCTGAGGCAGATTGTGAACCACCCCCAGATATCGCCGTGATCAGTGCCCAAGATGAAGACGTGCTTAGCTACATGACCGACCTGCAGGTCAGAGCGTGAAGACTGAGTGTGAAAGAGGGACAGCTGGGAAGTAGAGGTGATTTATCCCAGAAAACCACATTGCTATCTCAGTACAGCCGGAGAACATTTCCTCCTTTCTTGCCTCTTTCCACTGTCAGGTAGAGGAACTGGATCATTCTACGGATGGCTGTCGAATGCTATTTTGCTTTCGAAATAACCCATACTTCCGCAATGCAGTGATCATGAAGCAGTATCACCTGAGCCTCACTGGTCAGAAGTGTCTCTGTGGACTTGGGTAGGTAGGTGTTGGGGTTGGAGACAAGGCCAAACCTGGTTCTTCCCTACATTTTCCACTTCCTGCAGGGCACAGGGCATCTTGTTCCAGTAAAATCCAGTGGTTCTGGGATGATGAAGTTCAAGCCCCTTTCCCCACGGAGGACACCATCAGCCTGAGCTTCTTCGACTGGTTGTGTGACCACAACTGGCCAGGGTCAGACAGGATTGCTGAGGTGAGGCCCCTCTGGGCATCATCAGAAATGACGTGATGTGCTAGTAAGGAGCGGGGATTCCGATGTTCTGGGAATGGGGTATGAAGGGTGATCTGAGTTTTCTTGGTTCCCCCACCAGATTATCATCGAGGACCTGTGGCTTAATCCGCTGAAGTACTACCCCAGGAGGAAGACAACTTGAGAGGAAACGTAGGGGAGGCCAGGTGACCAGCCTGAAGGTGGGGCTGAGTGTGTGCTTGTGGGGTACCTCGGATTCAGATGGAGAACCTGAGGCTCAGGGATGACCACAGTGACCACACCTGGTCATCCAGGGAGTGGGAGAGGTTAGGAGCTCAGGGGAAATGTAATGCCAGCAGCTTAGGAGCTGGTAGGCTTAATACAGGTAGGCCGCATGCCACATCCATTGTCCCTGGAGAAGAAGCCAGGCTCAGACAGTAATGATGTTCCTTTTCATTTTCATTGCAGGGCTCCCTTTCACCCCCACCCAACCTCAGGCCTGCCGAGGTCCACTGAGTTGGGGCCCGCCTAGGACACTCTCGGGCCATTCACTCAGATGTGCACGGGATCTTGTACAATTGCTCTTTCCTGTGCCTCCTTTCACTGTGGTGATAATTTGAGCAGGCTCTGAGTTTTCATTTCAATCCCCAGATTGCAAAAGCCATGCTGTCTGTGTACAGTGCAAGGGTTCAGGGACTCTAAGGATCCCACTGACTTTTAAGGGAGGGACAGTGGGAGGAATCCTAAAATGGCAAGCGATGGTGTGTCCCTGAAGGGGGCCTGTGAACTGACAGTACGTGCAGTACTGGTCAGAGACACACATTTTCATGTCTTCCTGTGTGCATGTGTGTGCGTGTTAACGAACCCCAGCTCTACTGAAGGAGAGGACTAAGGAAGAACGTTTGACTGCTGTGGACTTTTCTCAGCCCAAGAGAAATACGAGGAACGGCTTCCCAGAGACACAGTACATGGAGAAGATGCCGTTGGTCTGGAACGGCACCCAGGGACAAATAAAACACTAAAAGACTGAATGGGTCTTCTGTGTGCTTGTTTGGGGAAGCGAACGGATACGGTGAATAGATGAAACCGGAGTGGCCTGTTGAATTGGCTGCCTGGGAATCCCTGTATAGAACATGTCTGGAGAGTGACCTGGGAGAGTGGAGAAGGAGGGCACAGCCCCAGCTGAGCACTGTCAAGGCCAGAATTCTAGCCAACGTGGTGGGAGCCAGGGAGTATGGGGAGAGAACAGGACACGCTGCTGATCTGGAGACCTTCCACATAGAGAGGCCAAGGCATCAGAGAACAAGTGTGGTGAACACGGGTGTAAGTGGCTGATCACACCTTGTTCAGTGTGCAGTATGCGTGCTTGAGCTTCACTCGGGATCTTTCTGATCACTCGCCGATCCACATGGTTTAGAAGACACATACAAACAGACTCCCTTCGGGACTATGAACCAAGCCCTCTGGAGCAACGTGCTCAGACGGTGCTGAATATGCAGGTGGGAGGCATCTACAGGGAGAGCAGGAGGGTGTTGGGCATGGTGTAAGTGATGCTGGGATTCTGACAATACAGATTACGGGAAATAGGGCAGTGCCGAAGAAGCACCACCCCTCTTGACTGTGTGGGCCCCCTGTGGATTTCTGTGTTACTCGGGGCTGGCGTCCACTGCAGGCGAATGGTGAGAGCCCAAGGTCAGAAGAGGGATGGGGTAAAAGCCACGTCCGAACTAAACCTCCACGTGTGCAACATCCCCCAACGATGGTAGAGGTGGGAAGGACGGTTGTCCCACGTGTGTTTCCGATAAGAAGGCTTAGGCCTTGGACCCAAGCCGCACGACTCAGAAACACAAGTCCCCGCTATAAATACTTTCTGCTCAGGAGACAGTCCACTGAAGCTCTGTCTTCCTCTGGGTAGATTGGCCACCCACACACGTATTAAGGACCCTGAGCCCTTCTGTGTTCTTAGGCCATCGCAGCTTCTGTGCTGTAGGACAATGGAAGTGACAGACAACAGGGCAGGCACAGCAAAGGTCAAAAGCCTCACGTGCTTGGTGGCAAGCACTTCCTGAGTATGGCTCCATCCCGATTGGGCTGCTGCTCCCTGGGAATAGTTGAAACTGGCACTCACGGTAAAGGGTGTATCCTGCCACAGCTGGGGGTGGCAGGTCTCAATGTGTTCTTCAGGTCTTCCACCAACTCTGCGTATGTGACAATTCTGACCATCATGGGACATGTCATGCTGACATTCTCACTAAGCTCTAAGGACTCCTCTTCACATGTGATGGCGGCATAGGTATCCCGGTGGCACCGGTAGCTTGAGCAAGCGGGTTTCTGAATCCCCTTGCCCACCCCTCCTTCAGGCCCTCGAACTCACTTGCTGTTTCTCAGCATCGGACTGCAGACCGATGGCCCCTCTGGTGCAAACCTGCGCTGGCAGGCAAGTGAATCCGGAGAGAGGAAGTGTTCACCTGTTCTGCCTGCTGTCCCCCCAGACACTCCACAGCCAGGACAGAGACAGGCCTTCATAGCCCGCAGGCCCTAAGTTCAGGGACTATGCCACCTCTCACGTGCCAGCGCTCAGGATTTATCCTGATGCGACATGCAACTATGTTTCCGGGACAGTGTTGATGGGATAGCAACCTGGTGCCCGACACCGAGCTCCTGAGAGAGGTCCATTTCCCTGTGTCCTAGGCTCCTTCGTGTCACGTCCTGGGTTTCAGGAAGGAGCCACTCAGGCTCTGAAGAGCAGGGGAAAGCCTGGGTTGTGTCTCGAAGCCAAGGTCATCTCCCGGCAGGGACAAAACATGGCACCATTAAACTCTGCCCTGACCTAAAATGAAGCGTGCAGGTGGAGGGCAATGACGTGCACCGGACAGCGAAGTCTGATGGAGTGGTCTGCAGGCTCATGTGCCAACGATTGGTCTCTTGTGCCATCCCAGAGAACACGACAGAACTGAGCGTATTCTCGCAGCACAGATCTACACCTGGGGGAACCCATTCTCACTAGGGATTTTTCCGGCGCCAAATGATAGGGGGGTATCCCAAGTGAGGTTCCATGGGTTTGATTTGCCTCTGCTGTCCTCTCTTCAATGCCAGTTCCAATGGGCCCAAGCCCGTCACAATCCAGGAGTTAGGACCTGATCAATTTGTGAGTTTTTGGCTCAATCCCTCTGTAACAATTCCTTTCCTCATGTCCTCTTCGACCAGGTGTTTGCTGTTACTCTTTAACAGTGCACGGTGCATGTGAGGATGTCGCCATACTCGTCCATTCACATCCTCAATCTCTGCCTCTCTCTCTCTCTGTCTCCCTGTCTTTGTCTGTGAGACTTTGTCACCTGATCTCACTAGGTGTATGGTTCTATGAGTCTCACGTCTTCTATGCCTGCATGTCAAAATTTTCACTTCAAGATGACCATAGCACTCTGTGTCGAATGCCCTTACTGCTCTTTCTCTCATCTTGGTCACCATTATTCTACAGCCCATCTGAGAGTGAGTTGGACATCTCACCTTGTTGCACGGAAATAAAGGGAAACTCTTTCATATCTCAATGAACCAGGATGTTTCTGACAGATGGTTGATTCCACATGTTTAGGCTACAGGGATTGCTTTTGGTGTGGGAATGTCCAAGAAAGACACACACGTTGGGACAGAAAAAGTAGTGATTCATACAAAGGGGGCGTTCACATTCCATCCCAGACCAGGAGGCGTACTGAGAAATGTTCGCTCCTGGAAAAGAGACCAGTAATGATGATCCCCAGAACAGGGACCTCTCCCATGCAGTGTCCATGGGTGTGCTGTGCAAAGTCTCCATCGGGCAGGAGGGGATGCCGCCTTCTCTTTTCCTTACTTTCAGATGACCTAATGCTTCGGCAAGCTTGCATGGCTGTACTTCCCTCAAAATCCCGTTCCTGATATTTACCTAGACACTTTACATTTGTGCCTGGCAGGAGGAAAGGAGAACATCTCAGAGCTTGTTGTCTCACAGGGGCCTCCTCTGGGTTTGTTAGAGAGAATAAAAGCCACCGAAGACATGGGCTCACACAGCAGCTCGTGTGAGGACACTCCCGGGGAAGTTCAGGGAAAAGCATGGGAACATGTGTGCGCCGTGAAGAGAAAGATGGACTCAGAGCCTGATTGAACAGACCGTGCTTGAGACGCAAGCATGGTGTCCGGGGACAGGGAGCATCTAGAAAGAAGGATGTGGTGGTGCAGGTGTACTAATTGATGCTAATCAGTCAACATAACAGGGTCGAAGGACAAGTAGGAATTCACACATCTTGGCCCCAGGCAGTTTTTACTGCGTAGTTCACGCCCTCTTTGCCCTGGTCCCTTTCACCTTGCCTCTTTTGCAAGAGGTAGCCCGGGAGTCTACTTGTGCGAGTGAAAGTGCAATACCACGTTTCCAGAATAAAGAAGGAAGGGCAGAAAACACAGTTGTGAAGCAAGGGGGTGCCCTTGTACAATTCCATAGTGACACTAGAACAAAAGACAGTGACATCAGTCACCCAACACAGCATGTGTGGAACCACGCTCGCTACCGTCTACCCAACAGGGAGGGGAGAAAAGAGAACGATCACGAGGCAGAAGGGTGTAGGAGATCTGGATGACACCCTTGACCTACGGACACACTATATATACCGAAGAGAGGAACCTAAAAACCTTCGAAGGACTTCCTTTCTTCCAAAGTACACACGGCCAGTGACATCCAGGCGGTGTCCATCTGCCATTGGTAGAAAGGAGGCCACGGCTTGCTCTCTCAGTCTCTGGGAAGGCACTGCAACAATGTGTGCATGCAGGCGGACGGACATTCTGCTGAATCACCTCCATTGTGCCAGGCACTGAGGAGGAGAGGGTCTGATACTTGCAGAGACAATCGTGCACTATTTCTGAGACCCCTAATTATCCTAATCCTGAGGGAGACGATGCAGTAGTGCTCTTTGCCTCTAGACCCGGTGAAATCCAGTGCAGCACCATATGGAGCAACGAATGGGCGCGGCCCTCTGAGAACCTCACTCGGACTGTGCGCTGAAACTGAAACACCCAGTACTGTCCACTGCGCCCGCTTCGTGTCCTTAAGTACTTTATGTTGTCTGAATTCGGTGCCACACAAGACGCAGGCATGGACCTTGGAGTGGAACACTCATTGGACTTTGCAAAGGGCAAACCGGCTGTGTGTGCGCACTGCACCTGGCAAGTTGGAGGGCTTCCTGGAGACACGGGCCTGGGCTCGCAGGCAGGGCAGTTGTGCCTCAGATGTCTGCGTCCGGGAGGCGGGGCCGTCATGGGTGACAGCCACTACCTCTTCATCCATTGGCCGTGGAGCAACAGTAGCGGTCTGGGCGTGGCTGGGCGCCTTGGCCCCATGACGACGGCAGAGCGCGCCAAGCCATGCGCATGCGCCCGATGCCGAGCCAGACCGTGAGGCTCCCGGAAGTTCCCAGAGCCGGAAGCTGCCTGTGGGTCGGCTTCTCTAGCTGCTGCCTGGGGGTGTGCAGCTCAAGGCTTTCGGCCTTCCGTACCCGGCGCAGCTGAGCCTGCTGAGGACCAGGGCAGCATGGCGAGTGAGGCGGGCTCCCGGGAGGAAGGGTCTTCTGCCGAACCCTGGATGAAGGTAGGTGTGGGAAAGGGCCCTCGGGAGGGAGGGGCCGGTAGGCCTCTTGGGGAGCAGCCGCCAGAGGCCAATAATGGCGTGGGGTGTGCGACCCAGGCAGAGTTGGGTGGGACGCCCGAGGAGGCCTCCGGGACCGGGGTTGAAGCTGTGCAGGAAAGCGAGGCCTTGGCAGAGAGGGAGGCGGCGGCGACCGGGCGGGAGGTGGCGCTAGTTTTGTTTGAGGCAGTGGAGGTGGTGGAGGTCGCTGTGGAGGAGGGAAGAGGAGAAACCGGAAGAGGCGTGTGAGGAAGGAAACGTCGAGGACCAGGAGGATAAAGAGCTGGAAGACGTGGTGCTGTCCTTGTGGATGGAATGGCGGTGGTGGAGGTCGTTGAGTGGCAGGAGGAGCAGGAAGAGAAGGGGTAATCCGAAGAGGGAGAAGAGGAGAGAGAAGTCGAGGAGCAGGATGATGTGGTGCTTGTGTTGGTGGATGTTATTCAGGAGGTGGAGGCAGTGGAGCAGGACGAGGAGAAGGAGGAGCAGGAGCAGTGGAAGGGGGAGTGGGCGCAGCACGTGATGGACGGTGAGAGGGTGGTGTAGGAGCCTGACAGGGAAGAGGAGGAGGAGGAATTTGAGGAAAAAGTTCAGGAAGAAGACGTGGGGGAGGAAACTCTGATGCAACTTGTAGAGCCTGAGGAGAAGCTTGAATAGAAGACCCGGACACAGACTCTGTGGAGCCCCATGTTGTCCTTATCCCCTCTGTAGTCGCTGGAGGCCCTTCAGTTAGAGATGGAGCCCGTGAACAACCAAGCCAGGACGGCCTTTGCTTGTTTGAGGCAGAACCTGGTGCAGAGACGTAGGACTCTTCTCGGTCACCGAAGGTCCATCATCCAGGGCATCCCTGGCTTCTGGGCCAAAGCCGTATCCTTTCGAATCTCGCTTTGTACTGACCGGTAGGAGCATGGGCAAGGGTAATAGCAATCGATCCATGGGACAGCTCAGTATGAGAATATACAGGCTGTTCTGGCCGGTTGCTCAGTTGTTTAGAGAATGGTACTGATAGCACCAAGGACCAGTGTTCCGTTCCTGTACTGGAAAACATCTGCTTGGGGGGTGTGGGGGAAGGTACAGACTGAGGGAAGACGGAGCTGCAGCCACACTCGTGCAAATACAAATACTTATGGCACAGAGACACTAACTGGGGCGGAGAATTAGAAGTCATTCTGGATCAGTGTCGTGAATAGCACAAAGGAGTTCTCATGTAGAAAAGGTGTTTGAAGGACAGGCTTTCCTGACAATAATGCTGTAGGAAAGTGTATGAATTCCCACCCTAGTCAGTCAGAGCTGATAAAGTGCATACTTAGATACAAGCAGATTCACTTTTGCCCCTAGTACATCGGGGACACATAGAGCTCAGCATCCCTCAGAAAGGAGCCCCTCCCTGTGTCAACGTGGACAGTCTCCCATTTAAGGCCACGCAAGGCACCCATTGCCTTGAGTGTGTCTCATGACAGGCAGGGAGGGCACAGTGCATAAGGTGTGGGAGACACAATGTGTGAGGTGTGGGAGACCCCTGCGCAACACACTCTCCTAGCTGTTTATACATGCTCAGTTGCTTCTAGCGCCTACTTCCGTAGCATGGAATGGCTCCTTGACCTGAGGCAGATTGTGAACCACCCCGAGATGTTGGCCATGATCAGCGATGAAGATGAAGACTTGCTTAGCTACGTGATCGACTTGGAGGTCAGAACTAGTGAGACTGAGGCTGGAAGGTTGAGCGGGGAAGGATAAGAGAAGCAATTCTTTCAGGCAAACAGAAAAGGGTAGGTGACCTGAAAAGAAATTTTAGCCTTCTCCACTTTGTCATGACAGGTGGAGGAAATCAGGCATCCCATTCACTGCTGCAAGATCATGTTGTTCTTTCGGGACAACCCGTACTTCCGGAATAAAGTGATTATTAAGGAATATCTCATTAATGTCACCGGTAGGAGGTGGATCCCAGGATGGGTAGTGAAGGTGTTGGGTTTATCATCGTCAGCATGCTCCAACCCCTTCCTGTATACTTTTCTTCCCTGCAGGATATAGGGCATCTCATTCCACTCCAGTTCAGTGGTATCAGGATTATGAACATGAGGCTTATAGCCGCAGGCACCACAACAGCAGTGTTAACTTCTTCTTCAACTGGTTTTCTGACCACAACTTTGCAGGATCTAACAGGATCGCTGAGGTAGGGCCTCACTGCGAAAATTCAGAAATGACCAGGGAGGGTTCCCAGCCTTCTTGGGAATGGTGTCTGAACCCTGAGCGGTCCTGTCCTGGTTCCCCTAACAGATCATCTGTGAAGACCTATGGCTCAATCCCCTGCGGTACCACATGAGGATGCAGGTGCCTGGACAGGGAACCGAGAGGGCAGGTGAGCAGCTCGGGAAGTAGGGGCTGAAATGCATGTTTTGGGGTACCTGGACACTCATTTCACAAGTGTAGAAATTGAAAAACAGGGAATGACACAAACCAGGTCACCCAGGGCATCAAGATGAAACAGGAACATGGGAGAAACTGCACTGCAAAACAAGTTAGAGCTGGGGAAGCTTAAGCCCACTGCACTGTAGTCAGTGTCCGGAGTCGTTTGGACAGAAGCAAAGTTCAATCCTTTACTTCTCTGAACTTAATTCCATGACAGCCAACCCCACCCTCAGTCATTTCTCCACCCCCTTAAAGTTTGGCTCATCAAATGTTCCTCCTTTCACCCTTTCCACAAAAGGTTATGAATATTTGTACCGTCTCTCATTCCTTTCTCTCATCAATTTTCCATTTTGGTAATCAGTGTCTTTTAATTTTCTTGTTTATCTCCTTAGCTTATTCTACTCATACAGAGAACACTGGCAGTGGGGCAGATGTTACGGAGAGCAATTGCTAACACAGGGTAAGGGGAAATTGAAGAGGTCACAAACGGGGAAGGGCTAGTTTTTCCTGGGCAGGACCTTGCATAATTAAAGCAATTTTTAACATTTTTCCGAGAAAATGAGTTTTTATGTGTGTTTGTGTGTTTTAGAGTATTCCAAGTTTTAGAGTTGAATATCTCGGAGCATCAAACTTTACCTAAAAAAGCAGAACTTCTAAAAAGTGACTTCAGATACAGTGTTCTCATGCTCAGGATTGAAAGAAAAGCAGATCCGGTGATGAAAAATGCAGACAGCAAGACACTTGGATAAAATCGGATTGGTGTGAAGGAGAAATAAACACCATGAAGCGTACGTGTCTCTGTGTATGTGCTTGTGTACTGGATTGGGGTGAGATTATACATAGGTCAAATCCATGTGGGCTTTTTAATTCTTTGTCCAGGAACTGTCAGTCTGTGGAGGATCTGGGCTTATAAAGTTGTAGAGAGCAGATACTCCAAGGTTTGGGATTCCGTCTGAGGACTTTTTTTTTTTCCTTCCCCACAGAGCAGGGGTTGTGGAGAAAGAAGAAAGGAAAGAGAAACAGTTTAGTTTGACACTTCTTGTTTTTCCCAGGAATGGGAGGGTAGTTCAAAGAAAGGACCTAGTGATTACAGAAGTAAAATAATCAGGGTGAAATTTTCTTGCACAGGGTTCCTCCAAATATCCTCTTTTGTGCATATTGTCAGACACGTTAGGAGAATTCAAGGTGCAACTATTAAAGTTCGTTTCTCTTCTGAACCAAACGTCATCCTTAGGTAGATGAATGCACAGTGCTTTGCTGGGACAATCAACCTGTCAGGGCCAGGCTTCCCAGCAACATTTTAAGAAATGGGAATATAAGGTATATGAAGGGACTGTGGGAAAGGACACAAAGGGATGAGGGAAGGCAGTGAAGGTGTGGCTTTGTTTCTTGCAAAGGTGACTAAGTGAAAAGATAAACTTTTGGGAAAAAGCAGGTCTCCTCATAGTTGTATGTGAGTGCCGTTGTTTTTCCAGGTGACTGAGTTTGGGCAAAAAATATAAACAGAGCAGGGAGGTGGAGTGGTTGAATATACAACTGCCAGACTTTCACCCATGTGCTGTCTGTCCCTAGATGATCCTAGATGTAGACTTTATTCTTAATATTCCTATTTTCAGATGGTCTAAGCTTTTACGCAAGACCCTGTGTATTAGGTGAAGATCACAAAATGTAAACGGACACGAGTGGGAACTCAAGAGACAAGGAAAAGGAGTTAGGAAACCAGTTCCCCAAGGCCCCAACTTCTTCTCTATGGGTCCAGTCATCAGGTGGGGTAACAGGTATCATAGCAGAGGGGGCAATTGCAGCCCCAGGATCTGGGGCACGTTTACAGAGCAGGGCTTCAGTGGTGGGGTGGGCCCAAACCCTGTAATGACAGGGCCCTCCCCAGCTGTGGGCTCTTGGTCCCTCCTCCTCCAGCTCCGGGAAACAGCGCGAGGGGGGCGGGGGGAGACCGCTGCGATCTGGGTCTGAGGCTGCCCAACATATAATCAGGTTATGCTCCTGGGTAGGTCCTCTCCCCGAGTCCCAAATGTTCCACCTGAAAATTAAATCTCTGCAATGGGGGAGAGGGAGGTGGGGCCTAGAAAAGGGAAGGAGTCATGGGACAAGTCTGCCTGGGCGGGGACTCAGGAGGAGAATGCTCTAGGAGGTCATAGATAGATGGAGTTATGGGAGTAACATTTTGGGGACTCCACTGTGACCTGTCTGAAGCTGGGGAGCACAGGATGGGGTATAAAAGGCTGGTGTCCAGGGCCAGGGTTCCACAGAAGAGCTGGGGGGAGATGGGGATGGCACCACACCCCCTGCTCCTCCTCCTGTCCCTGTCCCCTCTTGGGAGTGAACGTTCACACAGAGAAGAAAACCAGCTCACTGCACAGACTGTGTCTTCAGTGGGAGGCCGGCGGGCACTGGGGAGAAAGCTGCTGATCCTGTGCCAGGTGGGCTCTGAGCTTCGGGGGCACTGCCCGGACTGGGAGCCCCACGTGACTCAAGGCCCTGTCTAGGCACAACTCAAGGGAGCTAGGTGGGCAGGCCACAGGCCCAGACTTGAAGACCTGTGCCCCTTAGGGCTGTGACTGACATAGAGCATTCAACGTGGGAGCCAATTTCTGATCAGATTCTGCTGTTGAGAGAGAGACAGAGAGGTGGTGAGTTCACAGAAAAAAATCAGGCAGACCTGGAGTTGGCAAGTGCATCACAAGCAATGAAGTTGTGGTGAAACCCAGAGTCGCAAAAACAGCATTTAAGTCCTCTAAGAAAAGTGCTAAAAGTCATCCCTGCAGAAGTGTCGTGGCTGTCCTGATGTGCTCAGAATGCTGAGGAAGGAAATCAAAGGTTGCCGAAACATCCACTTGCTGGTTCAGGGTTACAGGATTTAAACAACATGCTGGAGACTGACTGCATTGGATACATCACAAGGTAATATGGGGAATCTTAAACAAAATGCTGGAGCAAATTGGGATCCTAGAAAAATGCGACTGAGTAGAGGAAGCGCTTGCCTGGGCGCTTTCAAGGTAAGGAAGTGTTTGAGGTTACCTGAGAACCAACCCTAACCACAACCATGATATCCAGCCCTAAACCTCGAAGCGTAATCCTAACACTAACCCCTGCAATACTGGCCTCCCTGTCCCTGCAGTTCCCATCAACAGAACCCGCCCCCTGGGGTCTTGGGGTGGGGCTCGGGGCCACACAGCTCTGGAGCTGAAACCATTTCTCAAAACTCCTGTAACTTGCTTTCCAACCGGGAATCACAACCCTGTCTACATTGCCTATTTCCTTTCAGTAGACGAGAGTGGAAGCCAGACTGAGAAGGGGCCTGCACATGGATCTCAGGTAGCCCTGAACCCTATGATGACCACATAAGAATTTCACATCAACTTGCCAGAATGAAAAAGAAGCATCCCCAGAGCGCCTGAAGTGCAGCCAGGGATGGCAGTCACAGGACCATGCCGGGTGTTGGGATTGAGGTGTCTGGGCACCCACATTCCCCTGCGTGGATCTTGTCACCACATTGTCCAATCTGACCCTCAGCAATGTACCCATGGTGCCCGGAGGTGGGCAAGAACCATCACACATCTCAGAATTTACCCCAGTGTCCCCCAGCTGATGACTTGCAGAGAGCTGACACTGAGCACATCTGCCTGACCTTGTCCTAAACTCCATGTGTGTCAACCCACATAAACTCAGAAGCAGCCAGTGACATCGATAATACTGTGATAGATGGAAAAGAACAAGAGAGCAGAGTTTGATTGTGTGTATAATGAGAGATATACAGTGACAGATATAAGGTGAGATATTTATATAGTGAGTAATTTATATAGTGAGGGATATATAGAGAGAGATATATATAGTGAGAGAAATAAATAGTGACATAGTTATAGTGAGATATTCCTATGGTGAGCGATACATACAGTGAGATATATGTGCTGAGATATTTATATAGTAAGATATTCATATAATGAGAGAATTATCCAGTGAGAGATACATAGTGATATATATACATTTGTACATAAGCACACTATTATAAAAATCTCCATTTCTTGGCAAATTACCCAAGAACTCAGCCAATCTGTGGCAAAATTTAGTCACAGACCCTGGTGTATTAGCCCATTCTTGTGTCGCTATAACAGAAATACCTGAGACTGGGTAATTTATAAAGAACAGAGGTTTATTTGGCTCAGGATTCTGGTACAGCTGCATCTGGCCCGGGCCTCAGGCTGCTTCTACTCATGGCGGAAAGTGGCAGGCAGCCAGTGGGTCCAAGCAGGTCACATGGTGAGAAGCAAGAGAGAGAGAGACAGACAGACAGACTCTTTCTCTCTTCTTTTAAAGCCCTCAGAACCACACGCCTGACCACCATTATTAATCCATTCACTACTGCACGGTCCTACAATCCAATCACCTCTTCAAGGCTCCTCCTTTCAATTACCGTAATAGGATTTCCCACCCTCTTAACAGTCACAGTGGGGGCCGAGTTTCTAATACATAAAACCTGGGGGACACAATTCAAGCTGCAATGAGTTTTGGGGGGGCATGATTCAATCCGCTCCACCTGGCGTCTTGGCTCAAGCTCTGCTCAGGTAGCCCCTGTCCGGTGATGGCAGATCCCCTGGACTGCTGACACCCTGCACGCTTGGCTTCCCACCTGCTGACAGGCTCCATCTGGCTCGCGGAGAGGGTGAAGGATGCAGTCAGAAGGGGGACACTCGGGAACCAGCTAAAGTAGGGGCAAACCTCCTGTCTGCCAGCTGCCCACTTCCTACACCTGCACCCCAGCTGTCACTCTGCAGGATCTACACCTGCACCCCACCCTCAGGCTGCCATCTGAGCTGAATGCTGGCGGATGGGACCAAGCGGAGCCGGACGGTGGTGAGTAAAGTCGAGCGGTGGCGGGTGGAGCCGAGCAGTGGCGGGTGGGCCGGATGGAGCCGAGTGAAGCCTAGCGGTGACGGGTGTGGCGGGTGTAGCGGGTGTGGTAGGTGTGGCTGGTGGGCTGGGTGGCGCCGGCAGAGAGCGGGGCGTTGGACGGGGGAGCGGCGTGGCTGCTGGGCCCCGGCGAGCAGGTGGCCCGGGGCGCGCGGTGGTGCCCGGGTGCTGGGAGGCTCACGGCGGCGGTGCCCGGGCGCTGGGAGGCTCACGGCGGCCGTCGCGCAGCCTCTGGCAGAGCCTGGCCCTGGGCGACGCCCCGGTTGCTCCTGTCGCTCCTTGGCTCCCTCCCCGTCCTGATTCCCGCCCCAGACCGCACCTGGCACACGTCCCCGGGGCTCACCATGCGGTGCGGCTGTGGCCCGGGGTCCCGGGCTTCCGGGCTCCAGGCTTCGCCGCCCCACAGCTGTGTGGACCCGGCCTGCAGGGTCCAGAGACGGGCTGCACGCACCGCGACCCGGGGTCCGCCTCTCCGCCCGTGGGTCAGGAGGGCTGTCGCGGACACCTGCTCTCTGCCGTGTGGCCACTCGAGTATGGATGGACACGACGCCCTCCCAGCCGTGCTCCCTCTGGGACCATTAGTCCTACTCGCTGCTGCAGCCCGAGTGTCCCCTGGCCCTGGACAGCCCCGTGATGATCCCTTGCCAGGATGCCTTTCTGCTGCCTGCGCCATCCTAGGCTGGGGAGTGACCTCCCTGGCCATGCCACTGTCCCCTGTGAGCACCCAGCCCCAGCGCCTTGCAAGCTGCATGGCTTAAGGTTGGGGCCCAACCCAAGTGGGGCCCATCTAAGCCCATCTCTCAGTGCACCCGTCAGCATCTCTCTCTAAGGAATAATCTTTATTGTGGTGACATATACGTAACATAGAACGGACCATCGTGACCATCTAAGTGTCCAGGTCAGGGGTATTGAGCACGGTCACACTGCTGTGCAAACATCACCCCTGTCCCTCTCCAGAACTCTCTCATCTCCCAGACTGAGACTCTGCACCCACTAAACACCAACTCCCACAGTGCTGGGCTGGCGGCAGCCAGTGGAAATCTGCCCCATGGGAATCTGACCACCCTGGATCCCAGTCTCTCCGCAGCTGGACTTGTGGTGAGGCTGTCGCACGGAAAAGGAACCAGAACGCCCAACTGAGAATTTTAAAAGGGGGTCTTTACCAGCAACTGTCTCTCCAGATATTCTGGTAAGAGAACAGCCCTGAGTTTAAATTGAAGGGGTCTTTTAAAGGCACATAGTCAGAGAAGCAAGAAAATCATATAGTCACACACTTAAAGTTATCATATAGTCACACACTTAAAGTTATCATATAGTCACAAACTTAAAGTTATCATATAGTCACACGTTTCCTCCTAGTGTGAGGAGGGAGGGGTTTTGCGAGGCCTCCTGCAAGCTGGATACAGAAGCCAAGACAAGACAGTTAATCACTTAGGGACAGCAAAAACTTCCACAGGGCGGTTTCCTCCTTAGGTTGTCTAGATACATCCAGATACAGCTCTTGATTTTATCAGTCAGGGACAGCATAGGCGGAAAACAGCAAAGGCAGGCAGAATTTAAAATTTTTCTAAGAACAGGACAATTTTTAACCTCCAATTTTCACCATAGGTGTGGGGGGGGGGTTTCAAACAAGGGCACTTTTCAAACAGTAAAAATGGCATTAGCTAAATCAATCTACCTCGTCACAGACTGTGAGGTGTGGCACATGCTCTGTGATGGGAGAAGAGCCAGGTCTTCCTCTGAGGGCGCAGGGGGAACAGGAAACAAAGCCCAGTGCCTCCAGTCCGCACCCAGCTAGCTCTGCGGCCAGCTCTGTCTCTCGTTCCTGCGCTCGGTCCTTCATTCCTTCCACAACATATCCCGTACTCCTCCACCTCGTGCCCATTTGCTTAAGATGGTTGAAATGGGCTTTACCTCCACACTCACGCTCCTGCACACTGAGGGTGCACTGAGGAATCACATTTTTCCAGGGAGTCTAAGGAAGCACAGCACAGTGCCCCAGAGAGTGGGTGCTGCAGAGAGAGGCCTCGTTTCTGTCGGGTCCTGACCACGTCAGCCAAGTCACTAAACCTCTCTCGAAACAGAGTAAGGCTAAGCCTGTGAACCAAACTGACTCCATTTTCCCTGCAGAAGACACTTTGTTACTTTTCCGCTCCTCAGTCATGAGACCCCTCAGGGCAAATGATGACCCCATGGGCTGCCCTGACCAAACAGACTGACATAAGAGAGGAAACAGAGATTTCCTGAGTTGCAAAACCCCTCCCCAAGGCTTGTTTACTACAATTGTAAAAGTTACAGATTAACCTTAAGACCCCTTTAGGAATTCCCACCTGTGCACAAAACATCAAGGTGACTGCTACAATGACCCTCCTGGGGTGACAATGATGAACAGCACTGCCTACTGAGCATGATCCCATGACGCAACCAGGAAGGACAGAACGGACCACCTCCAGTGACGCTGGCCTGTTCCCCTTAACTCCTTTCCTATAAAAAGATCCTGAGCAGCTCCCCTGGGGGGCGGGGGGCTAGCTTTACTGTTGCTACCCCCCTCATGCATAAGTCTGTCTCCTCTTTTAATAAACCATTGCTCGCTTTACTATTTGGGTACATTGTTCATTTCTATGACTTTGGAATCCGAGAGCCTCATTTAATCACTGGCAAAAATTGGAAAGCTTTGGACACCAGAAAAGACTCCAGCTGCAAGAGGCAAGTGGCCACTGGGACTGTTTTGCTCCCATGTCTCCGCTGCTGGTAGATCTCTCCTGGAGTCCCTGGCCTAAGTTCTGACAAGGCAATGCTTTATTCTCTTTACCTTTCTCTGAGTTTCCGAGCCCTCTTCTGTTTGCTTGGATTGTATCCACGTCTGTACAGGTGCACCGTGGAGGGCTCCTGGCTATGCTTTGTTTTTCTGATTTAAATCTAGTTGGTACTTTTCTTCTTTATGCTGAAAACAAAGGGGAGAACTGCTTTTATCAATTCTTGTTAATGGAGTAGGTTGGCCCCGCCGATTGGGACTAGGCTGAACTGGACCCCACTGCTCCTCTTTTCTCTTTGTTTGTTTGCGTGGTTAGATATTTAGTTGAGTACGTGTAATCTGAATAAACCTTCCAATCCTTGCATCAGCTTTTGGACTTCGAGGTCATTTGTTTAATGCGAGAGGGCAGGGCAAGCCTGGCCGGTTGGTAACACTCTGTGCCTCAGTTTCTTTGTCAGAAGAACAGGGAGAGTATATGTTCCTGCCTGTACGAGTTTGTCAGGGCTGCCATAACAAAATACCAAGAACAGGGCTTCAGCAGCAGAGCTCTATCCTCTCACAGTCCTGGAGGCTGGCAGGCCAAGATCGAGGTGTGGCAGGGCCAGTTTCTCGTGAGGCCCTCTTCTCCCTGTGTCCTCGCATGGTCTTTTCACTGTGCACAAGCATCCCTTCTTTGTGCCCAAATTCCCTCTTCTTATAAGAACAGGACATTGAATTAGGGCCAGACCTAACACACAACCTCATTTTATCACTGTGAGACCACATACAGTCACATTCTGAGCTACTGGGGGTTAGGGTTTCAACTTATGAACTGGGGTGGGGGAGCACAATTCAGCCCATAGTGCTACCCCACAGAGCTGTTGCAGGGTTAATGAATGAGTGTAACGTGCTTAGCACCATGTCTGGCACATGGTAAGTACTCAGTAAAAGTTAGCTATTGATATTATTATGTATGTCTGTGATTGCTTGTATATCTTTGAAAGGCAGACTGGTATGGCGTGAATTGTGTTTCCCCCAAAAGTCGTAATCCCCAGTACCTGTGAATGTAACCTCGTTTGGAGATAGAGTCTTTACAGACGATCAGGGTAAGATGATGTCATTATCATGGGCCTACAATCCAATACGACTGGTGTCTTTACGGAAAGAGGAAGTTTGGGTATAGGAAAGACACGCACGGGGAAGCCGGCCATCTACAAGCCAAGGCCGCTGCAGCTGCTGGAAGCTGGGAGAGAAGCATGGGGCAGGTTCTTCCCCACAGCCTCAGAAGGAGCCAGTCCTGCTGACACTCGATCTTGTGCTTGTGCCCCAGAACGGTGAGAGGGGACACCTTGCTGTTCAAGCTTCAGCTGTTCGAGCTGCCCGGCCTGTGGTCCTCTGTTGTGCCCGCCCCGGGAACCTCATGCGCAGACGGCCCTTTTCACTCCTAAACACCTAGAGCCCAGTCTAGCCCTGGCGATGCCGCAGGCGTGCTGTAAGCAGGTTCTGAGTCTGCTGCGAAGTTTCACCATCTCTCTGGGTTGAATTCACGTGTCCTCATCAAGCGCTCACTGCTGGTTCCCAGAAGTTCCTTCATGATATTTAAGGTGCTGGAGTCATGAACTAATTCTTTCATTTTTTTTTGAAACTATGATTTTCCTGATGTTTTTCCCCTAAGTTCTCCCAAGAGGTCCTCCAGAAAAAAAAAAAAAAAAAAAATTATGACTCTTTTATTCTGCAGGTGTCTGGGAAATGGAGGAGTGGGAGAGAATCTGTCCCAGGTCTCCTGTCCCTGGAGGTCAGGATTCCCCCCAAGCCTTGCTGAAGTCCTGTTGCAGCTGGGAACAGGTGAAAACCTGCTATTTAGTTTTTAGAGAGTCAGATAAACAGGCCGTTTGCGGCAGCACCGGTGTGGGCTCAGGGGCTGAGAAGAGGGCTGGGATCCAGCTGCTCCCCTGGACAGCTCAAGCAGCAGCTTCTCTGCCCTGCCTCTGTCATCCAAACATGCCGTGGACACCTTGGAGTTAGGGGGTGGCCTCCTCGATGCACAGTGCCATGCAAAGTGGGAACCGTGGAAACCGCAGCACGTGCAGAAAGTCCCACAGCCAGGAGGCAGTGCGGACACCGCTAGACCCTCCCTGGGGCAGAGCGCCTCTGCTGCCCCCCACCCCAGCGATGCACAGCAGAGCAGCCCTCTGAGCCACCAGCCTGCGCCATGGCAACTTCACAGCAGCTGGATTTAGAGGCGTGACGTGTCTGAACTGAGAGGCTCGAGCCACCGAGGCCGCTGCCTTGTGTAGCTCAGAACCGGCCTCAGCCAGGATGGCCCCTGACCACCCTCGGGGTCTGCTGGTGACAGACGTCCCCTCGTCCCTTCCTTGTCATCGCTATGCTGATGACACAAGCACTGCCGCCTCCAGCCTGGGCTCCTCTCCCCAGTGCCAGCTGCATCTATGCAGCCACCAAGTGGCCACCTCCCCTGGGGGCTAAGGGGTGTCCAGACAACAGAGATGGGGTCTGCTGTGCCTATCCGGGGGCGTCGCTCAGAGCCAGACACTGGGACTGTCCCCCACCCCCCACTCCCCTTCATGCCCCAGCTCTGCACGTTAGTGCTCCTGACGGTTCCTCCTCCAGAATCTAATCCCACCACTCACATCACCTGCAGCCACAGCCCCATCAAGCCCCCACCTGTGTCACTGCCCAACACACTCCTCGCCCCCAGCATCGCATACCCAGGCCCACGAGGCTTCCCGGATCAAATGTCAGACTAGGGCACCCCAACTCCCAGCTCCTGAGGGTCCCCATGTTTGCTGAGCGTCTCTTGGGGGGGACGTCACACAGCCCTGAGGTCCTCCTCAGGCTTCCCCTTAGCTTCCTGACGCCAAGCACTCCTGGGCGGGTCACATGGGCACCCCAGTAGGTCAAGGTGACACAGCCTGATGGAAGACACCCCAGAACTGCTCAACTCAGGAGGGGACTGGCCCCCTCACCATGGGATTATTAGTGTCAGTGGATTTCCCAGCTGGAACTCCAACCCCTGCACATGGAGTGTCCCCCAAGCCACCACATCACCCCATGGGACTTGAGGTGGGAGGGACTAGCACACATCTTAGCCCTAAGCAGGGTGCATGGGCTACACCAAGTCTCCCCAAAGCTTATGTGTTGGAGCCCTGACCCCAGAATGTGACTCAGAATGCAACTGTGTTTGGAGATGGAGTCTTTAAAGAGGTGATTAAGATAAAATGAGGTCACAAGGGTGGGCCCTAATCCAATAGGATTGATGTCCTTATAAGAAGAGAAGATTAGGACACAGACACACATAGAGGGATGACCATGTGAGGACACAGGGAAATGACAGGGTCTACAAGGACAGAGGCCTCAGGAAGAACCGGCCCTGCCACATCTTGATCTCAGACTTCAAGCCTCCAGGACTGGGAGAGATACATGTCTGTCGTTTAAGCTGCCCAGGCTGTAGGACATTGTTATGGTGGCCCTGGTAGGCTCACACAGAGTAAAATCAGATCCCAGACTCAAGGAGCCCACGCACCCCCCCTTGTATGTCCCCTGTAACTTTATAGGGTCCCCAGGGACCAGGGGGCGTCCTGTGGAGAGGGCTGTGCCTTGATGTACATAACCTTCAAGAAGCAGCCTCTTGCTCCCTCTGTCACAGTCTGGCTGGCCTGGCTGCGACATGTGCTCGATGTGTGAGTGCTCTCGACTACTTGACACTGTGCATAATTGACTGCACTGAGCGTCACAGCCATGCTTAGACTGGGACTTTTCTAACCCTAACTGGCAGCCTCGAGGCTGTGCCACTGAGCAGGGAGGGGCTGCTCTGGGTGCGCATGTAGCAGGGGGCCGCTGTCCCAGGGTGCACGCTGTCAGTGGTGAAACTGGATCCTCCACACAACTCTGCCTCCAGCTCCATGCTCCCTGCACCGCCCAGCGACATCTCCCACAAGATGAAGGGATTTCGGCCTTGGAGCAGGGATGCTGCTGTTCTCCAGGGGCAGCTGGTTCACTGGGGAGGGACGCTGGGCTCATAGAACATCTGGCATGTGGAGAACCAGGGTAGAAACCATTGTGCCCATGCCTCAGCCTTGGCCTGGTCCCGCACCCAATTCACCACACAGGCATGGGACTCCAGGTGTCCTCACCTGAGTGTGCTCAGGCCCAGTTGTGCCCTTCTGGACAGTTGTATCCCTGCTACTAATTCCAACCATCACGCCAAACTCACTTTGGGCCTCCTGGATCCAGTAGTGGTCCCCACTTGGGACTTCCAGGTGTGTCCCTTGGGCTCCAAAGATTAGTGTGTTCTCTGCCCAAGGCGGCCACTATCTGCTCAGACGTATGCTCTGTGTAGGGCCCTGACCGGGAATCTACCTGTCAGGCCATGAAGTGGTGCCTGGGGTCTGCTGGCATCTTTGGGCCTCAGTGACCTCCCAAGGGACAGTGAAACAGAAGCAGTTCTGCAGATCTCATCAGAGCTACCAGGCACCTCTAGCTGGCCTTCTGCACACACGGTGCCCTTTTGTAAAAGAGTGTGTCACACATGTGGCCCCAGCCTGAAGCTGCCCCGTGAACACAAGGTGAGACCCTAATGCTGCATGGGGCGCTGAGAGCAATTAATGCCTCTCAAATGACAGTGGTGGATATTTTCCGTGTAACAGAGACTTACGGCGCCTGGGAGTTTTAACTATGCCGGTTGATGTCAGACATGCTATTGGCCATTCTCTACCAAGTGTCTGCAATTACAGTGAATTTGCTGGTTTGTGCTGTTTAACAAGGCTGGCTTCCTGTAAGTACGGCTGTCCCACTCACAGGCTCCCTGGGAGGCTGGGCTGGAATCAGCCGAGTGGCAGATAAAGTGCCACCCTCCCTCGTAAACCCTGAAAATGTTTACATTGCAAGCACATTCACCCGAGCGCTCTCTACAAAGCAGCGACGTACCACAAGCGCTCTGACACACCAAGAGAATGGCAACATCCCTGGGGGCCTAGCCCCCGACTGAGTGCGGACCAGCCACTTGCTACAGCAGGGCCCAGCACGGTGGCCCACAGCCATCTGCATGGACTTAGCTGGATTATTCAACAGGATAGACAAGGGTGTGTAATATGCAGACAAATAGAGGAAGCAATAGGAGAAATTTTGTGCATAACACGACTGCATCCGTGTTGAACACAGCTATACACACTCTCAGAAGGCAAGTTTATTCCTGCAGTCTTCTCCAGGGCACCCACTCCCACACTTGATGCAGAACTGCAGTTGGCGTGATCACGTCCACTGTTAGCGTCAGGCTGGAAGCTGCCACACAGTCCTCTAACAGGATTCCCACAGCCACTCTGCTTCGGGGTCTGGTCTGCACTGACCTGCAGCCCAGGCATCACCGTGGCCAGAGCCCAGCTCACCCCGCAGTGCTGGAGCCACCTGGCTGCCCGCCACAGTCTGCTTTCCTTTGTCCTGAGATTGTGTCCAAACAACGTCTCCCACCCGCCCTGCCCTGCAGCTTGGGCGCAATGTCCCAAGTTTCCAGTGGGAAGTGGGTGGAGGTGAGGTGTATCCGAGCTGGCCTGGTGTGAGGAGGAAGGAAGGACGCTGTGCCCCGTGGTCACTCCACACCACCACCCACCTGCCCTCCTACTGGCCCTCCACCCAGGAGGAAGGTGAGAAGCCAGGAGGACACAGCCTGGGCCCGAGTCACCGCGGCAGCAGAGCAGTCCACCTGCATCCCTAGATGCTGACATGAGGGAACGGACGCCTCCTCCTTCCAGCCCCTGGTGCATTGGGACTCTTTGTAACCTCAACGTTTCCCTAAACACAAAGGTGCTTTGCAAACCCCTCCCCAGCGGTAACAGAAAATGAGACTTAATGTAGCTCCCACTTCCTCAACCACAGCCCACGCTGCAGAGATGTGTCTCAAGACCATTACTCACGCGACGGTGCTTAAAGGCATGCCCTCGGGAAGAACCCTGGGGTCCAGCCTCCCCCAACTCTGCTGTCTGCTTTCAGGAGAGGCTTCCCTGAAACCGGGCAGCCTGCTCAGTTTCCTCGACAGCCACTCTTTGCAACTGCCCGAGCTTTCCTTGCTTTAAACATCCATTTCAGTCCCGTTGAGCCTAAGGCAGCAGTGCCATCATGTGTCTCGTGATCGATTTCTTCTAACCCTGTAATTATTGGTTACAAGATGGTCTTAATGATGAATTCCAGAAGAACCAGTTTTCCAAGGTAACTCATTCTGGGCCTGGTACTGGCACAGCCTCGCTGCAGACAGGCTCATACTCTGACAGGCCGGGCCATGGACCTTCCACCAGAAGGGCCTTCGGCACCCTTGCTCAGCCCAGACCCTGCCCAGTGCTATTTGTACCAGTCTGCTCCCGACCTCGGTCACCTCCCACACAAAAGGTTATTTTATTACACACTGTAGTGGGTTGGATAGTGCCCCCAATAGATGTATCCCCAGAACCCGTTCAGGGGACCTTATTTGGAAAAAGAGTGCTTGCAGATATAATGAAGAATTTTGAGATGACATGATCTAGGATTAGAGTGGGCCCTAAATCCAATGACAAGTGTCCTCATAAGACATGGAAGAGGAAACAGACACAGAGGAGAAGCCACATGAAGATGGAGGCAGAGACTGGAGTGATGTGGCCACAAGCCCAGGGACGCCTGGAGCCACCAGGAGCTGGAAGAGGCAGGAAGGATCCTCCCCTGGAGCCTCCGGAGGGAGCGTGGCCCTGCCATCTGTGGATCTCAGACTTCTGCCCCCAGAGCTGGGGGAGAATCAATTCCTGTTGTGTTAGGCCCCCAGTGTGTGGTCCTTTGCTATGGCTGACCCAGGACACTTACACAGTCCCCATTGTGTAGGGTCCTGGGAGTGTGGGTCTCCTTAAAGGGAAGTAAAGGCTGGATCACACACCCCTTAGAGTCATCATCGGGGTCACCAGGAGTCATAGCACAGTGTCTGGTCACAGGCTGCTGGAGGGCACGCCTTGGGCCCATCCCAGAGGCTGCAGCCCATGACCAGATCCCCCACCAAACACAAGCCACAGTAGGAGGGGCAGGCACATCTCAGTCAACCTCTGATTGTGGAGACTCCAGCGTCACCATTCACACTGGTGATTAGGAAGCCACCAGCCACATCTGCGAAAACCCACTTCTTACATTTGCATTGCAAAGGAACAGGATTCTGAGGTTGACCAGGGAGATGGGGACTTGCTCACAGTCACCAGCAGTCAGTCCTCATGAGAAAGCTTGCAGGCCCCTGGAGGCAGCCTCTGGTGAATGTGAGCTGTCCCTGTGCTGGCTGCTCCTGCAGTGGCTCACCCATCCCTCACAGGGAACACCAGGCCAGATGTGTGCAAAGATGTTAGACACCAAGGAGCAGACGCTGGCCAGGAGCCAGGCGAGAGGCACACAGTGCTGGAGTTGAGTCACACCTCCTGGTTTCTGGCCCCAGGTGCTCTTTTTATCTGGGTGGATTAACATGGGCTATGCCTCCTTAGGGCTTTTTTCTTGCTTCCTCACCTCTGCCTGCTGTAGGAGAACTTCTGATGGCAGGTGTGGGAGCCGCACCAACCTCAGGAGCAGCTCGCTGTCCAGCTCTGCCTGCGGTGGGTCCAGCAGGCCGCTTCAGCTTTGTACTGTGGGGCCCGGGAGCCCTCGCACCCCTCCTGGCCTGCAGCCCTGCAGCGCTGACGGAGGCAGGAAGTGCAGCCTCAGGTGCACTGTAGCTGCAGGGAAGGCAATTTATTCAGACCTCTGGGTCTGTGGGGCCTGGCCCTCCTGGGCCCGCCTGCCTTGGGTTGGCCTTGGCGGGGTGGGGCTGCCCAGGGGGGCTGATGATGGCCCATCAGGGCACCGCTGGGAACTGTAGTTGAAGAAAACCACCTTGCTGTGTCCTAGCCCGGTCCCAGGAACAGGTCCTGGGGGTCAGCAGGGGTCAGCATGGGCCTGGGCTGGTACTCTGGTTTGGCTTTTTAAAATCACTTTCACCATTCAAAAGTGAACGACTCACTGGTTTTTAATACATCACGGTGCTGTTAACCCGGGATATTCTCATCACCCCAAAAGAAGACCCCGTCCCCATCAGCAGTCACCCCAGCCCCCGCCCCGGCTAGCATTGATCTGCTTTCTGTCCCTGTGGACTCGCCTGTTCTGTACACACGTGTGAACAGCGTCACATGCTCTGTGCCGTGTGTGTCTGGCATCCTCCCCTCCACTCCTTGTGTGAGGCTCTCCCGCATCAGCATGTCACAGCTTCAGGCCTCGGGTGAACCATCTCCATGGTGTGGACAGACCATGTGTGACCACCTATCCGTGCACAAGGGATGCCTGGGCTGTCCCTGCTCTGTTTCAATGCAAAGTTGGGGAGGACAGCCTCCCACTGTCACCACAGAGGGTCTCTGAGGGCCTGGGATGTGAAGTGCAGGGCCACCACTGAGGACTCCCCTCTCGTTTGGGCTCTTTTTGGGGGGCTGCTTCTTCCCAGGCCCCTCAGCTGGGCTGGCTCCCTGGCAGGTCAGAGTTCAGCTCTGAGGCAGGTGCTGGGAGCAGAGATAGGGAGGGGAGGGGCAGCCGCGTCCCCACATGGCACTGTTCCTTCTGTGTGACCCTGCCCCTGACTTCCTGCCAGCCCTGCCAGGTCTCCAGGACACAGGGGTCTGAGCAGTTCCCACCACAAGGCACCTGCTCCTTATGCCCCAAAGCTCTCCTGGAACCAGTCAGGGTACTCGTGGCATTCCCTCTTAGCAACGGTCTCCTGGAGATGTGCCTGCAGCTGGGGCTCTTGTGCTAGAATTCCACCTCCTGTATGTGAGACTCTGTGGTCAGCTGAATGCTGTCCCCAAAGATGCCCACGTCCCCATCCCAGAACCTGTGAGTCGGCCCCTCACATGGCAAAGGGACCTGGCAGATGTGATTTGGTTAAGGATCCTGAGATGCAGAGATTGCTCCAGATTGTGTGAGTGGGCTCAATGTCATCACAAGGCCCTTATTATTAGATACAGTGAGACACAGAATAGGGAAAGAGAGAGAGACCGAACCAGGCACTATTTCAGCCAAAAACCTTTATTCCAGTAACATGGAAGGGAGACTGAGCCAGGTTAGTTTCCACCAACAAAGGAAAGCAGGAGGATTATAAGACTTTGTGGGTTCTGGCAGAGTAAGGGGCAGTTTTGAAATCAGTGGTATGCAAGTGACACCACCCTTGTGGTCTGATGACATCTGGTTGGTTAAGGCACAGGCTCCCAATGAGCCACTGTCTCGGTTCAAAGCATTCCAGCCTGAAGCCTGCGGACACAATGCACAAGACTTTCCCTTGATGATGAAGGTAATGTTTACCCCTTCCCAGGAGAACAGTAGATAAGCCACTCGACATAGCTGTGCTGAGCTAAGCCAGCCCCGAGACCCAATACTTATAAGAGGAGGCAGGAGATTAGACACAGACACGGAGGAGAAACCACTTGAAGACAGAGGCGGAGACTGAAGTGATGCGGCCACAAGCCCAGGGACGCCTGGAGCCACCAGGAGCTGGAAGAGTCAGGAAGGATCCTCCCCTGGAGCCTCTGGAGGGAGCACAGCGCTGCCACACCTGGACGTCAGCTGGTGACACCTGTTTTAGACTTGAGCTCCAGAACTGTGGAAGGATACATGAGTTGTTTAAGCCACTAGTTTGTGGGGTTTGGGACGGCAGCCACTGGAACCAGCATAGACCCTAATTAGCGATTCTGGGGCATCAACCTGTGTGTTCATCCCTGCATCTGAGGAATAGACCGTATTCATTCGCGTGCTAGACACGTGCAGGAGGGAACTGGGCAGGTGAGAAGTCCTGTTCTAGTGAGGTCTGCCCCCCAGGGAGGAAAGTCAGGCCGTGAGCAGGTGGAATGCACACGGTGTGGGAGCTGCGACAGAGCAGATGGAGTTGAGCCAGTGAAGGGTGCAGTGCTGAATGGGGACATCAGGTGCAGCTGATCAAAAAGTGACCACCGAGCTGGGACAGGTGAGGACGAGGCCACCCATCCCTTCTGGGAGAGGGAACTGCCCATGCAAAGGCCCTGAGCGACCACCTGCTCCTTGGGAGGGTCCAAGGGCTGGGGACAGAGTGTGTGTGGGGTAGGGATGATGGCAGAGGCCAGGGAGAGGGGGTACAGCGACTGGGGGCTTTGTCAGCTTGGGCTTGGAGGGAGGGGGACATGTTGGGGGTGTGGGTTTTCCTCTAGTTTGGTCTTGAGGCCTCTGTGTGGAGGGTGGCTACAAATGCCAGCCCTGCCCTGACAGGGCTCCCAGGGAGGTGGCCATGGGTGTCTGTGGTGCACCTTACATGGGCAATTCTTCATCCTGCTGAGCAGCCGTGACCATGTGTCCCTCACCCAGGAAGCGTGTTCATGCCGGTGGGCCCCCTTGGCTCTCATCTGACGTGTGTCTAGTTTGTTTCTCCTGAGAAGCCCCTCTCCTGGAGAGCCCTGGCCAGGAGGAGAGTCCGTTCAGGTGTCGGGTCGGTAAGACACACAGCAGGCAGCTCAGCAAAGCCCGTGGAGTCACAGAGGCAGCATGTCGCCCACAGAGCCCAGAGAGCAGAGGGCAGCACGCTGCGCAGTTCATCCAGGACACACGCTCAGCAGGTGTGGAACAAGAGTGGGGACCCTGGGTCAAAGCCTCCACTGGATGCCAGGGTGTCACCCAGGCACTTTCCCAAGGGCAGTTCTAATGGGAGGGTCCAGAGCAGTGAGGCAGGAGTCCAGGAATCCTGCTGTGAGGAGAGGCGGTCATTGTGGCACATCTGTGCTGTGGCACGTTTGTGCGGCCCGTGCAGGGTGTGGGGGTCAGCAGGGCCAGATGAGTAGGTGGACTCCTGCTGTCCCCAGGGAGGAGGTGGCAGCAGGTGTTGGCATGAGGCAGGTGTCGGGATCAACCATCTGGAGGAACAGGGGAGGCGGAGAAGTGAGGTCGTGCCAAGGGTGGCAGCCCTGCCTCTGGTGTGAGAAAGGTGCACCTAGATCCAGAAGGAGGCCAAGGCCGCATGACACTGGAGGGACGAGCCACAGCGGGCAGACACGGAGCGTGATGCGCCTGACTTCACGGAGGACCCTCGTCCCCTGCTGGGAGCAGACCACAGGGTGATGGCGGCAAGTGGGGAAGCCTGGCCGGGGAGGGATGTCCTGGAGCCAGAGACTCCATGTGGAAGGGGCGGGCAGGCCGGAGGGCGCGTGGTCAGAGGGCGTCCGTGGAGGAGGGAGGAAGGGGAGGAACGTTGGCGCAGCCCTGCTGCAGCTGAGCGCGGCCTCCGGTTTCTGTCGAGGCCACCGTTCCGGCCTCCTCGGGCCTGATGCAGCGGCCTCTTTCCTCCCTGTGTTCAAACTTCCTTTGGGGACTTAAAAGCACCTCTTTGCCCGCTGCTCTCCTTGCCCTCTTGGTTTGAGGATGGACAGAAAAGGGAGCTGTTGGCCAAAAATTGCGGTTGACCGCAGGACCTTCAGTGTGGCCGCTGTGACAGTGGAGTCCCCACGCAGCCGTGTGTGTCCTTCCCCCTGAAACGCATTCTCTCAGCTTCAGGGAGTCAGACTGTGTCTGGTGGTCCGGGCAGGTGTTTGTGGCTCCATAAACGCACCCACGGGAGCGAGTGTGTAAGTGGCGTGTGTGTCCCACACATATGTAACCAGGGAGTTTGTGAAAATGTCCACACCCACAGTCAGCCCAAATAGGCCTCAGAGGCAGCAGCTCCTGGCCCCAGTGACCACCTAGACACCAAGGTGCCCAGTTGGGATGACCAGACAGCATTTCCTAATGTGGGGTCCCAAGACAGAACTGTGAGGTACTGCAGAGCCAAACACACTTAGAAAGCTGCGCCATCCTGGGCAGAAACACATGCCGGGTGGAGCTGGTCTAACTTGACCCAGAGGTTGCAAGACACACCAAAGGTCATTTCAGGGAGTGGGCCCTGAGTGCACTATGCCCACCACTCTGGGGTCCCCACCGCAAGCCTCAGGCCCTGCTTCCTTTCCTTTGAATCCCACCGGTGCAGGCTCCTCGAGGACACAGGCCTCCATGGGCCCTGTGGGTCGGGGCCACTGGCAGGGATGAGCCTGGCACAGTCTCAGACAGGAGCCGCCAGGGTCACAGGCCCAGGGGAGCTGCAGGCAGACCCGGGGTTTGACACTGTGAGGGTGCCGTGGGAGCCAAGGAGGCGAAACTCCACATATTACAGGCGCGGCAGGGAAGACGCGGAATCTGTGGATTCGTGATCCGATCCACAGAGAGGGTGCCTGGTCCAGGACGATGTTCAGGTTCCTTGGCGACCTGCAATAGGCCTTTCAGCAGAATCCTTGGAATACAGGGTGTGGCCTCCCATCTGGGAGGAGATTGGATCAGTAATCGGTGCAGGAGAATCTACCTCCAAGGAGCTGGCAGCCAGTGTGTGGGGAAGATGGACTCGGCCACAGCCGGGTCCTGAGAGGAGCCTCAGGACAGGCTGGCGGGAGCGAGGGGCACGGGCTGGGTGCTCCAAGGGGCTCCTGCTGAAGGAGACCCTGGCACGTCTTCTTCCAGGGTAACACAAAGTTGATGAATCGAATCCTTTCTCGGGGAAGGGAAGGTGTAGTTGGAGGCAGGGGCCACCTGGGAGCCAGACCCCCCCAGGGGTGCAGCCCCCACCCCATGCTCCACATCTGGCCACGTCGCTTCTCAGAGGCTCCGTGTCCCCATCTGCTGTGTGGAGCGACGGCAGGGGGGACCGAGTTAACACGGGCATGCTGAGAACAGGGACAGCGCATCTGCTCGAAGAGGCCCCTGGACGTCCCGCAGGTGTCGTCTTTCCAGTGACTGTGCCCGGTGTTCTCTGCAGTCTCTCGGGTTCCTGCAGAGCACCGTTTGCCATGGAGACCCCCGAGGGTGGGCTGTGCTTTTGGCGGTTCCTCTCTCCCTGTTCTCTGAGTCTCACAGTGGTCAGGCTCCAGCAGCAGACGCGGGTTTCGTCACAGTGCGTGGAACACGCCATCACACACCGGGGGCATCAGGGTCTTCCCTGTCCAGCGGCCCCAGCCCTGGGGTCTGGGAAGCAGGGGGAGGGGACACCAGGCTGCACTCAGGGGCTCGCCTTCTCCTCAGGCCGTGGTGTCCCCCAGGATCGAGGCCGTCGTCAGGCAGCGGCACAGGATGGGGGGTGCCCCGTGTGGGAAGAGGGGACAGGGCAGCTGCTGTTCGTGGACATCACTGCTGGGCTCGTGCCAGTGGAGCCCACTCATGGGGGAGGTGCAGACCATGGGCCTGAGTGAGTAGCCTGGGGGTCCCTGCAGGGAGGGGGCTCGACCCCCCCTCCGTGGCCATCAGGGTGGGGACTGTGTGCGAAGGCACATCTGGTCCCCTCACGCCTGAGGCCCTGGGTCGGGTGTGCCTTCCCATGTGGGTCAGAGACCGGCTGTCTCCAAGTGGGGGACGTGGGAGGTCACGGAGCTTCCCCTGACTTTGTCAGAAGAGAAAGCAGCCCACTAGTAGCCGCTGCAGCTGGTCACCGTGGTGGCTGCAGGCAGGGCCGGCCACCTCGGTAATGTCCTGGAGGAACGGTAGAGGCTGCTGTGGGGAGGGGATGCACAGGACGGCTGGCTCAGGAGGGGTCCCCTCTCAGTTGGGGAACAGCTGACCCCCGCCCGGGGAGAAGAGAAACACGTCCTCACCGGCCACGGCTCCTAACAGGCGCCACGGCAGGGTGGGGGTGGCACTGGCCAGTGGAGAGGCAGCCACGGGGGCCCCACCTGTCCCTCTGTGTTTCTCTAGGAAACCGCGTCGTCTGCGTGGCTCTGCGCCAGAAAGGGGCCTATGTGGGGGCAGCCGGCACCTGCCTCGGCTTCCTGGACTGGGAGACACAGCAGGTGCAGTGGGTGGCCTGGCTGGACAGGGACAAGCCCCACAACAGGTTCAACGACGGCAAGGTGGGCCCTGCCGGGAGGTTTGTGGCAGGTGGGCTTCTGGAAGGGCAGGTGTGGCCTCAGCCCACTGCAACCTGGGTCAGCTGGAGGCCAGTGGCCACCTGGGCAGTCCCAGGCTCAGGGAAGGTGCCAGGGGCCAAGCGGGCAGCTTTGGGCAGCTGTTCCCCTTCATGGCAGGTGACCACTCGGACGTCCAGTGCATGCCGTGTGGTGCTGGGCGTCTCCAGACGAGAGTTGTCATTCCAGCGCGTTCTGTCCAATTCCAAACCCCATCTTTTCACCCCATTATGCCTGCTGGGCTCCTGGCTATCTGCCCAGATGTGGCTTCGGCCAGCCCTGGAAATGTTAATCTCATCGGCGTGTGGCATGGCCAAGGGCACCTTCCCTGAGGTATCCACGTTCGTGAGAATGCCCCGTGTGCCCTGGGTGTCCTGGGGTGGGATTCAGAGCCCCATGAGCACGGACTGTGTCCTGGGGTGGGCTGCGGTGCTCGGGACTCCCAGGAGGGACCTCAGCCCCGAGGCAGAGGGGGCCGGGGTGGTGTCACACCTGGGGATGTGAGCGTGTGGGCACAGTTGAGCCGCCTGCAGACAATTTGCTGTAGAAAGCCTGGCTCTTTCCTGAGAAGACTGGGAGGAAACCTGCAGGTGGGGATTGCTGGGCTGGGGCTGGGGCTGGGGGCACGGCTGAGCCTGCAAACAACCAGCAGTGCCCAAACCGGCCAGGAGTGTGGTTCTCCCACCAGGTGGAAGGTGTGCGGAGTGTGCGCTGTGCACCACTGTGCGCCAGGGTCCCCAAGACCACCCAGGTCTGGGCACTCCCAGGCGGCTTGTGGAGTCAGCATATTGTGGTGTGCTCGCAGCTAACATGGGTCTCAGGGCACCTGAGGACACACAGCCGGGCCTCGGGGAGGACAACAGGGTCAGGAGAAGCCACGTGCCACTGCCCTGTGCTCCCTGCCTCCCGCGAGGTCTGCAGAATACCCTCTTCCCAGCAATGAAGAGGCGGCCACACGCGTGTGATGGTTCCTCCTGGGGAGCCCGTCAGGGACTCGGTGCCCAGGGTGTGTGCTGGGGGCTGGTCACATGGGTGCCATCCACCGTGGATCTCCCAAACTTCAGGCGCCCAGAGGAAAGCCCGTGTGCAGCATAAACCCATGGTTCACATGGTGTGGACTCAGGGCCACTTACTGGTTAGGGAGACTTCATAGCAGTGTAGGGAGCTGCTCAGCAGCTGTAGGAGTGTCCTGGGACCGCTGTGACAAGTGCTTATACACTGGGGGACTTACAACGACAGGAATGTGTCCTCTCCCAGCTCTGGAGGTAGAAGTCTGAGGTCCAGGTGTGTCAGGGCCATGCTCCCTCCAGAGGCCCCAGGGGAGGATCCTCCCTGCCTCTTCCAGCTCCTGGTGGCTCCAGGCGTCCCTGGGCTTCTGGCCGCATCACTCCAGTCTCTGCCTCCGTCGTCATGTGGCTTTTCTTCTGTGTCTGTGTCTCCTCTTCTGTCTCTTATGAGGATTCTCGTTATCGGATTTAGGGTCACCCTAATCCGGGATGACCTTGTCTTATTACATCACTGCAGGCCCTATTTCCAAACAAGGTCCCATTCCCGGGTTCTGGGGGTTCGGACGTGGATTTGTTTTTGAGGTCCCCCATTGTGCCACTGTAACAGTCCAGTTTCCTGACATTTGCCCAGGGTCCTTCCTGACCTTCCTGAGGAGAGCAGTCCCAGGCCCACGATGTCCACCCTGCGCAGAGCATCTTTCGTTTCCTGGGGAGTGGCTGTAGTTTGGGGGGTGGACAGGGCAGGGGGAGGGGTTCTTCTGGAGCCCTGGGGGCCATTCCCTGACCTCCTGTCTTTCAGGCACCATGCCGGAGCCGTCCGCCCCAGGAATGTGGGAGTGAGGGCAGGGCTCCCTGTACATGCTCTGTGCTGACCACTCGGTGGTCAGACACCTGCATGGGCTGGGCATCCCCAGTGGGCTGGACTGGTCCCTGGACCACAGCACCTTCTGCCACGTTGACAGCCTGGACTACTCCGTGCATGTGTACGGTTATGACGTGCAGACTGGCAAGATCGGTAGGAGCCCCGGCCCTTCCTTACTCATGCCCTAGCCCACCGTGAATACCCCCACCCACCCACTCCCTGAGGTCTACAGAGAGAGGGCAGGAGCCCAGACCAGGGAGACAGAGACGGGCAGGCCCTCACAGAAGCTCCATGCCGGTGGCAGTGGGTGGGCCAAGGCTCAGTTGCTCCCCAAAGGCCTGGGCTCGGGTCTGAGTGTCCAGGGCTCAGAGCTTTAGGGCTGCACCTGCATCTGCCTGCGAGGGTCACCTGGGGTCTAAATGTAGGGAAATCTTGTCCCTCAGGCATTCTCCGGTGTTCCACCCCCCACGCCCCAGGCCCACCTTAACATCAGAAGCAGCTTTTTCATGGTGTCTGTCTCACTTCTATGTGCCCCTGGGGAAGGACTGTTTTATCATCGCAGGAAGCAGGCACTGTCCAGTCATGGACAGAGAGAAGGGACGGCTGCCCATCTGCCCTGCATGGAAAAGGAGCCACGTGCTCACAGAACCTGCTTCAGGCAGATCGCAGGTGCCCACCCAGTGGTCAGTTTCCCTGTAGTCAGTGTCACCTTCTCCTCATGGCCCTGGGTCAGGGTCACTGAGTCATGTCAGGGCCTCACATCCATTCAGTTGTCAGTAAAGGGTGATGTCCACCCAAGTGGTCAGTGTGGCCTGAGGTGCACCCTGTGGTCAGCATCATCACCTCCTTCTCGTCCTGGGTCAAGAGTCACAGGAGTGACTGTGTCAGAGCTTCATGTCCACCCAATGTCAGTGAGAAGTAATGTCCACCTGTAGTCAGTAAGGAGTGATGTCCACCATGTGGTCAGTGTCCCTGTGGTCAGTGTTACCCTCTCCTCCTGGCCCTAGGTCAAGGATCACAGGAGTGACCACTTCAGAGTCACTGAGTTGTGTCAAGGCCTCCCATTCACCCACTGGTCAGAGTGTCCCTGTGTTCAGTGTCACCCTCTCCCTGTGGCTCTGGATGAGGGTTGCCCGTGGCTAACTGTCTGTGCTCAGCAACTCGGTGATCGCCTCACTCAAGAGACAAGCACCAGCCCTCGAGGCTCCTGGTCTCTCACACCCAGAGATGTTGTTTCCAGGCAAGGACCTAGAGCGCCTTTTCCACGAGAAACAGCCTGAGCTGGGCTGAGAGGCTGAGAGGCTTGGAGGGGGTGGACGATAGAGGTTCCTCTGACGTTTCCCTATCCAGGGAGCCAGGTGGTGCTGGAGTGTCCTGTGACTGCCACACAAGGGACCACACACTGGGAGGCTTAAAGCAACAGGAATGTATTGTCTCCCAGTTCTGGGGGCAGAAGTGTGAGATCCAGGTGTGTCAGGGCCGAGCTCCCTCCAGAGGCTCCAGGCGGGGATCCTTCCTGCCTCTTCCAGCTCCTGGTGGCTCCGGGTGTCCGTGGGCTTGTGGCCGCATCACTCCAGTCTCTGCCTCCATCTTCACGTGGCTTCTCCTCTGTGTCTGTCTCCTCTTCTGTCTCCTATGAGGACACCTCTCACTGGGTTTAGCGCCACCCTAATACAGAATGGTCTTATCTTCACTAATTACATCTGCAAAGACCCTATTTCCAAATAAGGTCCCATTCTGAGGTCCCCGTTGACATGAACATAGGGGACACTACTGAACTCACTACAGCAGGTGAGGCAAGGCCGGCTGGCAGGTGTGGATTCAGATGCTGGCGATGCCGTGGAGACGCTGGTATGGACCAGGGGGTCAAGCTGGGCAGTCCGGAGGCCTTGGGCCCTAGAGCAGGAAGGCGGTCACAGTGCTGAGGGTCAGACCTTGCCCTGCTCAGAGGGTCACAGCTGTGCGTGGTGGAAATGCCTGTGTCCAGAGTCACATCCTGCTGCTTCGGGGGACCGACTATGAGGACCTCTACGTGAGCTCCGCAGCGGACGGCCTGAGCCTGGGGCAGCTGTTGCAGGAGCCCCAGGCCGGACACGTCTTCAAGGTTTGATGAGGTTGTTTATACTCAGAGTCCCCAAGGTGGCTTTAGTGCCGCCTCTGCATGGTGCAGGGGTGAGACGTTGTCTTTAAACTCTGGGTAGGGTGGGTGACGTCCACAGACAGACAGGGATTGTTTATCAATCCACTTAGAAAACAAACATCTTCAACGCTTTACCCGCCCCAGTGTCACATGAAAACTGTCTTTAATGTGCAGGTTCAGAAGTAGCTAGAGCTGCTGTGGCCTCGCCCTGCCAGTGACACTGTGTTTCAACAGCACCCAGACTGACCACAACATCTGCTCTGCTGACAGGTCACAGGCCTGGGGGTGAGAGGGGTCGCACCTCGACCCTACACTGGCTGAGCGAGAGCTGCTTCCCGGGGCAGCCCGAGCCGCCGGCCTCCGTGTCGAGGGACTGCGCCAAGGTCGGCCGTCCGTGCACGACGCAGCTGCTTCACAGCACAATAACAAAGGTGGCAGATCCTCACAGTCTTCCTGTCGTGTTTCAGGGATCGCACTCAGGGCAGGCCTGGGGTCTCTGTCCGCCTCCTCTCGGCTCTGGGCTGTCCACGCCTCTCACACAATTCACGGTCCCCACGCAGTCACCCGTCATCCCAGAAACCATCCTGCATCTCTGCAGAACTTCAGTTCCCTGTCCAAGACTTGGTATTAAGTCACTGATAGATACAATGTTTTTTATTAAGTTGTGGTAAATGTACATAAAATTCGCCATTTTAAAGTTTACAATTCAAGGCATGTAGTACATTCACACAATGTTGTGTGACCGCCACCTCTAGTTCCAGAACATTTTCTTCACCTCAAAGGGACACCCCTACCCCTCAGCTCTCACGCCCCGTCCCACTCCGCTGGGGACCTCCAGTCTGCTTCCTGTCTCTGTGGATTTGTCATCTGCACACTTCGCATAGATGGAATTACGCACTGTGTGTTCCCCTGGGTCTGGCTTCTGTCACTGAGAATGACGGTTTCACGTTTATGCACGTTGCAGCCTGTGTCAGGGCCTCCTTCCTTTTCATGGCTGAGTAATATTCCACTGTGTGGGTGGACCACGCGTGTCTATCTGTCCGTCCATCGACGGACGCCCGGGCTGCTCCCACCTCCCGGCTCTCCTGCACGGTGCTGCTGTGAACATTTCTGTTCGAGTTTTTTTTCAGCGTCTGTTTTCAATTCTTCAGGCACATTCCCAGGACTGGAATTGCTGGGTCACGTGGTAACTCCATGTTTAGCTTATTAAGGGGCCGCTAAACTGTCCGTCCACAGCACTCTGCATCCCCCCAGCAAACAGGCACCCCAATGATAACGGAAAACACCGAGTCATTGATTCTCGGGGGCGCTGGAGCACGGGGCACGCTGAGGGTCTCGCCACGCGTGTGGGCACACGAGGGTGTGCAGCGGCTCTGCCTGCTGCGCCGTCCAGTGTCTCAGACGTGGAGGCCCGTGGCTCGTGTTTTCAAAGTGCTGACTTGTCCTCCTGTGAAGGAACGGGGCTGCTGGACCTGGCCTCCGAGTCCTGGTCTGGGAGCCAGGAAGATGGTCCACAGGGACTCGGCCACCTTCATTACCGTGGGAGGACGTGAGGCCCGTTGGAAGGTGCTCCTGACTGAGGGGTCAACCTGGGGGATGGGCAGCGGGTCCCAGGGGACAGGGGAGGGGACCTCAGCCCAGGCATAGACTCTCACGTCAGGGCTCCGGGAGCTGGGCAAGGCCAATGTGAACCTAGTCATGTGGGAGTGGACCCGGCTGAGCACGACTGGTGAGGATGGAGAACACTTGGAATACCGGGAACACGGGGAATACTGGGAAGGCAGGTACACGTGCAGCCTCTCGTCCTGCTGGTAAACCACTTGCTTTTGCTGATGGTGTGTCCAGCATGTGCGTGGAAGATCCCTTGCAGAGGGAGGAAACGTACACGGTGGTATCAGAAATGCCCCTGACACTGGGGGTGGAATTCAAAGGTCCCGAGCGGGTTCTGCGTCCTCGTCCTGCCTCGGCCACAGCTGTCTTCCAGCCCTGCCGTCCCTGCTGGGGCAGACAGGAAACCAGGAGAGCGCTCCATATGGGGCATCAAATGCCCACTTTTATGAGAACCTCAGCTGCACCACCTGCCTCGCGGCCGGAGAGCCACAAGTCACTCACCTGGCCTGCTGGGGCAGAGCCACAGGTGGGTCTGCAGGTGCCTGGAGCCCACCACGGCTTCACCACGAAACGCCCTCTAGTTCCCACCGCCGACGCCTCGGCAAGGGCCGCAGGGGTGGGCTTGTGTCCGATTCCTGCACGATGCCTGCCCAGCCCAGCAGCCCGAGGCGTCCAGTCCAGCAAAGAAACAAAAGCCGCCTCCCCGTACTCCGAGTGCCAGCTCCGACTTCCTGCAGCCTCCTCGTGTACACGCCTTGTGCAAACATTTCAAACGTGCTCCGAAAACACGGCTTTCTGGGCTGCACAGTATTTCACCACCTGAATGTACAATTGAACTGACGGGTGTTTCATTTATTTCACATTTTTCTACAGTAAATAACGCTGGGATGAGCACCTCCATTCCCACGTTTCTTCAGGAACTTTCGGTTCCTCCCTGGGGCAGATTCTCAAAGGGGAGTCTCCTTGACAGACACGTGCTAGGAAGGGCTTTTCCCCTTTGACTAGGTCATTGACCCAATCCTTGCATTTTAAATTTTTCTAACCCGTGGAAAAATGGAAAGAACAGCAAAATGAACAGCTAGAGATGCTTGCTGGGGACTGGTGACGTGCTGAAGTGCTGCCACGTGTGCGTGGTGTCTCTCTGCACCCACGTTATTTCTGCTGAACGTTTGAAAGGTTGCAGCCCCCGTGACCAGGGTGGGCGTGTCAGGTCAGTGAGACAAACAGACTAAAGGACTCCGAGCCACACGTTATCACGTCAGAGACTTTATCTCCAGCGAACCTGGAGGGGAGACTGAAAGCTCAGTTTTCTGCCCCCGTACAGACTAGCGAAGCTTCATAGGGTTTGAATTTAGCAAGGAGGGGTTGGGGGAAGAGCCTGAGTTCTGAGACGGGGACGGGCAGCTATTCTGACACTACAGGCTTCGTGGTTTTTTCCAAGATCCTGTTTTGTGCCAGATGTTATCAGAACGCACCGGCCTTGAGGAAAGGGAGGGGGTAGGGGACAGGGTGAGGGAGGTCACCGTGGCACTGCTTATGCTGAGCTGACTGTGAGGTCTAACGGGGACGCCTTTGATACCAGACAGCGTCATTATCAGGGCTTGGTCTGTTGGGTGGAAGCTGGTACAGCCCTCGGGGGTGGACAGACCTTCTGGGGAGACTAAACTCCCCACGGCTCTTTAAGGAATCCACAGGAAACAAGGTAGTATTGTTACTTTAGGCAGACAGTAGCGGGTTACAGAAATTGTTCAAAAAAAAAAAAAAAAAAAAAAAAAAAGAGAGAGAAGAAAGCCTGGGAATGCACAACGGTGCGGTGGCTTTGGAAGGCGACTGGCAGTTTCTTACAGCACTAAACACTCTTCTGCTGCGACCCAGCAATCACACTCCTTGGCATTTAGCAACCGAGCCGAAGAGCTAAGTCCGCACAGAAACGTGCCTACACGTGTCTGTAGCAGCTTTGTTCCTAGTTGCCACAGCTTGGAAGCAAGCAGACGTCCTCCGGTAGGTGAGCAGGAAACAAGCTCTGCTACACACACACCGTGGAGCGCTACTCAGCAATAAAAAGCAATAAGCTATCGAGCTACGAAAAGACATGGACGAACATGAAATGCGTGTTGCCGAGTGAGAGGGGACATCTAAAAAGGTGCATCCTGTATGATTCCAGCCACGTGGCACCTGTAAAAGGCAAAGCCCATGGAGACAGTAAAGAGATCAGGTTGGCAGGGGTCAGGGGAGGGAAGGGTGGACAGGTGGCGCACAGAGGGTGTTTAGGGCAGTGAAACTACAACTTTAATGGTGGATACACGACATTCTACATTTGCCCAACCCCACAGAGTGCACAGCTCCGAGAGTGAGCCCGTGTGTGTTAGTTAACAGTAACGTGTCACTACTGGCTCCTGGACTGTAACAAAGCTCACTTCAAGGCTGACGTTAGGGGCTGATGTCAGGTTCTCAAAGGCTCTGGGCTTCCTTTTGCTTGCTAATGCCCTAAGGGCAGGCTGGCCAGCTGGTCAGAGGTCAGCAGCCCCAGAGGTCGGCGGCCCCACAGGTTGGTGGCCCCAGAGGCCAGGAATCCTACAGGCCGGTGGCCCCCGAAGCCAGCATACTGTCTCGCTGGGTGCTGAACCGTCGTTGTCCTGAGACTTGGTGCCACATCCAAACCTGAGTGAGAGGCTTTGTCCTAATCCTCTGAAATGCAGCTGGTGTTGGCTCCCGTGAGGGTGTCCCGGGATGCGCAGACTTGGATCTCTAGTTGGAGAGGACACACACACTTGCGCCTTCCAGGTTTTCTCTGAGCAGTCACGGTCCTGCGCTTGGACTTCTCTGCCAGGTGGCCCAAAGCTTTCAGCACTGAGTCTGTCACCGGCCATGCCCATCACGCTGCCTGGGGTGGACGGCGTTTGCCATCTCCTGGACCACCCTTTTCGACACTCTGTCAAGATCACTCAGCCAGGCTCTCTGCCTCAGCATGTGTCTTGGCAGCACTGAGAAATTGTCCCGGCTCTCCCACTCATGGCTGCTTGCAGAGCCCCACCCTCGTCCCCACTGGACGGCCTTCCTCTCCTCCTGCAGAAGCGTCCACGCAGCCAACTGCTCGGATGGGTCCAAGCCACTCTCCCGGATTTTCCCTTCGAGTTTGGTCCCCGTTGGAGGAATGGGAGGGTTTTCCCCACTGCAGAGGCTCAGGGTTTGGGGCCACGCTGAGGCCCCGCATTTGTACCATCTCCCCCAGGGGTGTCTCCCGTCACCTAGTGCGTCAGGCCTGCTGCTCCTGGGACTCTTGAGACCTTTTGCATCTTGAACCCAGCAGGTAGCGGCATGGATATCAGCATCCCCTCCCACCAGCCTCCCCACGAGGGGGCCTCTTGCCTGCCCATGGGGCAGTCACTCACTGAGGTCGCTGCACAGATCTTCATCTTTGCTTCAGCTGACCAGGTCCTGGTCCTTTGCTGGCTGCAAAGCCCAGGACGACCACATGGCCATCTCTGCCCCTCAGAGGAAAGCAGTGCCAACATCTAGGACAGACTTCCTGCGCTCCCAAAGTCCCTGGGTGACACAGCAGAGCAGGGATTCAGGCAGAGCCAAAAGAGGGGTTCCTCTTGGGGGATGAGGGACCAGGGATCAAGCATCCAGTGGATGGAATAACCAGGAGATGAGATGCAAGACCAAGCACGCAGAGGAGAGAACATTTAGGACAAAGTGTCCAGAGAACAAAGTATACAGAGGACAGAGCAAACAGGGGACGAAGTGTCCAGTTAACAGAGTGTCCAGAGGACGGGGTGTCCAGTGGACAGAGTGACCAGGGGACAGAGCTTCAGTGGAAGGAGCATCCGGGACAGAGTGTCCAGGGAACAAAGTATCCAGGGAATGAAGTGTTTAGTGGACAGAGTGTCCAAGGTACAGAGCATCCAGGGTAGAGAGTGTCCAGGGGAGAGACTGTCCAGGGGACAGACCAACCAAAGGACAGAGCATCCAGTGGACAGAGTGTCCAGGGAACAGGGCATCCAGAGGACAGTGTGTCCAGGGGACAGAGCATCCAGAAGACAGTGTCAAGGACAGAGTGTCCAGAGGACAGAGAGTTTAGGTGACAAAACATCTGCATCTGCTGGCTTCGCTGGACCCTCTCCAGGTTGAGAATATCAGTTTGTAGTTTCTCCAGTCCTGGGTCCTCTCCTGGTGAGGAGGGTTAGGGTTAGGTCCCAGGGATGACCTCCTCTCCTAGCCCTGGGACCCGTTGGCTCTGTCTCTGTGCAAGTGGTCAGTGCTGTCACCAATGACGATCTCTGTCCACGTTTTGGGAGTTTGCATTCTCTATGGGAAAGGCCTGATGTGGGGGTGAGACCCAGTGGGCTTCTACTCAGGGGCTGGGCCCAGGGCCTGCTGGTCATATGCAGACTCCGTGAGGTCAGCTGCCAGCCCCTCCAGAGCCCACCCTGTCCTGGGTGCTGAGTGTTCTCGGAGGACAGTGCTGGGGCCGCCATGCATGTGGCATAGTATCTTGTTTTCTTCCAAGACCAGCATATGTTGACCTGCCCTGCTGCTGTTGGCAGTTACATACCTGTGACTTTACTGCTTCTGTGGCTCTCTTCTTATGCTGCCACCAACACAGCTACAAATCTGGTCGTGTGAAAGATGCCATATAAAACTCAACTTATTAGTCTTCTGGGTCTCTACTGGTCTTATTTGTTGAAGAAAAAAATGGGAAGGCCAAACATGGACCTCATAATAAAACCTGCCGTGGGTGGAGCAGGACACTCCAAAATTCATGTCCACCCAGAACCTTGAAGAGGATCTTATGTGGACACAGGGTCTTTGCAGATGAGATTAGTTAAGGACCTCGAGATGAGGTCAATCTGGATCACGGTGGTCCTGAATCCAATGACAAGTGTCCTTATAAGAGACAGAAGAGACACAGACACAGAGGAGAAGCCATTTGAAGACTGAGGCAGAGACTGGAGTGATGCGGCCACAAGCCCACGGATGCCTGGAGCCACCAGGAGCTGTAAGAGGCAGGAAGGATCCTCCCCTGGAGCCTCCGGACGGAGCACAGCCCTGCCACACCTGGATCTCAGACTTCTGCCTCCAGATCTGGGAGAGGATATTTGTACATTGTTTTAAGCCACCTGGTTTGTGGCCATTTGTTATGACAGTCCTAGAAAACTCCCACACTGCACAGGAGGACAAATTCCTGTGGTTTTGGGCTACTGGGTTTGTGGTACTTGTTACAGCAGCCCTGGAAACAAACATGTGTCTCCACAGGAAACCGCTTCTCTCAGAAGCAGAGCTGAGGTGGCATCAGTGCTGGACACCGGCAGAGGCTCCTGGCTGTGGTGTGGGTCAGGGCTAACCAGAGAGCAGATGTCTAGCGGGTAACAAAACACCACACACATCGTGTTAGTCCTGGGACACTGGACGCAGACCAGGTTTAGAGCCAAGCTGGGGTAGAGGTTTGCAAGACATACTGTGCTCCCAACCCATACAGGCACCCAGTGTTCTGAGGGTCCTGGGGGTGTCTTGTCTGTGTCCTAATCTCCTGTCTATAAGAACACCAGTCATTGTGTGAGGGCTCACCCTGTATCAGGACAGCCTCATTAACAACGACCTCTGCAATGACCCTGTCTCCAAATGAGGTGTCATTTCAAGAATATGGGTGAATGTAAATTTAGGGGGACATTATTCAACCCAGTACATCCCATCAGTTAGAAAACGTGAGCACCACACATGGATCAGTCACATCATTGCACTTTCACAAAAGGAGATGGAAATACAAACAGAAGCAGAAATCCCCATCCTTCCTCCATGTCCTAACAGATGGCAGGGCTTGTGCTCTGAGGGACCTGCTCCTCACTGCAGAGACCCCAGCCCAGATCAGAGAAGGTGACAACAAAGGCGTACCCCAAGGTGGGGGTAGAGTGAGGGGAGGGTCGGGGGAATGGGGGAGGGGTGGTGGAGGGCAGGGGAGTGTCTCCGTGGATTTCCTGTTCTGGACATTTCATACAAACGGAGTCACCCACTATGTGGCCTTTTGTGTCTGGCATCTGTCGCTGAGCGTGATGTGCTCAAGGTTCATCCACATTGTAGTGTGTGTCTCTGAGTCTCGTTCCTTTTCATGGCTGCGTAGTATTCCACTGTGTGGACAGACCACACTGTCTTCATCCATTCGGGTGCCGATGGGCACTTGGCTGCTGTGAACATTTGTGCATGCGTTCTTGCTTCAACACCCGTTCTGGATTCTCTTGGGGACATACCTAGGAGTAGAACTGCTGGGTCATGTGGTAACTTCATGTTTAACATTTGAGGAGCTGTGGACTGCTGTCCAAAGTGGCTGCACTGTGTTACATTCCCACCAGCAGTGCAGAAGGGCTCCAGTTTCTCTGTGTGTCTCTTTGAGTACAGCTGCCTCAGTGAATGTAATGTGCAATCTCACGGTGGTTCTGCTGACCTGCCAGATTTGCACACTTTTGTATCAATCGTTTTGTAACACTCCCCTCACTTTGTGAAGTGAAATGCATGGACAGCACAACCTCTCCATACATATACTACAATTAAACATATGTGTCTATGCCATCCAAATTACAACATACAGGAGAGATAAAAGTAGATAATATGTTAATAAAATAATGTGTGATTTAATATGTAAACACTTGGCCTCACCTACATGGAAAGCATAGTTAAGTAACCACATGTGTGCTTAACTAGTTCTTCAATTTAGATTTAAGATAAGACAGGTGATATTCAAGTGGATTCAACCTTTATTTAATATTTTTAAATGGGCAGATATAGTCTCAAATCACCATGGTTACAGCAATGCTGGTGCATTTACTGACAAGTCAAAAACTCTGACCCATTTTCCTTTTTCCAAAATGGTAGAGAACTCTTAGTAAAGTCCCAAATAAAAATGAGAACAACCCTTCCTAGAATCGCATAGTAGTTATATTCCTATAAAATTTGTTTTGAAAAAAAAAAATCACAATGTATCTTAAAGCCATACACAAATAAGTCCTGTTTATAAGTAGAACAGAGAGTCTCGGCTCAGAGAATCACAGGTGGGTCATTCATCAGGAGATGGCAAAGGTGAGCAGGACCTGGCACAATTTTGCACCGCATGGATAGTGGCAGTTCCGGGGAGCACCACATGTCGGGTAGCACCCCGGCCTGTGTCAACCCCAAACCCACAGTTCCAAGGGACCCCCTGGGAGAGCTGGCTGGGACCAGAGGTCTCCAACGCAGCATGCCACTGTACCCGGCACCAGAGGAGTCACCCCACAGAGCCTCCAGTCCCTGGTGCTCCTCAGACTGGCCTGTCCTGAACCTCCCTGTCCAGAGCCAGATTTGCAGGGGAAAGACCTAGAGCAGCCCCTCTTCCCAGGGACGCAGAAACCCTCCAGGCTGGGTAAATGCAGGGGTCCAGCCTCTCCTGGCTTCTGTCAAAAGGGGGTTTGAGATGCACAGGTGGGTGTCGTGGGTGAGCTCAACTATGTGGAGTGGCATGGCTTTCCTGCAGATCGCCTTTTCCCTGTCCTCCAGTACCAAGAATCAGCTCCTCCAGGGGAGCACTGCTGAAAAGAAGGGTTGATGGAAACCTCCACGGCTCAGAGTGAGCAAATCCACTCAGCCCTCCTCAGCACCCAAGCTCACATGTTCATCAGCTGCAAGGACTGTGACTTCGGCTGGCAGGACAGGGTGGGCTGATAGTCACCCACGCGACTGGGCAGTAAGGACAGGGTGGGCTGATAGTCACCCCCAGGACTGGGCAGTCCGGACAGGGTGGGCTGATTGTCACCTCCAGGACTGGTTTGTAAGGACACGGTGGGCTGATTATCACCTCTGCTACTGGGCAGTCAGGACAGGGTAGGCTGATCATCACCTCCAGGACTGCATGGTCAGGACAGGGTAGGCTGATGGTCACCTCTGGGACTGGGCAGGCAGGACAGAGCAGGCTGATTGTCACCTCCAGGACTGAGCTGGGGGACAGAGAAGAGTGCTTTGGGTAAAAGCCACAGAGCAAACTTTAGGTCATTATCCTGATGTTGGGGGTGGCCCCACAGTGCACCCTTGTGTGAAAACACATCAAATGTGCACTTTAAACATGTGTGTTTCATTGTATGTCAATCCATACCTCAATAAAGCTGTTGGAATAACTTGGAGTTTTAGCTAATAATGCATCGTGACAGATTTTGCAGATTAATGAGAAGCAGCATTCTGATCTGTCTTGCTTTTATAACTTGTGAGATTGGCAGTGTTTATCAGTTCTGCATCACTTTGATCATGGCAGGGTTGCTTTTACAAGTGTATCCTGTATCTTCCTTCTCACTGGTTTTCTAACCTTGCTCTCAACACAAACGCACTTTCCTTGTGGGGAAAAGTGAAACGAGCCTTTGACGATCAGAGAATCTGAATGGCCGGCTGGCCAGGCAGGGAGCCCTGGACTTGCTGGCTGCATTTTGCAAGTGCAGTGAGATAAATATGCAGATTTGACGAAAACACACTTACAGTGCGTCCTGAGAATGAGTCTTTCTCATAATAGCCAGTCTATTATAAAAAAGACAGAGAATAACAAATGCTGGCGAGGATGTGGAGAGAGAGGAACCCTCCTGCACTGTTGGCGGGACTGTAAATAAGTACAGCCATTATGCAGAACAGTATGGAGGTGCCTCAAACAACTACAGATAGAACTACCATAAGATTCAGCAATCCCACTGCTGGGGATATTTCCAGAGGACTGGAAAACATCAGGTCGAGGGGATACCTGCACGCCCATGTTTATCGCAGCTCCATTTACAATAGCCAAGCAATGGAGCCAACCTAAATGTCCATTGATGGATGACTGCATAAGGAAACTGTGGGATATATACACAATGGAATACTACTCAGCCATAAAAGAGAATTAAGTTCTACCATTTGCAGTAACATGAATGAGCCTGGAGAAAATTATCCTAAGTGAAACAACCCAGGGTCAGAAAGAGAAATACCACGCTCATAACTGGGAGCTGAATCCATAAATAAACAAATGAACAATGAAGAGAGACAGAGAGAAAGAAAGAAAGAAACAACAATCACAGTAATACGTTGAACTTTTAGAAAACTAGAGGTGGAAAAGGAGGTGGGGGGAGAGGGAGGGGAGCTGTTTTAGTCCGTTTTTTGTTGCTATAACAGAAATACCTGAGACTGGGTAGTTTATAAAGAACAGAGGTTTATTTGGCTCACGATTCTGGGACAGCTGCATCTGGCATGAGCCTCAGTCTGCTTCTACTCATGGTGGAAAGTGGCAGGCAGCAGCGGGTACAAGCAGATCACATGGCGGGAGGAAGCAAGAGAGAGAGAGGAGGTGCCAGGGTCCTTTTAAGCAATGAACTCTCGCGGGAACTAATTGAGCAAGAACTCACTCACTACCCCTCCTCCCCAGGGAGAGCATTAATCCATTCATGAGTGATGCGCCCCCACGACTCAATCAGTTTCCAACACTGTCACATTGGGGATCAGATTTCCACATGAGTTTTGGAGGGGACAACACATCCAAACTCCATCAGAGGCTAATGAGGAATCGGTCAACAGACACAAAGAATGATTGTGTAGTGTAATGATGAATAAGCTAACTATACTGATCCAACCACCACACGTTCTACGCAATTACTGAAAATCAACGTTGTACCCCACATGTATGTATCATAAAATAACAAATAAAAAAAAAATAGCAGTCTTTCATTTGAAATAAAACTGCATCAACAAAGCTGGAATAAAATGGACAGTACTCCAGATTTCCTGAGCTTTTTGAGCATATCAGTTGAAACAAGAATCTCTCTAAGTGAGAGAGTAGCTGATAAAATCAATAATTGCTAATTTGCTAAGGGCTGATAAAGCCCTTGGCCTGCTTCCCAGAAATTAAGAAAGGCAGCAGTTGTAATAAGTGGGAAATAAATCCTTTCGAAAGTTCTCAGTTTGCTTTCAACAAGACTGAGAGAGATGCCAATCAAATTGTCAGCTGACAGATCACCACACCTTTATGTAACATTTGAGCCTGCAACCAGGAAGAAATGAACAGAAGTAGGTGACATATTTACAACAAAACTTCCTCTCACTACTTGTTTATGGAAACAAGGTACCTTAGTGCTAACCTCTGAGAAGTGAGAGCCAGGAATAGATCTGATTATTGAATCTTTCTCTTCCCAGCAGTGAGACACAGTCCTCCTCAGATTCATGAACCAATTGGGGGGAAAAAGAAAGAAAAGTGGCATTCATTTCATTAAAAGATGCCATTAAGGGGCTGAGCCCGTGGCGCACTCAGGAGAGTGCAGCGCTGGGAGCGCAGCGACGCTCCCGCCGCGGGTTCGAATCCGGTGCACTCACCGGCTGAGTGCCAGTCACAGAAAAGACAAAAAAAAAAATAAAAGATGCCATTAAAATAAGTGCTTGTTTTGTTTAATAATTATTTAGAAAACTTGTAATCATATATTTGCAGTTTTAATGAGTTGGAACGACTTGCAATTACAATGATAATTCAGGAGGGAAGTAACACTTAGAGCTTTATGGTCGCAGTAAATAAAACAAAATTTATAATCCATTTATAAACATTTTTGTTGCAGAGAGGTCTGTTATGGTGATTGAGAAAACCTTTTAAGGCATAAGAGTACGTTGCATTGGAAAACCGTTCTCTGAGGGGTGTGGAATGGAAATACAGTTCTAAATAAAAAACGATGAGCAGGAGCCAGTCTGAAAAGGCCACATTGTGTACAGTTCTGATGGGTTCAGGACTCACTGCCCCACAATATGGCGCATTTGAGAAAGCAGCAGGAGCAGGAAGGTCCCCCTCGCCTTCCCCTTGTCCTTTTCCCCTGAATCAGGTCACGACACGCTCATACGAGAGGTGACCTCCCTAAACCTGGAGGACAGGAACGTCCTTAGTTCTGAAGACACAGGACCCGGGGAAGACTCTGAACACACAGGCCTTGCTGAGATCACCCCACTTACAGCCATTAGGTCACAGTCCTGTGTCCAATTGTATTTCTCCACATCTGTCCACTCTTGATCAAACTTAGCATGAAACACACAGGTTTCTGTGTTTCTTTGGGTCTTCATTTCTGAAGGCTGCTTGTCACATAACACTTACACTAAATACATTTGTATGATCTTCTCCTGTTAATCTGTCTTTTGTTATAGGGGCCTCAGCCATGAACTTAAGATGGGAGAGAAAAATATTTCTGGAAAAGGCAAAACTGTGGAGAGAGGAAAGAGGTCAGTGGTTGGCAGGGTCACAAGAGGGAGGGATGGACAGGTGGGGCACAGAGGGCGTTTAGGGCAGAGAAACTACTCCTCATGATCCTGTAATGGGGGATACATGATATTATGTGTTTGTCCAAATACCAAGAGTGGACCCCAAGGTAAACTATGGGCTGTAGTTGATAATTATCAATATTGGCTCATCAGGTGTAACAAATGGGCACATTAATGCAAGATGTTAATAACAGAGGAAACTGGGGCTGGAGGGTTATCTCAGCTGGTTAGAGCGCAGCCTTGTAACACCAAGGTCACAGGTGCAGATCCCTGTACCACCCAGCTGTCCCCAAAATAAAAATATAATAGTAGAGGAAACTGGGCAGGCAGGTGGTTGAGAGGGAGCATGGGAACTGTGTACTTTCTGTTTGATATTTCTGTAAACCTAAATCCACTCTAAGAAATAAAGTCTGTTACTTAAAAAAGAAGGCAAAAGGGCCGGCCCGTGGCTCATTCGGGAGAGTGCGGTGCTGATAACACCAAGGCCCCAGGTTCGGATCCCATATACGGATGGCCGGTTCGCTCACTGGCTGAGCGTGGTGCTGACAACACCAAGTCAAGGGTTAAGATCCCCTTACCGGTCATCTTTTTAAAAAAAAAAAAAAAAAAAGAAGGCAAAAGAGGAAGGAGGGGGAGGCAGGAGGGGGAGGGGGTGGGGCAGACTCAGCAGGAGGCTCCTGCCTCACCAGCCCTCAGGACTCACTGTGAAGCTGGGCAGTTTGGGCCCCAAACCTACGAGGGCTGAAATGCAGCCAAGACCCTGACTGCGTCAGGTGTGGTGTGCAAAGCCAGCAGGTGGGGTCGAGGGGACTCGGCATGTGGAGCTGGGGGGAGGATTATCCATGAAAAGAGAAGACAGTGGATCTCTCCATCACGCAATGTGGAGAAATCAATTCCAGAGGGATTAAGGGCTTAAATGTTTGTTAAAACAATCCTTAAACTCTTAGAAAATATAGGTCTGTATCTTTTAACTCTTGAGTATTCATTTTAAATGTGCAAATTATGAAAGAAAAGATTGGTAAATAAGGCTATATTAAAATTAAGAATTCTGGGGCTGGCCGGTTATCTCATTGGATAGAGCTGGTACTGATAACACCAAGGTCAAGGGCTTGGATCCCCACACTGGGCAGCCACCAAAAAATAAAAATAAAAAGTTTTTCATCATCAAAAGAAACTTTAAATAAAGTAAAAAGACTGGTTACAACTACAATATTTTTAGTTGACAAATATTTGTATAGATTGTGGGTTACAATGTGCATCATGATACACGTAGACATTGTGGAATGATTAAATTAGGCTAATTAACATATTCATCACCTCACATATTTATTTCTTTGTCATAAGAACATTTAAAGTCTACTTGTTTAATAATGTTGAAATATACAGTAGATTATTATTAGCTATAGTTAGAACAGCATATTTTTTTTAAGTTACAAAAATTAGAAGTTAAAATGTGCACTTTTTAAGGTGTTGTAGTATCTTGAATTGTGGCCCCCCCCAAAAGAAAAATTCTGTCTACATTCTAATCCCTGGAACCTGTGAATGGGACCTTATTTGGAAAAAGGGTCTTTGCAGGTGTAATTAAGTAGAAGATCTTGAGATGAGGAGATTGTCCTGGAGCCACCAGGAGCTGGAAGAGGCAGGAAGGATCCTCCCCTGGAGCCACCAGAGGGGCACAGCCCTGCCACACCTGCATCTCAGACTTCTGTCTCCAGAACTGGGAGAGGACACATTCCTGTTGTTTTAAAGCACTGGTTTGTAGTCATTTGTTACAGCAGCGCCAGGAGACTGATGCAGCTGCACGTGTAGATGAAACAAAGTTCATGGAAAGGAAAGGAAAACCAGTGAGTGCATGGGGGTTGCCTGGATGGGGTGGTGGCATGTGGCTTTTTTGTGGGTGATGGGCTCCCGGTGCTTATTCAATTACAGTAAATAAAAGAACGTATAAGAGAGCTCAGCATGCGCCAGGGGTAGGCCGAGTCCTGATCCAGGGGCCCTGATCTCTGGCCTGTGCACCTGTCATCCCTCAGAAACAGGCGACGAGTGTACCAGGGATTCCGTGGACTGTTAAGTGGATGGTGTTGGGTATAAAATCCTTACTGTGTTCAGATTCCATCAGATGAATTTGAAAGTGATAATTTGGTTTGCAATGTCAACGTCCATTTAGATGCTAGAAATCGTGTCCTTGCTGCTTGCTCTGCTTGCAGTGAAAATATTGGATGCCAATTCTTAAACATGTCAAAAGGCACATAGTTTAAAAAATCATTGCAAGGAGAACATGAGCAAACACATAAGCCTTGAAAACCCTTTGTGCCAACCAACCCGGGTGCACGTCTCCCTGGGTAGAGCGCCCGTCTGTGCTGGTGAGGTGGAGGGGGAAGAACTGGGGGGCCAGGACTCCTGTTCCTCCCTGCTTGGGAGGGTAGAGGTGGGAAATCTATCCAAAGTGCTTTCTGGCAGGAGCAGTGGAGTGAGCAAGTCAACAGTAGATCAGGTGCTGCTAACAGAGAAAAACCAGGATGGTGCAGGGCCGGCCTGTGGAATTGGGGGGTGCGAGCTTGGGAGGGGGTGGGGTTGTCTTGTTGGACCCACTTCCTCATCTGTGACTCAGAAGAGCCAGGTCCTGTTGTTGGGTGAGCAGGGCTGGGGCCATGTTGGAACCTAAAACTGCACGGGCTCTAAAAGATTTTAAAAGGACAGTTTTTTTCTTGGCATGTGTTTCTCTGGTTCCCTCTTTTCCCATGGTTGGTTAATATTTTGAGCCTTGGTTATAGGCAATATGACATCAGTTACATGAATGTAAAGTTGTTTTCATAGAATTAATGTCATGGAGCCACAGACTTGCCACAAGGCACGTACTATCCAGACCCTGAGAAACCAAGGAAGACGTCAACCAAGCTGTGCTGATTCCACCCCGAAGCAGGACCCTCAGGTGACAGCAAGGACGGGAGTGCAAACCAGGTGGAGCCTTGGCGAGACCTCACACCTGGCTCCTTGACTTTCATGTTGTTTATTTTTGAAAGGGAGCAGACAGCCGGACCTGGGCCACGTAACACCATGAGGTGAGGGTGGTGAAATCAACTGAAAAACAAATCTGGACTTAGTAAGGGGAGACTTTACTCAAAAGGATTATTGCAAAATGGGGAGACTCTTTCCAATAGGGGAGGGGACAACTGCAGTGGGGGAGGGGACTGTGGCAGTGGGGAACGGGACCATTGGAACTGAGGTGGGGATGATTGCAACAGAAGAAGGGAACTGTTACAGTGTGGGGGGGATTATGACGCTAGGAAGAACTCTCTGAGCAGGAGGTCTGCAGAAGGAAGAGCCAGAGTCTCTGTGTGCTCAGGTGAGAAGTGGGCAGAGGGGCTGCAGGAGGGTCCACAGCAGGGGTTAATGGGGAGCTGTAAATGGGTTTGTGGTCTTCTTTGTGGCTGATAACAATTGTCCGGACCTGAGTAGATGTGGTGATCGCTTCACGTTGTAAATATGCTAAATTCCACTAATGCTAAATTTTATGTTCTGGGTTATTTATCAAAGTAAAATAAAGTTTTACTTATCAAATATTATGTTTATAAATTAAATATACCTTGTAAACATATATAACAATTATGTGATGCATGATATATAAATCTGTACCGTTCATATTACATATGCTTATGATATAGGATATACTTTATACAGAACATGAATTTTTACCTAGGAAAATTTTTTATATTTACATATATAAACAAACGATTTTAACCTAAAACAGCAGAACATGGAGCTTACGAACAGCAGATCTCACCGTTGATAGGAATCCAGGCAGCCGGACACACCAAACCCAAACAAACCAGAGGACACACACAGGGGAAAAGCCCGATGTTCGCAGGCGTGTGGGCAAGGCTTTATCCATAAGCCAAACCTCATGCAACACCAGAGGAAACACAAGGGGGAGAAGCCCTATGTTTGCCAGGAGTGTGGGAGAGGCTTTGGCTGTAAGTCAGTCCTCATCCAACACCACAGAACACACACAGGAGAGAAGCCCTATGTCTGCAGGGAGACTGCGTGAGGCTTTAGAAAAAAGGCCAAAAGTCACTAACACCAGAGGACACACACAGTGGAGAAGCCCTATGTTTGAGGGAAGTGAAGGAGAGGCTTTGGCTTTAAGCCAGTACTCACCCAACACAAGAGAACACACACAGAGGAGAAGACCTAGGTTTGAAAGGAGGGGGGAGAGGCATTAGCCAAAACCCAAACATCATCCTACACCAGATGACATGAACGAAGGAGAAGTCCTATGATTGCAGGGAGTGTGGGACAGGCTTTAGCCAAAAGCCAAACCTCATCCGACACCGGAGGACATATACAGGGAACAAGCCCTACGTTGGCAGGGAGTGTGGGTAATGCTTTAGCCAAACGGCAAACCGCATTCAACACCACAGGACACAAAAGGGAAGAAGACTTATGTTTGCAGGGAGTGTGGGCGATACTTTAGAAAAAACCCAAACCGCATCCAACACCAGAGAATACAACCATAGGTTTGCAGGATGTGTGGCAGAGGTTTTAGCCAAAAGCCACACCTCATTCAACAACAGAGAACACACAGAGGAGAGAAGCCTTAGGTTTGCATGGAGTGTGGGAAAAGCTGTACGCAAAAGCCAAACCTCATCAAACACCAGACAACACACACAGGGGAGAAGCGTTATGTATGGAGGAAGTGTGCGCTTGGCTTTAGCGAAACGGAAAACCTCATTCAACACCAGAAAACACACACTGGAGAGAAGCCCTATGATTGCATGGAGTGAGGGATAGTCTCTCGTTGGAAGCCAGTCCACCTCCAACACCAGAGAACACACACAGGGCAGAAGCCATATGTTTGCAGGATGTGGAGCAGAGGTTTTAGCCAAAAGCCAATCTTCAACCAACACCAGAGCATGCACATAGGGGAGATGCCGTGTGTGTGCAGGGACTGAGGGCGAGGCTTAGCCAAAAGCCAAACCTCTTCCAACACCAGAGGACACACACAGGCGAGAAGCTCTATGTTTGAAAGAAGTGGCAGAGGCTTTAGTCAAAAGCCAAACCGCATCCAACACCAGAGGAAACACACAGGGGAGATGACCTAGGTTGCCATGGAGTGCCGGTGAGGCTTTAGCCAAAAGCCAAACCTCATCCGACACCAGAGGACACGCACAGGGGACAAGCTGAATGTTCACAGCGTGTGTGGCTAATGCTTTACTAAAAGCCAGACCTCATCCAATACCAAACAACACACACAGGGGAGAAGCGCTATGTTTGAATGAAGTGTGCGTTGGGCTATAGGAAAAAAGAAAACCTCATCCAACACCATAAAACACACCCTGGATAGAAATCCTATGATTGCATGGAGTGAGGGAGAGGCTTTGGCTGGAAGCCAGTCCACATCCAACAACAGTGAACACACACAGGAGAGAAGCCATATGTTTGCCGGATGTGTGGCAGAGCTTTTAGCCAAAAGTCAATCCTCAACCAACACCAGAGCATGCACACAGGGGAGATGCCGTGTGTTTGCAGGGACTAAGGGAGAGGCTTAGCCAAAAGCCAAAGCTCATCCAACACCAGAGGACACACACAGGGGAGAAGCTCTGTGTTTGGAAGAAGTGGCAGAGGCTTTAGTCAAAAGCCAAACCGCGACCAACACCAGAGGAAACACACAGGTGAGATGCCCTATGTTGGCAGGGAGTGCCGGTGAGGCTTTAGCCAAAAGCCAAAATTCATCCAACACCAGACGGCACACACAGGGGAGAGGCCCTATGTTTGGAGAAAGTTGAAGAGGCTGTGCCCAAAGGCCAACCCTCATTCAACACCACAGAACACACAGAGGAGAGAAGCCCTCTGTTTGCACAGAGGGTGGGAGAGTCTGTAGCCAAAAGCCAAACCTCATCTGACACCAGAGGAAACGCACACGGGAAAAGCCCTATGTTCACAGGGAGTGTGGCTAATGCTTTAGCCAAAAGCCAAACCTCATCGAACACCAGACAACACACACAGTGGAGAAGCGCTATGTTTGGAGGAAGTGTGCGCTTGGCTTCAGCCAAAAGGAAAACCTCATCCAACACCAGAAAATACACACTGGAGAAAAGTCCTATGATTGCATGGAGTGAGGGACAATCTTTGGCTGTAAGCCAGTCCACATCCTACACTAGAGAACACACACAGGAGTCAGGCCATATGTTTGCAGGATGTGTGGCAGAGGTTTTAGCCAAATGCCACACCTCATTCATCACCAGGGAACACACAGAGCAGAGAAGCCCTATCTTTGCACGGAGTGTGGGAGAGGCTGTAGCCAAAAGCCAAACCTCATCCGACACCAGAGGACACGCACAGGGGACAAGCCGAATGTTCACAGGGAGTGTGGCTAATGCTTTACTAAAAGCCAGACCTCATCTAATACCAAACAACACACACAGGGGAGAAGCGCTATGTTTGAATGAAGTGTGCGTTGGGCTTTAGGAAAAAAGAAAACCTCATCCAACACCACAAAACACACCCTGGATAGAAATCCTATGATTGCATGGAGTGAGGGAGAGGCTTTGGCTGGAAGCCAGACCACATCCAACAACAGTGAACACACACAGGAGAGAAGCCATATGTTGGCCGGATGTGTGGCAGAGGTTTTAGTCAAAAGCCAATCCTCAGCCAACACCAGAGCATGCACACAGGGGAGATGCCGTGTGTTTGCAGGGACTAAGGGAGAGGCTTAGCCAAAAGCCAAAGCTCATCCAACACCAGAGGACACACACAGGGGAGATGTCCTATGTTGGCAGGGCGTGCCGGTGAGGCTTTAGCCAAAAGCCAAAATTCATCCAACACCACACGGCACACACAGGGGAGAGGCCCTATGTTTGGAGAAAGTTGCAGAGGCTGTACCCAAAGGCCAAACCTCATTCAACACCACAGAACACACAGAGGAGAGAAGCCCTCTGTTTGCACAGAGGGTGGGAGAGTCTGTAGCCAAAAGCCAAACCTCATCTGACACCAGAGGAAACGCACACGGGAAAAGCCCTATGTTCACAGGGAGTGTGGCTAATGCTTTAGCCAAAAGCCAAACCTCATCGAACACCAGACAACACACACAGTGGAGAAGCGCTATGTTTGGAGGAAGTGTGCGCTTGGCTTCAGCCAAAAGGAAAACCTCATCCAACACCAGAAAATACACACTGGAGAAAAGTCCTATGATTGCATGGAGTGAGGGACAATCTTTGGCTGTAAGCCAGTCCACATCCTACACTAGAGAACACACACAGGAGAGAGGCCATATGTTTGCAGGATGTGTGGCAGAGGTTTTAGCCAAAAGCCACACCTCATTCAACACCAGGGAACACACAGAGCAGAGAAGCCCTATCTTTGCACGGAGTGTGGGAGAGGCTGTAGCCAAAAGCCAAACCTCATCTGACACCAGAGGACACGCACACGGGACACGCCCAATGTTCACAGGGAGTGTGGCTAATGCTTAGCCAAAAGTCAAATCTCATCCAATACCAGACAAAACACACAGGGGAGAAGTGCTATGTTTCAATGAAGTGTGCCCTTGGCTTTAGCCAAAAGGAAAAGCTCATCCAACAGCAGAGAACACACACTGGAGAGAAGCCCTATGATTGCATGGACTGAGGGAGAGGCTTTGGCTGGAAGCCAGTGCACATCCAACACCAGAGAACACACACAGGAGAGAAGCCATATGTCTGCCGGATGTGTGGCAGAGCTTTTAGCCAAAAGTCAATCCTCAACCAACACCAGAGCATGCACACAGGGGAGATGCCCTGTGTTTGCAGGGACTAAGGGAGAAGCTTTGCCAAAAGCCAAACCTCACACAACACCAGAGAACCCACAGAGCAGAGAACCCCTATGCTTGCACGGAGTGTGGGAGAGGCTGTAGCCAAAAGCCAAACCTCATCCGACACCAGAGGACACGCACAGGGGACAAGCCGAATGTTCACAGGGAGTGTGGCTAATGCTTTACTAAAAGCCAGACCTCATCCAATACCAAACAACACACACAGGGGAGAAGCGCTATGTTTGAATGAAGTGTGCGTTTGGCTTTAGCAAAAAAGAAAGCCTCATCCAACACCAGAAAACACACTGGATAGAAATCCTATGATTGCATGAAGTGAGGGGGAGGATTTGGCTGGAAGCCAGTAAACATCCAACAACAGAGAACACACACAGGAGAGAAGCCATATGTCTGTCGGATGTGTGGCAAAGCTTTTAGCCAAAAGTCAATCCTCAACCAACACCAGAGCATGCACACAGGGGAGATGCCGTGTGTTTGCAGGGACTAAGGGAGAGGCTTAGCCAAAAGCCAAAGCTCATCCAACACCAGAGGACACACACAGGGGAGATGTCCTATGTTGGCAAGGAGTGCCCGTGAGGCTTTAGCCAAAAGCCAAAATTCATCCAACACCAGACGGCACACACAGGGGAGAGGCCCTATGTTTGGAGAAAGTTGAAGAGGCTGTGCCCAAAGGCCAACCCTCATTCAACACCACAGAACACACAGAGGAGAGAAGCCCTCTGTTTGCACAGAGGGTGGGAGAGTCTTTAGCCAAAAGCCAAACCTCATCTGACACCAGAGGAAACGCACACGGGAAAAGCCCTATGTTCACAGGGAGTGTGGCTAATGCTTTAGCCAAAAGCCAAACCTCATCGAACACCAGACAACACAGACAGTGGAGAAGCGCTATGTTTGGAGGAAGAGTGCGCTTGGCTTCAGCCAAAAGGAAAACCTCATCCAACACCAGAAAATACACACTGGAGAAAAGTCCTATGATTGCATGGAGTGAGGGACACTCTTTGGCTGTAAGCCAGTCCACATCCTACACTAGAGAACACACACAGGAGAGAGGCCATATGTTTGCAGGATGTGTGGCAGAGGTTTTAGCCAAAAGCCACACCTCATTCAACACCAGGGAACACACAGAGCAGAGAAGCCCTATCTTTGCACGGAGTGTGGGAGAGGCTGTAGCCAAAAGCCAAACCTCATCCGACACCAGAGGACACGCACAGGGGACAAGCTGAATGTTCACAGGGTGTGTGGCTAATGCTTTACTAAAAGCCAGACCTCATCCAATACCAAACAACACACACAGGGGAGAAGCGCTATGTTTGAATGAAGTGTGCGTTGGGCTATAGGAAAAAAGAAAACCTCATCCAACACCATAAAACACACCCTGGATAGAAATCCTATGATTGCATGGAGTGAGGGAGAGGCTTTGGCTGGAAGCCAGTCCACATCCAACAACAGTGAACACACACAGGAGAGAAGCCATATGTTTGCCGGATGTGTGGCAGAGCTTTTAGCCAAAAGTCAATCCTCAACCAACACCAGAGCATGCACACAGGGGAGATGCCGTGTGTTTGCAGGGAGTAAGGGAGAGGCTTAGCCAAAAGCCAAAGCTCATCCAACACCAGAGGACACACACAGGGGAGAAGCTCTGTGTTTGGAAGAAGTGGCAGAGGCTTTAGTCAAAAGCCAAACCGCGACCAACACCAGAGGAAACACACAGGGGAGATGCCCTATGTTGGCAGGGAGTGCCGGTGAGGCTTTAGCCAAAAGCCAAAATTCATCCAACACCAGAGGGCACACACAGGGGAGAGGCCCTATGTTTGGAGAAAGTTGAAGAGGCTGTGCCCAAAGGCCAACCCTCATTCAACACCACAGAACACACAGAGGAGAGAAGCCCTCTGTTTGCACAGAGGGTGGGAGAGTCTGTAGCCAAAAGCCAAACCTCATCTGACACCAGAGGAAACGCACACGGGAAAAGCCCTATATTCACAGGGAGTGTGGCTAATGCTTTAGCCAAAAGCCAAACCTCATCGAACACCAGACAACACACACAGTGGAGAAGCGCTATGTTTGGAGGAAGTGTGCGCTTGGCTTCAGCCAAAAGGAATACCTCATCCAACACCAGAAAATACACACTGGAGAAAAGTCCTATGATTGCATGGAGTGAGGGACAATCTTTGGCTGTAAGCCAGTCCACATCCTACACTAGCGAACACACACAGGAGTCAGGCCATATGTTTGCAGGATGTGTGGCAGAGGTTTTAGCCAAAAGCCAATCCTCAACCAACACCAGAGAACACACAGAGCAGAGAAGCCCTATTTTGCACGGAGTGTGGGAGAGGCTGTAGCCAAAAGCCAAACCTCATCCGACACCAGAGGACACGCACAGGGGACACGCCAAATGTTCACAGGGAGTGTGGCTAATGCTTTACCAAACGTCAAATCTCATCCAATACCAGACAACACACACAGGGGAGAAGCGCTATATTTGAATGAAGTGTGCCAAACGTCAAATCTCATCCAATACCAGACAACAGACACAGGGGAGAAGGGCTATGTTTGAATGAAGTGTGCCCTCGGCTTTAGCAAAAAGGAAAACCTCATCCAACACCAGAAAACACACATTGGACAGAAACCCTATGATTCCATGGAGTGAGGGAGAGGCTTTGGCTGGAAGCCGGGCCCCATCCAACACGAGAGAACACACACAGGAGAGAAGCCATATGTTTGCCGGATGTATGGCAGAGGTTTTAGCCAAAAGCCAATCCTCAGCCAACACCGGAGCATGCACACAGGGGAGATGCCGTGTGTTTGCAGGGACTAAGTGCGAGGCTTTAGTCAAAAGCCAAACCGCGTCCAACACCAGAGGAAACACACAGGGGAGACGCCCTACGTTCGCAGCGAGTGCCGGTGAGGCTTTAGCCAAAAGCCAAACTTCATCCAACACCAGAGGACACACACATGGGAGAAGCGCTGTGTTTGGAGGAAGTGTGCGCTTGGCTTCAGCCAAAAGGAAAACCTCATCCAGCACCAGAAAACACACACTGGAGAGAAGCCCTATGATTGCATGGAGTGAGGGATAGTCTCTCGTTGGAAGCCAGTCCACATCCAACACCAGAGAACACAAACAGGACAGAAGCCATATGTTTGCAGGAAGTGTGGCAGAGGTTTTAGCCAAAAGCCACACCTCATTCAACACCAGGGAACACACAGAGCAGAGAAGCCCTATCTTTGCACGGAGTGTGGGAGAGGCTGTAGGCAAAAGCCAAACCTCATCTGACACCAGAGGACACGCACACGGGACACGCCCAATGTTCACAGGGAGTGTGGCTAATGCTTAGCCAAAAGTCAAATCTCATCCAATACCAGACAAAACACACAGGGGAGAAGTGCTATGTTTCAATGAAGTGTGCCCTTGGCTTTAGCCAAAAGGAAAAGCTCATCCAACAGCAGAGAACACACACTGGAGGGAAGCCCTATGATTGCATGGACTGAGGGAGAGGCTTTGGCTGGAAGCCAGTGCACATCCAACACCAGAGAACACACACAGGAGAGAAGCCATATGTCTGCCGGATGTGTGGCAGAGCTTTTAGCCAAAAGTCAATCCTCAACCAACACCAGAGCATGCACACAGGGGAGATGCCCTGTGTTTGCAGGGACTAAGGGAGAAGCTTTGCCAAAAGCCAAACCTCACACAACACCAGAGAACCCACAGAGCAGAGAACCCCTATGCTTGCACGGAGAGTGGGAGAGGCTGTAGCCAAAAGCCAAACCTCATCCGACACCAGAGGACACGCACAGGGGACAAGCCGAATGTTCACAGGGAGTGTGGCTAATGCTTTACTAAAAGCCAGACCTCATCCAATACCAAACAACACACACAGGGGAGAAGCGCTATGTTTGAATGAAGTGTGCGTTTGGCTTTAGCTAAAAAGAAAGCCTCATCCAACACCAGAAAACACACACTGGATAGAAATCCTATGATTGCATGGAGTGAGGGGGAGGCTTTGGCTGGAAGCCAGTAAACATCCAACAACAGAGAACACACACAGGAGAGAAGCCATATGTCTGTCGGATGTGTGGCAAAGCTTTTAGCCAAAAGTCAATCCTCAACCAACACCAGAGCATGCACACAGGGGAGATGCCGTGTGTTTGCAGGGACTAAGGGAGAGGCTTAGCCAAAAGCCAAAGCTCATCCAACACCAGAGGACACACACAGGGGAGATGTCCTATGTTGGCAGGGAGTGCCCGTGAGGCTTTAGCCAAAAGCCAAAATTCATCCAACACCAGACGGCACACACAGGGGAGAGGCCCTATGTTTGGAGAAAGTTGCAGAGGCTGTACGCAAAGGCCAAACCTCATTCAACACCACAGAACACACAGAGGAGAGAAGCCCTCTGTTTGCACAGAGGGTGGGAGAGTCTTTAGCCAAAAGCCAAACCTCATCTGACACCAGAGGAAACGCACACGGGAAAAGCCCTATGTTCACAGGGAGTGTGGCTAATGCTTTAGCCAAAAGCCAAACCTCATCCGACACCAGAGGACACGCACAGGGGACAAGCTGAATGTTCACAGCGTGTGTGGCTAATGCTTTACTAAAAGCCAGACCTCATCCAATACCAAACAACACACACAGGGGAGAAGCGCTATGTTTGAATGAAGTGTGCGTTGGGCTATAGGAAAAAAGAAAACCTCATCCAACACCATAAAACACACCCTGGATAGAAATCCTATGATTGCATGGAGTGAGGGAGAGGCTTTGGCTGGAAGCCAGTCCACATCCAACAACAGTGAACACACACAGGAGAGAAGCCATATGTTTGCCGGATGTGTGGCAGAGCTTTTAGCCAAAAGTCAATCCTCAACCAACACCAGAGCATGCACACAGGGGAGATGCCGTGTGTTTGCAGGGACTAAGGGAGAGGCTTAGCCAAAAGCCAAAGCTCATCCAACACCAGAGGACACACACAGGGGAGAAGCTCTGTGTTTGGAAGAAGTGGCAGAGGCTTTAGTCAAAAGCCAAACCGCGACCAACACCAGAGGAAACAGACAGGGGAGATGCCCTATGTTGGCAGGGAGTGCCGGTGAGGCTTTAGCCAAAAGCCAAAATTCATCCAACACCAGAGGGCACACAGAGGGGAGAGGCCCTATGTTTGGAGAAAGTTGAAGAGGCTGTGCCCAAAGGCCAACCCTCATTCAACACCACAGAACACACAGAGGAGAGAAGCCCTCTGTTTGCACAGAGGGTGGGAGAGTCTGTAGCCAAAAGCCAAACCTCATCTGACACCAGAGGAAACGCACACGGGAAAAGCCCTATGTTCACAGGGAGTGTGGCTAATGCTTTAGCCAAAAGCCAAACCTCATCGAACACCAGACAACACACACAGTGGAGAAGCGCTATGTTTGGAGGAAGTGTGCGCTTGGCTTCAGCCAAAAGGAAAACCTCATCCAACACCAGAAAATACACACTGGAGAAAAGTCCTATGATTGCATGGAGTGAGGGACAATCTTTGGCTGTAAGCCAGTCCACATCCTACACTAGAGAACACACACAGGAGTCAGGCCATATGTTTGCAGGATGTGTGGCAGAGGTTTTAGCCAAATGCCACACCTCATTCATCACCAGGGAACACACAGAGCAGAGAAGCCCTATCTTTGCACGGAGTGTGGGAGAGGCTGTAGCCAAAAGCCAAACCTCATCCGACACCAGAGGACACGCACAGGGGACAAGCCGAATGTTCACAGGGAGTGTGGCTAATGCTTTACTAAAAGCCAGACCTCATCTAATACCAAACAACACACACAGGGGAGAAGCGCTATGTTTGAATGAAGTGTGCGTTGGGCTTTAGGAAAAAAGAAAACCTCATCCAACACCACAAAACACACCCTGGATAGAAATCCTATGATTGCATGGAGTGAGGGAGAGGCTTTGGCTGGAAGCCAGACCACATCCAACAACAGTGAACACACACAGGAGAGAAGCCATATGTTGGCCGGATGTGTGGCAGAGGTTTTAGTCAAAAGCCAATCCTCAGCCAACACCAGAGCATGCACACAGGGGAGATGCCGTGTGTTTGCAGGGACTAAGGGAGAGGCTTAGCCAAAAGCCAAAGCTCATCCAACACCAGAGGACACACACAGGGGAGATGTCCTATGTTGGCAGGGCGTGCCGGTGAGGCTTTAGCCAAAAGCCAAAATTCATCCAACACCACACGGCACACACAGGGGAGAGGCCCTATGTTTGGAGAAAGTTGCAGAGGCTGTACCCAAAGGCCAAACCTCATTCAACACCACAGAACACACAGAGGAGAGAAGCCCTCTGTTTGCACAGAGGGTGGGAGAGTCTGTAGCCAAAAGCCAAACCTCATCTGACACCAGAGGAAACGCACACGGGAAAAGCCCTATGTTCACAGGGAGTGTGGCTAATGCTTTAGCCAAAAGCCAAACCTCATCGAACACCAGACAACACACACAGTGGAGAAGCGCTATGTTTGGAGGAAGTGTGCGCTTGGCTTCAGCCAAAAGGAAAACCTCATCCAACACCAGAAAATACACACTGGAGAAAAGTCCTATGATTGCATGGAGTGAGGGACAATCTTTGGCTGTAAGCCAGTCCACATCCTACACTAGAGAACACACACAGGAGAGAGGCCATATGTTTGCAGGATGTGTGGCAGAGGTTTTAGCCAAAAGCCAATCCTCAACCAACACCAGAGAACACACAGAGCAGAGAAGCCCTATTTTGCATGGAGTGTGGGAGAGGCTGTAGCCAAAAGCCAAACCTCATCCGACACCAGAGGACACGCACAGGGGACACGCCAAATGTTCACAGGGAGTGTGGCTAATGCTTTACCAAACGTCAAATCTCATCCAATACCAGACAACACACACAGGGGAGAAGCGCTATATTTGAATGAAGTGTGCCAAACGTCAAATCTCATCCAATACCAGACAACAGACACAGGGGAGAAGGGCTATGTTTGAATGAAGTGTGCCCTTGGCTTTAGCAAAAAGGAAAACCTCATCCAACACCAGAAAACACACATTGGACAGAAACCCTATGATTCCATGGAGTGAGGGAGAGGCTTTGGCTGGAAGCCGGGCCCCATCCAACACGAGAGAAGACACACAGGAGAGAAGCCATATGTTTGCCGGATGTGTGGCAGAGGTTTTAGCCAAAAGCCAATCCTCAGCCAACACCGGAGCATGCACACAGGGGAGATGCCGTGTGTTTGCAGGGACTAAGTGCGAGGCTTTAGTCAAAAGCCAAACCGCGTCCAACACCAGAGGAAACACACAGGGGAGACGCCCTACGTTCGCAGCGAGTGCCGGTGAGGCTTTAGCCAAAAGCCAAACTTCATCCAACACCAGAGGACACACACATGGGAGAAGCGCTGTGTTTGGAGGAAGTGTGCGCTTGGCTTCAGCCAAAAGGAAAACCTCATCCAGCACCAGAAAACACACACTGGAGAGAAGCCCTATGATTGCATGGAGTGAGGGATAGTCTCTCGTTGGAAGCCAGTCCACATCCAACACCAGAGAACACAAACAGGACAGAAGCCATATGTTTGCAGGAAGTGTGGCAGAGGTTTTAGCCAAAAGCCACACCTCATTCAACACCAGGGAACACACAGAGCAGAGAAGCCCTATCTTTGCACGGAGTGTGGGAGAGGCTGTAGCCAAAAGCCAAACCTCATCTGACACCAGAGGACACGCACACGGGACACGCCCAATGTTCACAGGGAGTGTGGCTAATGCTTAGCCAAAAGTCAAATCTCATCCAATACCAGACAAAACACACAGGGGAGAAGTGCTATGTTTCAATGAAGTGTGCCCTTGGCTTTAGCCAAAAGGAAAAGCTCATCCAACAGCAGAGAACACACACTGGAGGGAAGCCCTATGATTGCATGGACTGAGGGAGAGGCTTTGGCTGGAAGCCAGTGCACATCCAACACCAGAGAACACACACAGGAGAGAAGCCATATGTCAGCCGGATGTGTGGCAGAGCTTTTAGCCAAAAGTCAATCCTCAACCAACACCAGAGCATGCACACAGGGGAGATGCCCTGTGTTTGCAGGGACTAAGGGAGAAGCTTTGCCAAAAGCCAAACCTCACACAACACCAGAGAACCCACAGAGCAGAGAACCCCTATGCTTGCACGGAGTGTGGGAGAGGCTGTAGCCAAAAGCAAAACCTCATCCGACACCGGAGGACACGCACAGGGGACAAGCCGAATGTTCACAGGGAGTGTGGCTAATGCTTTACTAAAAGCCAGACCTCATCCAATACCAAACAACACACACAGGGGAGAAGCGCTATGTTTGAATGAAGTGTGCGTTTGGCTTTAGCAAAAAAGAAAGCCTCATCCAACACCAGAAAACACACACTGGATAGAAATCCTATGATTGCATGGAGTGAGGGGGAGGCTTTGGCTGGAAGCCAGTAAACATCCAACAACAGAGAACACACACAGGAGAGAAGCCATATGTCTGTCGGATGTGTGGCAAAGCTTTTAGCCAAAAGTCAATCCTCAACCAACACCAGAGCATGCACACAGGGGAGATGCCGTGTGTTTGCAGGGACTAAGGGAGAGGCTTAGCCAAAACCCAAAGCTCATCCAACACCAGAGGACACACACAGGGGAGATGTCCTATGTTGGCAGGGAGTGCCCGTGAGGCTTTAGCCAAAAGCCAAAATTCATCCAACACCAGACGGCACACACAGGGGAGAGGCCCTATGTTTGGAGAAAGTTGCAGAGGCTGTACGCAAAGGCCAAACCTCATTCAACACCACAGAACACACAGAGGAGAGAAGCCCTCTGTTTGCACAGAGGGTGGGAGAGTCTTTAGCCAAAAGCCAAACCTCATCTAACACCAGAGGAAACGCACACGGGAAAAGCCCTATGTTCACAGGGAGTGTGGCTAATGCTTTAGCCAAAAGCCAAACCTCATCCGACACCAGAGGACACGCACAGGGGACAAGCTGAATGTTCACAGCGTGTGTGGCTAATGCTTTACTAAAAGCCAGACCTCATCCAATACCAAACAACACACACAGGGGAGAAGCGCTATGTTTGAATGAAGTGTGCGTTGGGCTATAGGAAAAAAGAAAACCTCATCCAACACCATAAAACACACCCTGGATAGAAATCCTATGATTGCATGGAGTGAGGGAGAGGCTTTGGCTGGAAGCCAGTCCACATCCAACAACAGTGAACACACACAGGAGAGAAGCCATATGTTTGCCGGATGTGTGGCAGAGCTTTTAGCCAAAAGTCAATCCTCAACCAACACCAGAGCATGCACACAGGGGAGATGCCGTGTGTTTGCAGGGACTAAGGGAGAGGCTTAGCCAAAAGCCAAAGCTCATCCAACACCAGAGGACACACACAGGGGAGAAGCTCTGTGTTTGGAAGAAGTGGCAGAGGCTTTAGTCAAAAGCCAAACCGCGACCAACACCAGAGGAAACACACAGGGGAGATGCCCTATGTTGGCAGGGAGTGCCGGTGAGGCTTTAGCCAAAAGCCAAAATTCATCCAACACCAGAGGGCACACACAGGGGAGAGGCCCTATGTTTGGAGAAAGTTGAAGAGGCTGTGCCCAAAGGCCAACCCTCATTCAACACCACAGAACACACAGAGGAGAGAAGCCCTCTGTTTGCACAGAGGGTGGGAGAGTCTGTAGCCAAAAGCCAAACCTCATCTGACACCAGAGGAAACGCACACGGGAAAAGCCCTATGTTCACAGGGAGTGTGGCTAATGCTTTAGCCAAAAGCCAAACCTCATCGAACACCAGACAACACACACAGTGGAGAAGCGCTATGTTTGGAGGAAGTGTGCGCTTGGCTTCAGCCAAAAGGAAAACCTCATCCAACACCAGAAAATACACACTGGAGAAAAGTCCTATGATTGCATGGAGTGAGGGACAATCTTTGGCTGTAAGCCAGTCCACATCCTACACTAGAGAACACACACAGGAGTCAGGCCATATGTTTGCAGGATGTGTGGCAGAGGTTTTAGCCAAATGCCACACCTCATTCATCACCAGGGAACACACAGAGCAGAGAAGCCCTATCTTTGCACGGAGTGTGGGAGAGGCTGTAGCCAAAAGCCAAACCTCATCCGACACCAGAGGACACGCACAGGGGACAAGCCGAATGTTCACAGGGAGTGTGGCTAATGCTTTACTAAAAGCCAGACCTCATCTAATACCAAACAACACACACAGGGGAGAAGCGCTATGTTTGAATGAAGTGTGCGTTGGGCTTTAGGAAAAAAGAAAACCTCATCCAACACCACAAAACACACCCTGGATAGAAATCCTATGATTGCATGGAGTGAGGGAGAGGCTTTGGCTGGAAGCCAGACCACATCCAACAACAGTGAACACACACAGGAGAGAAGCCATATGTTGGCCGGATGTGTGGCAGAGGTTTTAGTCAAAAGCCAATCCTCAGCCAACACCAGAGCATGCACACAGGGGAGATGCCGTGTGTTTGCAGGGACTAAGGGAGAGGCTTAGCCAAAAGCCAAAGCTCATCCAACACCAGAGGACACACACAGGGGAGATGTCCTATGTTGGCAGGGCGTGCCGGTGAGGCTTTAGCCAAAAGCCAAAATTCATCCAACACCAGACGGCACACACAGGGGAGAGGCCCTATGTTTGGAGAAAGTTGCAGAGGCTGTACCCAAAGGCCAAACCTCATTCAACACCACAGAACACACAGAGGAGAGAAGCCCTCTGTTTGCACAGAGGGTGGGAGAGTCTGTAGCCAAAAGCCAAACCTCATCTGACACCAGAGGAAACGCACACGGGAAAAGCCCTATGTTCACAGGGAGTGTGGCTAATGCTTTAGCCAAAAGCCAAACCTCATCGAACACCAGACAACACACACAGTGGAGAAGCGCTATGATTGGAGGAAGTGTGCGCTTGGCTTCAGCCAAAAGGAAAACCTCATCCAACACCAGAAAATACACACTGGAGAAAAGTCCTATGATTGCATGGAGTGAGGGACAATCTTTGGTTGTAAGCCAGTCCACATCCTACACTACAGAACACACACAGGAGAGAGGCCACATGTTTGCAGGATGTGTGGCAGAGGTTTTAGCCAAAAGCCAATCCTCAACCAACACCAGAGAACACACAGAGCAGAGAAGCCCTATTTTGCACGGAGTGTGGGAGAGGCTGTAGCCAAAAGCCAAACCTCATCCGACACCAGAGGACACGCACAGGGGACACGCCAAATGTTCACAGGGAGTGTGGCTAATGCTTTACCAAACGTCAAATCTCATCCAATACCAGACAACACACACAGGGGAGAAGCGCTATATTTGAATGAAGTGTGCCAAACGTCAAATCTCATCCAATACCAGACAACAGACACAGGGGAGAAGGGCTATGTTTGAATGAAGTGTGCCCTTGGCTTTAGCAAAAAGGAAAACCTCATCCAACACCAGAAAACACACATTGGACAGAAACCCTATGATTCCATGGAGTGAGGGAGAGGCTTTGGCTGGAAGCCGGGCCCCATCCAACACGAGAGAACACACACAGGAGAGAAGCCATATGTTTGCCGGATGTGTGGCAGAGGTTTTAGCCAAAAGCCAATCCTCAGCCAACACCGGAGCATGCACACAGGGGAGATGCCGTGTGTTTGCAGGGACTAAGTGCGAGGCTTTAGTCAAAAGCCAAACCGCGTCCAACACCAGAGGAAACACACAGGGGAGACGCCCTACGTTCGCAGCGAGTGCCGGTGAGGCTTTAACCAAAAGCCAAACTTCATCCAACACCAGAGGACACACACATGGGAGAAGCGCTGTGTTTGGAGGAAGTGTGCGCTTGGCTTCAGCCAAAAGGAAAACCTCATCCAGCACCAGAAAACACACACTTGGAGAGAAGCCCTATGATTGCATGGAGTGAGGGATAGTCTCTCGTTGGAAGCCAGTCCACATCCAACACCAGAGAACACAAACAGGACAGAAGCCATATGTTTGCAGGAAGTGTGGCAGAGGTTTTAGCCAAAAGCCACACCTCATTCAACACCAGGGAACACACAGAGCAGAGAAGCCCTATCTTTGCACGGAGTGTGGGAGAGGCTGTAGCCAAAAGCCAAACCTCATCTGACACCAGAGGACACGCACACGGGACACGCCCAATGTTCACAGGGAGTGTGGCTAATGCTTAGCCAAAAGTCAAATCTCATCCAATACCAGACAAAACACACAGGGGAGAAGTGCTATGTTTCAATGAAGTGTGCCCTTGGCTTTAGCCAAAAGGAAAAGCTCATCCAACAGCAGAGAACACACACTGGAGGGAAGCCCTATGATTGCATGGACTGAGGGAGAGGCTTTGGCTGGAAGCCAGTGCACATCCAACACCAGAGAACACACACAGGAGAGAAGCCATATGTCTGCCGGATGTGTGGCAGAGCTTTTAGCCAAAAGTCAATCCTCAACCAACACCAGAGCATGCACACAGGGGAGATGCCCTGTGTTTGCAGGGACTAAGGGAGAAGCTTTGCCAAAAGCCAAACCTCACACAACACCAGAGAACCCACAGAGCAGAGAACCCCTATGCTTGCACGGAGTGTGGGAGAGGCTGTAGCCAAAAGCCAAACCTCATCCGACACCAGAGGACACGCACAGGGGACAAGCCGAATGTTCACAGGGAGTGTGGCTAATGCTTTACTAAAAGCCAGACCTCATCCAATACCAAACAACACACACAGGGGAGAAGCGCTATGTTTGAATGAAGTGTGCGTTTGGCTTTAGCAAAAAAGAAAGCCTCATCCAACACCAGAAAACACACACTGGATAGAAATCCTATGATTGCATGGAGTGAGGGGGAGGCTTTGGCTGGAAGCCAGTAAACATCCAACAACAGAGAACACACACAGGAGAGAAGCCATATGTCTGTCGGATGTGTGGCAAAGCTTTTAGCCAAAAGTCAATCCTCAACCAACACCAGAGCATGCACACAGGGGAGATGCCGTGTGTTTGCAGGGACTAAGGGAGAGGCTTAGCCAAAAGCCAAAGCTCATCCAACACCAGAGGACACACACAGGGGAGATGTCCTATGTTGGCAGGGCATGCCGGTGAGGCTTTAGCCAAAAGCCAAAATTCATCCAAAACCAGACGGCACACACAGGGGAGAGGCCCTATGTTTGGAGAAAGTTGCAGAGGCTGTACGCAAAGGCCAAACCTCATTCAACACCACAGAACACACAGAGGAGAGAAGCCCTCTGTTTGCACAGAGGGTGGGAGAGTCTTTAGCCAAAAGCCAAACCTCATCTAACACCAGAGGAAACGCACACGGGAAAAGCCCTATGTTCACAGGGAGTGTGGCTAATGCTTTAGCCAAAAGCCAAACCTCATCCGACACCAGAGGACACGCACAGGGGACAAGCTGAATGTTCACAGCGTGTGTGGCTAATGCTTTACTAAAAGCTAGACCTCATCCAATACCAAACAACACACACAGGGGAGAAGCGCTATGTTTGAATGAAGTGTGCGTTGGGCTATAGGAAAAAAGAAAACCTCATCCAACACCATAAAACACACCCTGGATAGAAATCCTATGATTGCATGGAGTGAGGGAGAGGCTTTGGCTGGAAGCCAGTCCACATCCAACAACAGTGAACACACACAGGAGAGAAGCCATATGTTTGCCGGATGTGTGGCAGAGCTTTTAGCCAAAAGTCAATCCTCAACCAACACCAGAGCATGCACACAGGGGAGATGCCGTGTGTTTGCAGGGACTAAGGGAGAGGCTTAGCCAAAAGCCAAAGCTCATCCAACACCAGAGGACACACACAGGGGAGAAGCTCTGTGTTTGGAAGAAGTGGCAGAGGCTTTAGTCAAAAGCCAAACCGCGACCAACACCAGAGGAAACACACAGGGGAGATGCCCTATGTTGGCAGGGAGTGCCGGTGAGGCTTTAGCCAAAAGCCAAAATTCATCCAACACCAGAGGGCACACACAGGGGAGAGGCCCTATGTTTGGAGAAAGTTGAAGAGGCTGTGCCCAAAGGCCAACCCTCATTCAACACCACAGAACACACAGAGGAGAGAAGCCCTCTGTTTGCACAGAGGGTGGGAGAGTCTGTAGCCAAAAGCCAAACCTCATCTGACACCAGAGGAAACGCACACGGGAAAAGCCCTATGTTCACAGGGAGTGTGGCTAATGCTTTAGCCAAAAGCCAAACCTCATCGAACACCAGACAACACACACAGTGGAGAAGCGCTATGTTTGGAGGAAGTGTGCGCTTGGCTTCAGCCAAAAGGAAAACCTCATCCAACACCAGAAAATACACACTGGAGAAAAGTCCTATGATTGCATGGAGTGAGGGACAATCTTTGGCTGTAAGCCAGTCCACATCCTACACTAGAGAACACACACAGGAGTCAGGCCATATGTTTGCAGGATGTGTGGCAGAGGTTTTAGCCAAATGCCACACCTCATTCATCACCAGGGAACACACAGAGCAGAGAAGCCCTATCTTTGCACGGAGTGTGGGAGAGGCTGTAGCCAAAAGCCAAACCTCATCCGACACCAGAGGACACGCACAGGGGACAAGCCGAATGTTCACAGGGAGTGTGGCTAATGCTTTACTAAAAGCCAGACCTCATCTAATACCAAACAACACACACAGGGGAGAAGCGCTATGTTTGAATGAAGTGTGCGTTGGGCTTTAGGAAAAAAGAAAACCTCATCCAACACCACAAAACACACCCTGGATAGAAATCCTATGATTGCATGGAGTGAGGGAGAGGCTTTGGCTGGAAGCCAGACCACATCCAACAACAGTGAACACACACAGGAGAGAAGCCATATGTTGGCCGGATGTGTGGCAGAGGTTTTAGTCAAAAGCCAATCCTCAGCCAACACCAGAGCATGCACACAGGGGAGATGCCGTGTGTTTGCAGGGACTAAGGGAGAGGCTTAGCCAAAAGCCAAAGCTCATCCAACACCAGAGGACACACACAGGGGAGATGTCCTATGTTGGCAGGGCGTGCCGGTGAGGCTTTAGCCAAAAGCCAAAATTCATCCAACACCAGACGGCACACACAGGGGAGAGGCCCTATGTTTGGAGAAAGTTGCAGAGGCTGTACCCAAAGGCCAAACCTCATTCAACACCACAGAACACACAGAGGAGAGAAGCCCTCTGTTTGCACAGAGGGTGGGAGAGTCTGTAGCCAAAAGCCAAACCTCATCTGACACCAGAGGAAACGCACACGGGAAAAGCCCTATGTTCACAGGGAGTGTGGCTAATGCTTTAGCCAAAAGCCAAACCTCATCGAACACCAGACAACACACACAGTGGAGAAGCGCTATGATTGGAGGAAGTGTGCGCTTGGCTTCAGCCAAAAGGAAAACCTCATCCAACACCAGAAAATACACACTGGAGAAAAGTCCTATGATTGCATGGAGTGAGGGACAATCTTTGGCTGTAAGCCAGTCCACATCCTACACTAGAGAACACACACAGGAGAGAGGCCATATGTTTGCAGGATGTGTGGCAGAGGTTTTAGCCAAAAGCCAATCCTCAACCAACACCAGAGAACACACAGAGCAGAGAAGCCCTATTTTGCACGGAGTGTGGGAGAGGCTGTAGCCAAAAGCCAAACCTCATCCGACACCAGAGGACACGCACAGGGGACACGCCAAATGTTCACAGGGAGTGTGGCTAATGCTTTACCAAACGTCAAATCTCATCCAATACCAGACAACACACACAGGGGAGAAGCGCTATATTTGAATGAAGTGTGCCAAACGTCAAATCTCATCCAATACCAGACAACAGACACAGGGGAGAAGGGCTATGTTTGAATGAAGTGTGCCCTTGGCTTTAGCAAAAAGGAAAACCTCATCCAACACCAGAAAACACACATTGGACAGAAACCCTATGATTCCATGGAGTGAGGGAGAGGCTTTGGCTGGAAGCCGGGCCCCATCCAACACGAGAGAACACACACAGGAGAGAAGCCATATGTTTGCCGGATGTGTGGCAGAGGTTTTAGCCAAAAGCCAATCCTCAGCCAACACCGGAGCATGCACACAGGGGAGATGCCGTGTGTTTGCAGGGACTAAGTGCGAGGCTTTAGTCAAAAGCCAAACCGCGTCCAACACCAGAGGAAACACACAGGGGAGACGCCCTACGTTCGCAGCGAGTGCCGGTGAGGCTTTAGCCAAAAGCCAAACTTCATCCAACACCAGAGGACACACACATGGGAGAAGCGCTGTGTTTGGAGGAAGTGTGCGCTTGGCTTCAGCCAAAAGGAAAACCTCATCCAGCACCAGAAAACACACACTGGAGAGAAGCCCTATGATTGCATGGAGTGAGGGATAGTCTCTCGTTGGAAGCCAGTCCACATCCAACACCAGAGAACACAAACAGGACAGAAGCCATATGTTTGCAGGAAGTGTGGCAGAGGTTTTAGCCAAAAGCCACACCTCATTCAACACCAGGGAACACACAGAGCAGAGAAGCCCTATCTTTGCACGGAGTGTGGGAGAGGCTGTAGCCAAAAGCCAAACCTCATCTGACACCAGAGGACACGCACACGGGACACGCCCAATGTTCACAGGGAGTGTGGCTAATGCTTAGCCAAAAGTCAAATCTCATCCAATACCAGACAAAACACACAGGGGAGAAGTGCTATGCTTCAATGAAGTGTGCCCTTGGCTTTAGCCAAAAGGAAAAGCTCATCCAACAGCAGAGAACACACACTGGAGGGAAGCCCTATGATTGCATGGACTGAGGGAGAGGCTTTGGCTGGAAGCCAGTGCACATCCAACACCAGAGAACACACACAGGAGAGAAGCCATATGTCTGCCGGATGTGTGGCAGAGCTTTTAGCCAAAAGTCAATCCTCAACCAACACCAGAGCATGCACACAGGGGAGATGCCCTGTGTTTGCAGGGACTAAGGGAGAAGCTTTGCCAAAAGCCAAACCTCACACAACACCAGAGAACCCACAGAGCAGAGAACCCCTATGCTTGCACGGAGTGTGGGAGAGGCTGTAGCCAAAAGCCAAACCTCATCCGACACCGGAGGACACGCACAGGGGACAAGCCGAATGTTCACAGGGAGTGTGGCTAATGCTTTACTAAAAGCCAGACCTCATCCAATACCAAACAACACACACAAGGGAGAAGCGCTATATTTGAATGAAGTGTGCGTTTGGCTTTAGCAAAAAAGAAAGCCTCATCCAACACCAGAAAACACACACTGGATAGAAATCCTATGATTGCATGGAGTGAGGGGGAGGCTTTGGCTGGAAGCCAGTAAACATCCAACAACAGAGAACACACACAGGAGAGAAGCCATATGTCTGTCGGATGTATGGCAAAGCTTTTAGGCAAAAGTCAATCCTCAACCAACACCAGAGCATGCACACAGGGGAGATGCCGTGTGTTTGCAGGGACTAAGGGAGAGGCTTAGCCAAAAGCCAAAGCTCATCCAACACCAGAGGACACACACAGGGGAGATGTCCTATGTTGGCAGGGAGTGCCCGTGAGGCTTTAGCCAAAAGCCAAAATTCATCCAACACCAGACGGCACACACAGGGGAGAGGCCCTATGTTTGGAGAAAGTTGAAGAGGCTGTACGCAAAGGCCAAACCTCATTCAACACCACAGAACACACAGAGGAGAGAAGCCCTCTGTTTGCACAGAGGGTGGGAGAGTCTTTAGCCAAAAGCCAAACCTCATCTAACACCAGAGGAAACGCACACGGGAAAAGCCCTATGTTCACAGGGAGTGTGGCTAATGCTTTAGCCAAAAGCCAAACCTCATCGAACACCAGACAACACACACAGTGGAGAAGCGCTATGTTTGGAGGAAGAGTGCGCTTGGCTTCAGCCAAAAGGAAAACCTCATCCAACACCAGAAAATACACACTGGAGAAAAGTCCTATGATTGCATGGAGTGAGGGACACTCTTTGGCTGTAAGCCAGTCCACATCCTACACTAGAGAACACACACAGGAGAGAGGCCATATGTTTGCAGGAAGTGTGGCAGAGGTTTTAGCCAAAAGCCACACCTCATTCAACACCAGGGAACACACAGAGCAGAGAAGCCCTATCTTTGCACGGAGTGTGGGAGAGGCTGTAGCCAAAAGCCAAACCTCATCCGACACCAGAGGATACGCACAGGGGACAAGCTGAATGTTCACAGGGTGTGTGGCTAATGCTTTACTAAAAGCCAGACCTCATCCAATACCAAACAACACACACAGGGGAGAAGCGCTATGTTTGAATGAAGTGTGCGTTGGGCTATAGGAAAAAAGAAAACCTCATCCAACATCATAAAACACACCCTGGATAGAAATCCTATGATTGCATGGAGTGAGGGAGAGGCTTTGGCTGGAAGCCAGTCCACATCCAACAACAGTGAACACACACAGGAGAGAAGCCATATGTTTGCCGGATGTGTGGCAGAGCTTTTAGCCAAAAGTCAATCCTCAACCAACACCAGAGCATGCACACAGGGGAGATGCCGTGTCTTTGCAGGGACTAAGGGAGAGGCTTAGCCAAAAGCCAAAGGTCATCCAACACCAGAGGACACACACAGGGGAGAAGCTCTGTGTTTGGAAGAAGTAGCAGAGGCTTTAGTCAAAAGCCAAACCGCGACCAACACCAGAGGAAACACACAGGGGAGATGCCCTATGTTGGCAGGGAGTGCCGGTGAGGCTTTAGCCAAAAGCCAAAATTCATCCAACACCAGAGGGCACACACAGGGGAGAGGCCCTATGTTTGGAGAAAGTTGAAGAGGCTGTGCCCAAAGGCCAACCCTCATTCAACACCACAGAACACACAGAGGAGAGAAGCCCTCTGTTTGCACAGAGGGTGGGAGAGTCTGTAGCCAAAAGCCAAACCTCATCTGACACCAGAGGAAACGCACACGGGAAAAGCCCTATGTTCACAGGGAGTGTGGCTAATGCTTTAGCCAAAAGCCAAACCTCATCGAACACCAGACAACACACACAGTGGAGAAGCGCTATGATTGGAGGAAGTGTGCGCTTGGCTTCAGCCAAAAGGAAAACCTCATCCAACACCAGAAAATACACACTGGAGAAAAGTCCTATGATTGCATGGAGTGAGGGACAATCTTTGGCTGTAAGCCAGTCCACATCCTACACTAGAGAACACACACAGGAGAGAGGCCATATGTTTGCAGGATGTGTGGCAGAGGTTTTAGCCAAAAGCCAATCCTCAACCAACACCAGAGAACACACAGAGCAGAGAAGCCCTATTTTGCACGGAGTGTGGGAGAGGCTGTAACCAAAAGCCAAACCTCATCCGACACCAGAGGACACGCACAGGGGACACGCCAAATGTTCACAGGGAGTGTGGCTAATGCTTTACCAAACGTCAAATCTCATCCAATACCAGACAACACACACAGGGGAGAAGCGCTATATTTGAATGAAGTGTGCCAAACGTCAAATCTCATCCAATACCAGACAACAGACACAGGGGAGAAGGGCTATGTTTGAATGAAGTGTGCCCTTGGCTTTAGCAAAAAGGAAAACCTCATCCAACACCAGAAAACACACATTGGACAGAAACCCTATGATTCCATGGAGTGAGGGAGAGGCTTTGGCTGGAAGCCGGGCCCCATCCAACACGAGAGAACACACACAGGAGAGAAGCCATATGTTTGCCGGATGTGTGGCAGAGGTTTTAGCCAAAAGCCAATCCTCAGGCAACACCGGAGCATACACACAGGGGAGATGCCGTGTGTTTGCAGGGACTAAGTGCGAGGCTTTAGTCAAAAGCCAAACCGCGTCCAACACCAGAGGAAACACACAGGGGAGACGCCATACGTTCGCAGCGAGTGCCGGTGAGGCTTTAGCCAAAAGCCAAACTTCATCCAACACCAGAGGACACACACATGGGAGAAGCGCTGTGTTTGGAGGAAGTGTGCGCTTGGCTTCAGCCAAAAGGAAAACCTCATCCAGCACCAGAAAACACACACTGGAGAGAAGCCCTATGATTGCATGGAGTGGGGGATAGTCTCTCGTTGGAAGCCAGTCCACATCCAACACCAGAGAACACAAACAGGACAGAAGCCATATGTTTGCAGGAAGTGTGGCAGAGGTTTTAGCCAAAAGCCACACCTCATTCAACACCAGGGAACACACAGAGCAGAGAAGCCCTATCTTTGCACGGAGTGTGGGAGAGGCTGTAGCCAAAAGCCAAACCTCATCTGACACCAGAGGACACGCACACGGGACACGCCCAATGTTCACAGGGAGTGTGGCTAATGCTTAGCCAAAAGTCAAATCTCATCCAATACCAGACAAAACACACAGGGGAGAAGTGCTATGCTTCAATGAAGTGTGCCCTTGGCTTCAGCCAAAAGGAAAACCTCATCCAGCACCAGAAAACACACACTGGAGAGAAGCCCTATGATTGCATGGAGTGAGGGATAGTCTCTCGTTGGAAGCCAGTCCACATCCAACACCAGAGAACACAAACAGGACAGAAGCCATATGTTTGCAGGAAGTGTGGCAGAGGTTTTAGCCAAAAGCCACACCTCATTCAACACCAGGGAACACACAGAGCAGAGAAGCCCTATCTTTGCACGGAGTGTGGGAGAGGCTGTAGCCAAAAGCCAAACCTCATCTGACACCAGAGGACACGCACACGGGACACGCCCAATGTTCACAGGGAGTGTGGCTAATGCTTAGCCAAAAGTCAAATCTCATCCAATACCAGACAAAACACACAGGGGAGAAGTGCTATGTTTCAATGAAGTGTGCCCTTGGCTTTAGCCAAAAGGAAAAGCTCATCCAACAGCAGAGAACACACACTGGAGGGAAGCCCTATGATTGCATGGACTGAGGGAGAGGCTTTGGCTGGAAGCCAGTGCACATCCAACACCAGAGAACACACACAGGAGAGAAGCCATATGTCTGCCGGATGTGTGGCAGAGCTTTTAGCCAAAAGTCAATCCTCAACCAACACCAGAGCATGCACACAGGGGAGATGCCCTGTGTTTGCAGGGACTAAGGGAGAAGCTTTGCCAAAAGCCAAACCTCACACAACACCAGAGAACCCACAGAGCAGAGAACCCCTATGCTTGCACGGAGTGTGGGAGAGGCTGTAGCCAAAAGCCAAACCTCATCCGACACCAGAGGACACGCACAGGGGACAAGCCGAATGTTCACAGGGAGTGTGGCTAATGCTTTACTAAAAGCCAGACCTCATCCAATACCAAACAACACACACAAGGGAGAAGCGCTATATTTGAATGAAGTGTGCGTTTGGCTTTAGCAAAAAAGAAAGCCTCATCCAACACCAGAAAACACACACTGGATAGAAATCCTATGATTGCATGGAGTGAGGGGGAGGCTTTGGCTGGAAGCCAGTAAACATCCAACAACAGAGAACACACACAGGAGAGAAGCCATATGTCTGTCGGATGTGTGGCAAAGCTTTTAGCCAAAAGTCAATCCTCAACCAACACCAGAGCATGCACACAGGGGAGATGCCGTGTGTTTGCAGGGACTAAGGGAGAGGCTTAGCCAAAAGCCAAAGCTCATCCAACACCAGAGGACACACACAGGGGAGATGTCCTATGTTGGCAGGGAGTGCCCGTGAGGCTTTAGCCAAAAGCCAAAATTCATCCAACACCAGACGGCACACACAGGGGAGAGGCCCTATGTTTGGAGAAAGTTGCAGAGGCTGTACGCAAAGGCCAAACCTCATTCAACACCACAGAACACACAGAGGAGAGAAGCCCTCTGTTTGCACAGAGGGTGGGAGAGTCTGTAGCCAAAAGCCAAACCTCATCTGACACCAGAGGAAACGCACACGGGAAAAGCCCTATGTTCACAGGGAGTGTGGCTAATGCTTTAGCCAAAAGCCAAACCTCATCGAACACCAGACAACACACACAGTGGAGAAGCGCTATGTTTGGAGGAAGAGTGCGCTTGGCTTCAGCCAAAAGGAAAACCTCATCCAACACCAGAAAATACACACTGGAGAAAAGTCCTATGATTGCATGGAGTGAGGGACACTCTTTGGCTGTAAGCCAGTCCACATCCTACACTAGAGAACACACACAGGAGAGAGGCCATATGTTTGCAGGATGTGTGGCAGAGGTTTTAGCCAAAAGCCACACCTCATTCAACACCAGGGAACACACAGAGCAGAGAAGCCCTATCTTTGCACGGAGTGTGGGAGAGGCTGTAGCCAAAAGCCAAACCTCATCCGACACCAGAGGACACGCACAGGGGACAAGCTGAATGTTCACAGGGTGTGTGGCTAATGCTTTACTAAAAGCCAGACCTCATCCAATACCAAACAACACACACAGGGGAGAAGCGCTATGTTTGAATGAAGTGTGCGTTGGGCTATAGGAAAAAAGAAAACCTCATCCAACACCATAAAACACACCCTGGATAGAAATCCTATGATTGCATGGAGTGAGGGAGAGGCTTTGGCTGGAAGCCAGTCCACATCCAACAACAGTGAACACACACAGGAGAGAAGCCATATGTTTGCCGGATGTGTGGCAGAGCTTTTAGCCAAAAGTCAATCCTCAACCAACACCAGAGCATGCACACAGGGGAGATGCCGTGTGTTTGCAGGGACTAAGGGAGAGGCTTAGCCAAAAGCCAAAGCTCATCCAACACCAGAGGACACACACAGGGGAGAAGCTCTGTGTTTGGAAGAAGTGGCAGAGGCTTTAGTCAAAAGCCAAACCGCGACCAACACCAGAGGAAACACACAGGGGAGATGCCCTATGTTGGCAGGGAGTGCCGGTGAGGCTTTAGCCAAAAGCCAAAATTCATCCAACACCAGAGGGCACACACAGGGGAGAGGCCCTATGTTTGGAGGAAAGTTGCAGAGGCTGTACCCAAAGGCCAACCCTCATTCAACACCACAGAACACACAGAGGAGAGAAGCCCTCTGTTTGCACAGAGGGTGGGAGAGTCTGTAGCCAAAAGCCAAACCTCATCTGACACCAGAGGAAACGCACACGGGAAAAGCCCTATGTTCACAGGGAGTGTGGCTAATGCTTTAGCCAAAAGCCAAACCTCATCGAACACCAGACAACACACACAGTGGAGAAGCGCTATGTTTGGAGGAAGAGTGCGCTTGGCTTCAGCCAAAAGGAAAACCTCATCCAACACCAGAAAATACACACTGGAGAAAAGTCCTATGATTGCATGGAGTGAGGGACACTCTTTGGCTGTAAGCCAGTCCACATCCTACACTAGAGAACACACACAGGAGAGAGGCCATATGTTTGCAGGATGTGTGGCAGAGGTTTTAGCCAAAAGCCAATCCTCAACCAACACCAGAGAACACACAGAGCAGAGAAGCCCTATTTTGCACGGAGTGTGGGAGAGGCTGTAACCAAAAGCCAAACCTCATCCGACACCAGAGGACACGCACAGGGGACACGCCAAATGTTCACAGGGAGTGTGGCTAATGCTTTACCAAACGTCAAATCTCATCCAATACCAGACAACACACACAGGGGAGAAGCGCTATATTTGAATGAAGTGTGCCAAACGTCAAATCTCATCCAATACCAGACAACAGACACAGGGGAGAAGGGCTATGTTTGAATGAAGTGTGCCCTTGGCTTTAGCAAAAAGGAAAACCTCATCCAACACCAGAAAACACACATTGGACAGAAACCCTATGATTCCATGGAGTGAGGGAGAGGCTTTGGCTGGAAGCCGGGCCCCATCCAACACGAGAGAACACACACAGGAGAGAAGCCATATGTTTGCCGGATGTGTGGCAGAGGTTTTAGCCAAAAGCCAATCCTCAGCCAACACCGGAGCATACACACAGGGGAGATGCCGTGTGTTTGCAGGGACTAAGTGCGAGGCTTTAGTCAAAAGCCAAACCGCGTCCAACACCAGAGGAAACACACAGGGGAGACGCCCTACGTTCGCAGTGAGTGCCGGTGAGGCTTTAGCCAAAAGCCAAACTTCATCCAACACCAGAGGACACACACATGGGAGAAGCGCTGTGTTTGGAGGAAGTGTGCGCTTGGCTTCAGCCAAAAGGAAAACCTCATCCAGCACCAGAAAACACACACTGGAGAGAAGCCCTATGATTGCATGGAGTGGGGGATAGTCTCTCGTTGGAAGCCAGTCCACATCCAACACCAGAGAACACAAACAGGACAGAAGCCATATGTTTGCAGGAAGTGTGGCAGAGGTTTTAGCCAAAAGCCACACCTCATTCAACACCAGGGAACACACAGAGCAGAGAAGCCCTATCTTTGCACGGAGTGTGGGAGAGGCTGTAGCCAAAAGCCAAACCTCATCCGACACCAGAGGACACGCACAGGGGACAAGCTGAATGTTCACAGGGTGTGTGGCTAATGCTTTACTAAAAGCCAGACCTCATCCAATACCAAACAACACACACAGGGGAGAAGCGCTATGTTTGAATGAAGTGTGCGTTGGGCTATAGGAAAAAAGAAAACCTCATCCAACACCATAAAACACACCCTGGATAGAAATCCTATGATTGCATGGAGTGAGGGAGAGGCTTTGGCTGGAAGCCAGTCCACATCCAACAACAGTGAACACACACAGGAGAGAAGCCATATGTTTGCCGGATGTGTGGCAGAGCTTTTAGCCAAAAGTCAATCCTCAACCAACACCAGAGCATGCACACAGGGGAGATGCCGTGTCTTTGCAGGGACTAAGGGAGAGGCTTAGCCAAAAGCCAAAGCTCATCCAACACCAGAGGACACACACAGGGGAGAAGCTCTGTGTTTGGAAGAAGTAGCAGAGGCTTTAGTCAAAAGCCAAACCGCGACCAACACCAGAGGAAACACACAGGGGAGATGCCCTATGTTGGCAGGGAGTGCCGGTGAGGCTTTAGCCAAAAGCCAAAATTCATCCAACACCAGAGGGCACACACAGGGGAGAGGCCCTATGTTTGGAGAAAGTTGAAGAGGCTGTGCCCAAAGGCCAACCCTCATTCAACACCACAGAACACACAGAGGAGAGAAGCCCTCTGTTTGCACAGAGGGTGGGAGAGTCTGTAGCCAAAAGCCAAACCTCATCTGACACCAGAGGAAACGCACACGGGAAAAGCCCTATGTTCACAGGGAGTGTGGCTAATGCTTTAGCCAAAAGCCAAACCTCATCGAACACCAGACAACACACACAGTGGAGAAGCGCTATGATTGGAGGAAGTGTGCGCTTGGCTTCAGCCAAAAGGAAAACCTCATCCAACACCAGAAAATACACACTGGAGAAAAGTCCTATGATTGCATGGAGTGAGGGACAATCTTTGGCTGTAAGCCAGTCCACATCCTACACTAGAGAACACACACAAGAGAGAGGCCATATGTTTGCAGGATGTGTGGCAGAGGTTTTAGCCAAAAGCCAATCCTCAACCAACACCAGAGAACACACAGAGCAGAGAAGCCCTATTTTGCACGGAGTGTGGGAGAGGCTGTAACCAAAAGCCAAACCTCATCCGACACCAGAGGACACGCACAGGGGACACGCCAAATGTTCACAGGGAGTGTGGCTAATGCTTTACCAAACGTCAAATCTCATCCAATACCAGACAACACACACAGGGGAGAAGCGCTATATTTGAATGAAGTGTGCCAAACGTCAAATCTCATCCAATACCAGACAACAGACACAGGGGAGAAGGGCTATGTTTGAATGAAGTGTGCCCTTGGCTTTAGCAAAAAGGAAAACCTCATCCAACACCAGAAAACACACATTGGACAGAAACCCTATGATTCCATGGAGTGAGGGAGAGGCTTTGGCTGGAAGCCGGGCCCCATCCAACACGAGAGAACACACACAGGAGAGAAGCCATATGTTTGCCGGATGTGTGGCAGAGGTTTTAGCCAAAAGCCAATCCTCAGCCAACACCGGAGCATACACACAGGGGAGATGCCGTGTGTTTGCAGGGACTAAGTGCGAGGCTTTAGTCAAAAGCCAAACCGCGTCCAACACCAGAGGAAACACACAGGGGAGACGCCATACGTTCGCAGCGAGTGCCGGTGAGGCTTTAGCCAAAAGCCAAACTTCATCCAACACCAGAGGACACACACATGGGAGAAGCGCTGTGTTTGGAGGAAGTGTGCGCTTGGCTTCAGCCAAAAGGAAAACCTCATCCAGCACCAGAAAACACACACTGGAGAGAAGCCCTATGATTGCATGGAGTGGGGGATAGTCTCTCGTTGGAAGCCAGTCCACATCCAACACCAGAGAACACAAACAGGACAGAAGCCATATGTTTGCAGGAAGTGTGGCAGAGGTTTTAGCCAAAAGCCACACCTCATTCAACACCAGGGAACACACAGAGCAGAGAAGCCCTATCTTTGCACGGAGTGTGGGAGAGGCTGTAGCCAAAAGCCAAACCTCATCTGACACCAGAGGACACGCACACGGGACACGCCCAATGTTCACAGGGAGTGTGGCTAATGCTTAGCCAAAAGTCAAATCTCATCCAATACCAGACAAAACACACAGGGGAGAAGTGCTATGCTTCAATGAAGTGTGCCCTTGGCTTCAGCCAAAAGGAAAACCTCATCCAGCACCAGAAAACACACACTGGAGAGAAGACCTATGATTGCATGGAGTGAGGGATAGTCTCTCGTTGGAAGCCAGTCCACATCCAACACCAGAGAACACAAACAGGACAGAAGCCATATGTTTGCAGGAAGTGTGGCAGAGGTTTTAGCCAAAAGCCACACCTCATTCAACACCAGGGAACACACAGAGCAGAGAAGCCCTATCTTTGCACGGAGTGTGGGAGAGGCTGTAGCCAAAAGCCAAACCTCATCTGACACCAGAGGACACGCACACGGGACACGCCCAATGTTCACAGGGAGTGTGGCTAATGCTTAGCCAAAAGTCAAATCTCATCCAATACCAGACAAAACACACAGGGGAGAAGTGCTATGTTTCAATGAAGTGTGCCCTTGGCTTTAGCCAAAAGGAAAAGCTCATCCAACAGCAGAGAACACACACTGGAGGGAAGCCCTATGATTGCATGGACTGAGGGAGAGGCTTTGGCTGGAAGCCAGTGCACATCCAACACCAGAGAACACACACAGGAGAGAAGCCATATGTCTGCCGGATGTGTGGCAGAGCTTTTAGCCAAAAGTCAATCCTCAACCAACACCAGAGCATGCACACAGGGGAGATGCCCTGTGTTTGCAGGGACTAAGGGAGAAGCTTTGCCAAAAGCCAAACCTCACACAACACCAGAGAACCCACAGAGCAGAGAACCCCTATGCTTGCACGGAGTGTGGGAGAGGCTGTAGCCAAAAGCCAAACCTCATCCGACACCAGAGGACACGCACAGGGGACAAGCCGAATGTTCACAGGGAGTGTGGCTAATGCTTTACTAAAAGCCAGACCTCATCCAATACCAAACAACACACACAAGGGAGAAGCGCTATATTTGAATGAAGTGTGCGTTTGGCTTTAGCAAAAAAGAAAGCCTCATCCAACACCAGAAAACACACACTGGATAGAAATCCTATGATTGCATGGAGTGAGGGGGAGGCTTTGGCTGGAAGCCAGTAAACATCCAACAACAGAGAACACACACAGGAGAGAAGCCATATGTCTGTCGGATGTGTGGCAAAGCTTTTAGCCAAAAGTCAATCCTCAACCAACACCAGAGCATGCACACAGGGGAGATGCCGTGTGTTTGCAGGGACTAAGGGAGAGGCTTAGCCAAAAGCCAAAGCTCATCCAACACCAGAGGACACACACAGGGGAGATGTCCTATGTTGGCAGGGAGTGCCCGTGAGGCTTTAGCCAAAAGCCAAAATTCATCCAACACCAGACGGCACACACAGGGGAGAGGCCCTATGTTTGGAGAAAGTTGCAGAGGCTGTACGCAAAGGCCAAACCTCATTCAACACCACAGAACACACAGAGGAGAGAAGCCCTCTGTTTGCACAGAGGGTGGGAGAGTCTGTAGCCAAAAGCCAAACCTCATCTGACACCAGAGGAAACGCACACGGGAAAAGCCCTATGTTCACAGGGAGTGTGGCTAATGCTTTAGCCAAAAGCCAAACCTCATCGAACACCAGACAACACACACAGTGGAGAAGCGCTATGTTTGGAGGAAGAGTGCGCTTGGCTTCAGCCAAAAGGAAAACCTCATCCAACACCAGAAAATACACACTGGAGAAAAGTCCTATGATTGCATGGAGTGAGGGACACTCTTTGGCTGTAAGCCAGTCCACATCCTACACTAGAGAACACACACAGGAGAGAGGCCATATGTTTGCAGGATGTGTGGCAGAGGTTTTAGCCAAAAGCCACACCTCATTCAACACCAGGGAACACACAGAGCAGAGAAGCCCTATCTTTGCACGGAGTGTGGGAGAGGCTGTAGCCAAAAGCCAAACCTCATCCGACACCAGAGGACACGCACAGGGGACAAGCTGAATGTTCACAGGGTGTGTGGCTAATGCTTTACTAAAAGCCAGACCTCATCCAATACCAAACAACACACACAGGGGAGAAGCGCTATGTTTGAATGAAGTGTGCGTTGGGCTATAGGAAAAAAGAAAACCTCATCCAACACCATAAAACACACCCTGGATAGAAATCCTATGATTGCATGGAGTGAGGGAGAGGCTTTGGCTGGAAGCCAGTCCACATCCAACAACAGTGAACACACACAGGAGAGAAGCCATATGTTTGCCGGATGTGTGGCAGAGCTTTTAGCCAAAAGTCAATCCTCAACCAACACCAGAGCATGCACACAGGGGAGATGCCGTGTGTTTGCAGGGACTAAGGGAGAGGCTTAGCCAAAAGCCAAAGCTCATCCAACACCAGAGGACACACACAGGGGAGAAGCTCTGTGTTTGGAAGAAGTGGCAGAGGCTTTAGTCAAAAGCCAAACCGCGACCAACACCAGAGGAAACACACAGGGGAGATGCCCTATGTTGGCAGGGAGTGCCGGTGAGGCTTTAGCCAAAAGCCAAAATTCATCCAACACCAGAGGGCACACACAGGGGAGAGGCCCTATGTTTGGAGGAAAGTTGCAGAGGCTGTACCCAAAGGCCAACCCTCATTCAACACCACAGAACACACAGAGGAGAGAAGCCCTCTGTTTGCACAGAGGGTGGGAGAGTCTGTAGCCAAAAGCCAAACCTCATCTGACACCAGAGGAAACGCACACGGGAAAAGCCCTATGTTCACAGGGAGTGTGGCTAATGCTTTAGCCAAAAGCCAAACCTCATCGAACACCAGACAACACACACAGTGGAGAAGCGCTATGTTTGGAGGAAGAGTGCGCTTGGCTTCAGCCAAAAGGAAAACCTCATCCAACACCAGAAAATACACACTGGAGAAAAGTCCTATGATTGCATGGAGTGAGGGACACTCTTTGGCTGTAAGCCAGTCCACATCCTACACTAGAGAACACACACAGGAGAGAGGCCATATGTTTGCAGGATGTGTGGCAGAGGTTTTAGCCAAAAGCCAATCCTCAACCAACACCAGAGAACACACAGAGCAGAGAAGCCCTATTTTGCACGGAGTGTGGGAGAGGCTGTAACCAAAAGCCAAACCTCATCCGACACCAGAGGACACGCACAGGGGACACGCCAAATGTTCACAGGGAGTGTGGCTAATGCTTTACCAAACGTCAAATCTCATCCAATACCAGAAAACACACACAGGGGAGAAGCGCTATATTTGAATGAAGTGTGCCAAACGTCAAATCTCATCCAATACCAGACAACAGACACAGGGGAGAAGGGCTATGTTTGAATGAAGTGTGCCCTTGGCTTTAGCAAAAAGGAAAACCTCATCCAACACCAGAAAACACACATTGGACAGAAACCCTATGATTCCATGGAGTGAGGGAGAGGCTTTGGCTGGAAGCCGGGCCCCATCCAACACGAGAGAACACACACAGGAGAGAAGCCATATGTTTGCCGGATGTGTGGCAGAGGTTTTAGCCAAAAGCCAATCCTCAGCCAACACCGGAGCATACACACAGGGGAGATGCCGTGTGTTTGCAGGGACTAAGTGCGAGGCTTTAGTCAAAAGCCAAACCGCGTCCAACACCAGAGGAAACACACAGGGGAGACGCCCTACGTTCGCAGTGAGTGCCGGTGAGGCTTTAGCCAAAAGCCAAACTTCATCCAACACCAGAGGACACACACATGGGAGAAGCGCTGTGTTTGGAGGAAGTGTGCGCTTGGCTTCAGCCAAAAGGAAAACCTCATCCAGCACCAGAAAACACACACTGGAGAGAAGCCCTATGATTGCATGGAGTGGGGGATAGTCTCTCGTTGGAAGCCAGTCCACATCCAACACCAGAGAACACAAACAGGACAGAAGCCATATGTTTGCAGGAAGTGTGGCAGAGGTTTTAGCCAAAAGCCACACCTCATTCAACACCAGGGAACACACAGAGCAGAGAAGCCCTATCTTTGCACGGAGTGTGGGAGAGGCTGTAGCCAAAAGCCAAACCTCATCCGACACCAGAGGACACGCACAGGGGACAAGCTGAATGTTCACAGGGTGTGTGGCTAATGCTTTACTAAAAGCCAGACCTCATCCAATACCAAACAACACACACAGGGGAGAAGCGCTATGTTTGAATGAAGTGTGCGTTGGGCTATAGGAAAAAAGAAAGCCTCATCCAACACCATAAAACACACCCTGGATAGAAATCCTATGATTGCATGGAGTGAGGGAGAGGCTTTGGCTGGAAGCCAGTCCACATCCAACAACAGTGAACACACACAGGAGAGAAGCCATATGTTTGCCGGATGTGTGGCAGAGCTTTTAGCCAAAAGTCAATCCTCAACCAACACCAGAGCATGCACACAGGGGAGATGCCGTGTGTGTGCAGGGACTAAGGGAGAGGCTTAGCCAAAAGCCAAAGCTCATCCAACACCAGAGGACACACACAGGGGAGAAGCTCTGTGTTTGGAAGAAGTGGCAGAGGCTTTAGTCAAAAGCCAAACCGCGACCAACACCAGAGGAAACACACAGGGGAGATGCCCTATGTTGGCAGGGAGTGCCGGTGAGGCTTTAGCCAAAAGCCAAAATTCATCCAACACCAGAGGGCACACACAGGGGAGAGGCCCTATGTTTGGAGGAAAGTTGCAGAGGCTGTACCCAAAGGCCAACCCTCATTCAACACCACAGAACACACAGAGGAGAGAAGCCCTCTGTTTGCACAGAGGGTGGGAGAGTCTGTAGCCAAAAGCCAAACCTCATCTGACACCAGAGGAAACGCACACGGGAAAAGCCCTATGTTCACAGGGAGTGTGGCTAATGCTTTAGCCAAAAGCCAAACCTCATCGAACACCAGACAACACACACAGTGGAGAAGCGCTATGTTTGGAGGAAGTGTGCGCTTGGCTTCAGCCAAAAGGAAAACCTCATCCAACACCAGAAAATACACACTGGAGAAAAGTCCTATGATTGCATGGAGTGAGGGACACTCTTTGGTTGTAAGCCAGTCCACATCCTACACTAGAGAACACACACAGGAGAGAGGCCATATGTTTGCAGGATGTGTGGCAGAGGTTTTAGCCAAAAGCCACACCTCATTCAACACCAGGGAACACACAGAGCAGAGAAGCCCTATCTTTGCACGGAGTGTGGGAGAGGCTGTAGCCAAAAGCCAAACCTCATCCGACACCAGAGGACACGCACAGGGGACAAGCTGAATGTTCACAGGGTGTGTGGCTAATGCTTTACTAAAAGCCAGACCTCATCCAATACCAAACAACACACACAGGGGAGAAGCGCTATGTTTGAATGAAGTGTGCGTTGGGCTATAGGAAAAAAGAAAACCTCATCCAACACCATAAAACACACCCTGGATAGAAATCCTATGATTGCATGGAGTGAGGGAGAGGCTTTGGCTGGAAGCCAGTCCACATCCAACAACAGTGAACACACACAGGAGAGAAGCCATATGTTTGCCGGATGTGTGGCAGAGCTTTTAGCCAAAAGTCAATCCTCAACCAACACCAGAGCATGCACACAGGGGAGATGCCGTGTGTTTGCAGGGACTAAGGGAGAGGCTTAGCCAAAAGCCAAAGCTCATCCAACACCAGAGGACACACACAGGGGAGAAGCTCTGTGTTTGGAAGAAGTAGCAGAGGCTTTAGTCAAAAGCCAAACCGCGACCAACACCAGAGGAAACACACAGGGGAGATGCCCTATGTTGGCAGGGAGTGCCGGTGAGGCTTTAGCCAAAAGCCAAAATTCATCCAACACCAGAGGGCACACACAGGGGAGAGGCCCTATGTTTGGAGAAAGTTGAAGAGGCTGTGCCCAAAGGCCAACCCTCATTCAACACCACAGAACACACAGAGGAGAGAAGCCCTCTGTTTGCACAGAGGGTGGGAGAGTCTGTAGCCAAAAGCCAAACCTCATCTGACACCAGAGGAAACGCACACGGGAAAAGCCCTATATTCACAGGGAGTGTGGCTAATGCTTTAGCCAAAAGCCAAACCTCATCGAACACCAGACAACACACACAGTGGAGAAGCGCTATGTTTGGAGGAAGTGTGCGCTTGGCTTCAGCCAAAAGGAAAACCTCATCCAACACCAGAAAATACACACTGGAGAAAAGTCCTATGATTGCATGGAGTGAGGGACAATCTTTGGCTGTAAGCCAGTCCACATCCTACACTAGAGAACACACACAGGAGTAAGGCCATATGTTTGCAGGATGTGTGGCAGAGGTTTTAGCCAAATGCCACACCTCATTCATCACCAGGGAACACACAGAGCAGAGAAGCCCTATCTTTGCACGGAGTGTGGGAGAGGCTGTAGCCAAAAGCCAAACCTCATCCGACACCAGAGGACACGCACAGGGGACAAGCCGAATGTTCACAGGGAGTGTGGCTAATGCTTTACTAAAAGCCAGACCTCATCTAATACCAAACAACCCACACAGGGGAGAAGCGCTATGTTTGAATGAAGTGTGCGTTGGGCTTTAGGAAAAAAGAAAACCTCATCCAACACCACAAAACACACCCTGGATAGAAATCCTATGATTGCATGGAGTGAGGGGGAGGCTTTGGCTGGAAGCCAGACCACATCCAACAACAGTGAACACACACAGGAGAGAAGCCATATGTTGGCCGGATGTGTGGCAGAGGTTTTAGTCAAAAGCCAATCCTCAGCCAACACCAGAGCATGCACACAGGGGAGATGCCGTGTGTTTGCAGGGACTAAGGGAGAGGCTTAGCCAAAAGCCAAAGCTCATCCAACACCAGAGGACACACACAGGGGAGATGTCCTATGTTGGCAGGGCGTGCCGGTGAGGCTTTAGCCAAAAGCCAAAATTCATCCATCACCAGACGGCACACACAGGGGAGAGGCCCTATGTTTGGAGAAAGTTGCAGAGGCTGTACCCAAAGGCCAAACCTCATTCAACACCACAGAACACACAGAGGAGAGAAGCCCTCTGTTTGCACAGAGGGTGGGAGAGTCTGTAGCCAAAAGCCAAACCTCATCTGACACCAGAGGAAACGCACACGGGAAAAGCCCTATGTTCACAGGGAGTGTGGCTAATGCTTTAGCCAAAAGCCAAACCTCATCGAACACCAGACAACACACACAGTGGAGAAGCGCTATGTTTGGAGGAAGTGTGAGCTTGGCTTCAGCCAAAAGGAAAACCTCATCCAACACCAGAAAATACACACTGGAGAAAAGTCCTATGATTGCATGGAGTGAGGGACAATCTTTGGCTGTAAGCCAGTCCACATCCTACACTAGAGAACACACACAGGAGAGAGGCCATATGTTTGCAGGATGTGTGGCAGAGGTTTTAGCCAAAAGCCAATCCTCAACCAACACCAGAGAACACACAGAGCAGAGAAGCCCTATTTTGCATGGAGTGTGGGAGAGGCTGTAGCCAAAAGCCAAACCTCATCCGACACCAGAGGACACGCACAGGGGACACGCCAAATGTTCACAGGGAGTGTGGCTAATGCTTTACCAAACGTCAAATCTCATCCAATACCAGACAACACACACAGGGGAGAAGCGCTATATTTGAATGAAGTGTGCCAAACGTCAAATCTCATCCAATACCAGACAACAGACACAGGGGAGAAGGGCTATGTTTGAATGAAGTGTGCCCTTGGCTTTAGCAAAAAGGAAAACCTCATCCAACACCAGAAAACACACATTGGACAGAAACCCTATGATTCCATGGAGTGAGGGAGAGGCTTTGGCTGGAAGCCGGGCCCCATCCAACACGAGAGAACACACACAGGAGAGAAGCCATATGTTTGCCGGATGTGTGGCAGAGGTTTTAGCCAAAAGCCAATCCTCAGCCAACACCGGAGCATGCACACAGGGGAGATGCCGTGTGTTTGCTGGGACTAAGTGCGAGGCTTTAGTCAAAAGCCAAACCGCGTCCAACACCAGAGGAAACACACAGGGGAGACGCCCTACGTTCGCAGCGAGTGCCGGTGAGGCTTTAGCCAAAAGCCAAACTTCATCCAACACCAGAGGACACACACATGGGAGAAGCGCTGTGTTTGGAGGAAGTGTGCGCTTGGCTTCAGCCAAAAGGAAAACCTCATCCAGCACCAGAAAACACACACTGGAGAGAAGCCCTATGATTGCATGGAGTGAGGGATAGTCTCTCGTTGGAAGCCAGTCCACATCCAACACCAGAGAACACAAACAGGACAGAAGCCATATGTTTGCAGGAAGTGTGGCAGAGGTTTTAGCCAAAAGCCACACCTCATTCAACACCAGGGAACACACAGAGCAGAGAAGCCCTATCTTTGCACGGAGTGTGGGAGAGGCTGTAGCCAAAAGCCAAACCTCATCTGACACCAGAGGACACGCACACGGGACACGCCCAATGTTCACAGGGAGTGTGGCTAATGCTTAGCCAAAAGTCAAATCTCATCCAATACCAGACAAAACACACAGGGGAGAAGTGCTATGTTTCAATGAAGTGTGCCCTTGGCTTTAGCCAAAAGGAAAAGCTCATCCAACAGCAGAGAACACACACTGGAGGGAAGCCCTATGATTGCATGGACTGAGGGAGAGGCTTTGGCTGGAAGCCAGTGCACATCCAACACCAGAGAACACACACAGGAGAGAAGCCATATGTCTGCCGGATGTGTGGCAGAGCTTTTAGCCAAAAGTCAATCCTCAACCAACACCAGAGCATGCACACAGGGGAGATGCCCTGTGTTTGCAGGGACTAAGGGAGAAGCTTTGCCAAAAGCCAAACCTCACACAACACCAGAGAACCCACAGAGCAGAGAACCCCTATGCTTGCACGGAGTGTGGGAGAGGCTGTAGCCAAAAGCCAAACCTCATCCGACACCAGAGGACACGCACAGGGGACAAGCCGAATGTTCACAGGGAGTGTGGCTAATGCTTTACTAAAAGCCAGACCTCATCCAATACCAAACAACACACACAGGGGAGAAGCGCTATGTTTGAATGAAGTGTGCATTTGGCTTTAGCAAAAAAGAAAGCCTCATCCAACACCAGAAAACACACACTGGATAGAAATCCTATGATTGCATGGAGTGAGGGGGAGGCTTTGGCTGGAAGCCAGTAAACATCCAACAACAGAGAACACACACAGGAGAGAAGCCATATGTCTGTCGGATGTGTGGCAAAGCTTTTAGCCAAAAGTCAATCCTCAACCAACACCAGAGCATGCACACAGGGGAGATGCCGTGTGTTTGCAGGGACTAAGGGAGAGGCTTAGCCAAAAGCCAAAGCTCATCCAACACCAGAGGACACACACAGGGGAGATGTCCTATGTTGGCAGGGAGTGCCCGTGAGGCTTTAGCCAAAAGCCAAAATTCATCCAACACCAGACGGCACACACAGGGGAGAGGCCCTATGTTTGGAGAAAGTTGCAGAGGCTGTACGCAAAGGCCAAACCTCATTCAACACCACAGAACACACAGAGGAGAGAAGCCCTCTGTTTGCACAGAGGGTGGGAGAGTCTTTAGCCAAAAGCCAAACCTCATCTAACACCAGAGGAAACGCACACGGGAAAAGTCCTATGTTCACAGGGAGTGTGGCTAATGCTTTAGCCAAAAGCCAAACCTCATCCGACACCAGAGGACACGCACAGGGGACAAGCTGAATGTTCACAGCGTGTGTGGCTAATGCTTTACTAAAAGCCAGACCTCATCCAATACCAAACAACACACACAGGGGAGAAGCGCTATGTTTGAATGAAGTGTGCGTTGGGCTATAGGAAAAAAGAAAACCTCATCCAACACCATAAAACACACCCTGGATAGAAATCCTATGATTGCATGGAGTGAGGGAGAGGCTTTGGCTGGAAGCCAGTCCACATCCAACAACAGTGAACACACACAGGAGAGAAGCCATATGTTTGCCGGATGTGTGGCAGAGCTTTTAGCCAAAAGTCAATCCTCAACCAACACCAGAGCATGCACACAGGGGAGATGCCGTGTGTTTGCAGGGACTAAGGGAGAGGCTTAGCCAAAAGCCAAAGCTCATCCAACACCAGAGGACACACACAGGGGAGAAGCTCTGTGTTTGGAAGAAGTGGCAGAGGCTTTAGTCAAAAGCCAAACCGCGACCAACACCAGAGGAAACACACAGGGGAGATGCCCTATGTTGGCAGGGAGTGCCGGTGAGGCTTTAGCCAAAAGCCAAAATTCATCCAACACCAGAGGGCACACACAGGGGAGAGGCCCTATGTTTGGAGAAAGTTGAAGAGGCTGTGCCCAAAGGCCAACCCTCATTCAACACCACAGAACACACAGAGGAGAGAAGCCCTCTGTTTGCACAGAGGGTGGGAGAGTCTGTAGCCAAAAGCCAAACCTCATCTGACACCAGAGGAAACGCACACGGGAAAAGCCCTATGTTCACAGGGAGTGTGGCTAATGCTTTAGCCAAAAGCCAAACCTCATCGAACACCAGACAACACACACAGTGGAGAAGCGCTATGTTTGGAGGAAGTGTGCGCTTGGCTTCAGCCAAAAGGAAAACCTCATCCAACACCAGAAAATACACACTGGAGAAAAGTCCTATGATTGCATGGAGTGAGGGACAATCTTTGGCTGTAAGCCAGTCCACATCCTACACTAGAGAACACACACAGGAGTCAGGCCATATGTTTGCAGGATGTGTGGCAGAGGTTTTAGCCAAATGCCACACCTCATTCATCACCAGGGAACACACAGAGTAGAGAAGCCCTATCTTTGCACGGAGTGTGGGAGAGGCTGTAGCCAAAAGCCAAACCTCATCCGACACCAGAGGACACGCACAGGGGACAAGCCGAATGTTCACAGGGAGTGTGGCTAATGCTTTACTAAAAGCCAGACCTCATCTAATACCAAACAACACACACAGGGGAGAAGCGCTATGTTTGAATGAAGTGTGCGTTGGGCTTTAGGAAAAAAGAAAACCTCATCCAACACCACAAAACACACCCTGGATAGAAATCCTATGATTGCATGGAGTGAGGGAGAGGCTTTGGCTGGAAGCCAGACCACATCCAACAACAGTGAACACACACAGGAGAGAAGCCATATGTTGGCCGGATGTGTGGCAGAGGTTTTAGTCAAAAGCCAATCCTCAGCCAACACCAGAGCATGCACACAGGGGAGATGCCGTGTGTTTGCAGGGACTAAGGGAGAGGCTTAGCCAAAAGCCAAAGCTCATCCAACACCAGAGGACACACACAGGGGAGATGTCCTATGTTGGCAGGGCGTGCCGGTGAGGCTTTAGCCAAAAGCCAAAATTCATCCAACACCAGACGGCACACACAGGGGAGAGGCCCTATGTTTGGAGAAAGTTGCAGAGGCTGTACCCAAAGGCCAAACCTCATTCAACACCACAGAACACACAGAGGAGAGAAGCCCTCTGTTTGCACAGAGGGTGGGAGAGTCTGTAGCCAAAAGCCAAACCTCATCTGACACCAGAGGAAACGCACACGGGAAAAGCCCTATGTTCACAGGGAGTGTGGCTAATGCTTTAGCCAAAAGCCAAACCTCATCGAACACCAGACAACACACACAGTGGAGAAGCGCTATGATTGGAGGAAGTGTGCGCTTGGCTTCAGCCAAAAGGAAAACCTCATCCAACACCAGAAAATACACACTGGAGAAAAGTCCTATGATTGCATGGAGTGAGGGACAATCTTTGGCTGTAAGCCAGTCCACATCCTACACTAGAGAACACACACAGGAGAGAGGCCATATGTTTGCAGGATGTGTGGCAGAGGTTTTAGCCAAAAGCCAATCCTCAACCAACACCAGAGAACACACAGAGCAGAGAAGCCCTATTTTGCACGGAGTGTGGGAGAGGCTGTAGCCAAAAGCCAAACCTCATCCGACACCAGAGGACACGCACAGGGGACACGCCAAATGTTCACAGGGAGTGTGGCTAATGCTTTACCAAACGTCAAATCTCATCCAATACCAGACAACACACACAGGGGAGAAGCGCTATATTTGAATGAAGTGTGCCAAACGTCAAATCTCATCCAATACCAGACAACAGACACAGGGGAGAAGGGCTATGTTTGAATGAAGTGTGCCCTTGGCTTTAGCAAAAAGGAAAACCTCATCCAACACCAGAAAACACACATTGGACAGAAACCCTATGATTCCATGGAGTGAGGGAGAGGCTTTGGCTGGAAGCCGGGCCCCATCCAACACGAGAGAACACACACAGGAGAGAAGCCATATGTTTGCCGGATGTGTGGCAGAGGTTTTAGCCAAAAGCCAATCCTCAGCCAACACCGGAGCATGCACACAGGGGAGATGCCGTGTGTTTGCAGGGACTAAGTGCGAGGCTTTAGTCAAAAGCCAAACCGCGTCCAACACCAGAGGAAACACACAGGGGAGACGCCCTACGTTCGCAGCGAGTGCCGGTGAGGCTTTAGCCAAAAGCCAAACTTCATCCAACACCAGAGGACACACACATGGGAGAAGCGCTGTGTTTGGAGGAAGTGTGCGCTTGGCTTCAGCCAAAAGGAAAACCTCATCCAGCACCAGAAAACACACACTGGAGAGAAGCCCTATGATTGCATGGAGTGAGGGATAGTCTCTCGTTGGAAGCCAGTCCACATCCAACACCAGAGAACACAAACAGGACAGAAGCCATATGTTTGCAGGAAGTGTGGCAGAGGTTTTAGCCAAAAGCCACACCTCATTCAACACCATGGAACACACAGAGCAGAGAAGCCCTATCTTTGCACGGAGTGTGGGAGAGGCTGTAGCCAAAAGCCAAACCTCATCTGACACCAGAGGACACGCACACGGGACACGCCCAATGTTCACAGGGAGTGTGGCTAATGCTTAGCCAAAAGTCAAATCTCATCCAATACCAGACAAAACACACAGGGGAGAAGTGCTATGTTTCAATGAAGTGTGCCCTTGGCTTTAGCCAAAAGGAAAAGCTCATCCAACAGCAGAGAACACACACTGGAGGGAAGCCCTATGATTGCATGGACTGAGGGAGAGGCTTTGGCTGGAAGCCAGTGCACATCCAACACCAGAGAACACACACAGGAGAGAAGCCATATGTCTGCCGGATGTGTGGCAGAGCTTTTAGCCAAAAGTCAATCCTCAACCAACACCAGAGCATGCACACAGGGGAGATGCCCTGTGTTTGCAGGGACTAAGGGAGAAGCTTTGCCAAAAGCCAAACCTCACACAACACCAGAGAACCCACAGAGCAGAGAACCCCTATGCTTGCACGGAGTGTGGGAGAGGCTGTAGCCAAAAGCCAAACCTCATCCGACACCAGAGGACACGCACAGGGGACAAGCCGAATGTTCACAGGGAGTGTGGCTAATGCTTTACTAAAAGCCAGACCTCATCCAAAACCAAACAACACACACAGGGGAGAAGCGCTATGTTTGAATGAAGTGTGCGTTTGGCTTTAGCAAAAAAGAAAGCCTCATCCAACACCAGAAAACACACACTGGATAGAAATCCTATGATTGCATGGAGTGAGGGGGAGGCTTTGGCTGGAAGCCAGTAAACATCCAACAACAGAGAACACACACAGGAGAGAAGCCATATGTCTGTCGGATGTGTGGCAAAGCTTTTAGCCAAAGGTCAATCCTCAACCAACACCAGAGCATGCACACAGGGGAGATGCCGTGTGTTTGCAGGGACTAAGGGAGAGGCTTAGCCAAAAGCCAAAGCTCATCCAACACCAGAGGACACACACAGGGGAGATGTCCTATGTTGGCAGGGAGTGCCCGTGAGGCTTTAGCCAAAAGCCAAAATTCATCCAACACCAGACGGCACACACAGGGGAGAGGCCCTATGTTTGGAGAAAGTTGCAGAGGCTGTACGCAAAGGCCAAACCTCATTCAACACCACAGAACACACAGAGGAGAGAAGCCCTCTGTTTGCACAGAGGGTGGGAGAGTCTTTAGCCAAAAGCCAAACCTCATCTAACACCAGAGGAAACGCACACGGGAAAAGCCCTATGTTCACAGGGAGTGTGGCTAATGCTTTAGCCAAAAGCCAAACCTCATCCGACACCAGAGGACACGCACAGGGGACAAGCTGAATGTTCACAGGGTGTGTGGCTAATGCTTACTAAAAGCCAGACCTCATCCAATACCAAACAACACACACAGGGGAGAAGCGCTATGTTTGAATGAAGTGTGCGTTGGGCTATAGGAAAAAAGAAAACCTCATCCAACACCATAAAACACACCCTGGATAGAAATCCTATGATTGCATGGAGTGAGGGAGAGGCTTTGGCTGGAAGCCAGTCCACATCCAACAACAGTGAACACACACAGGAGAGAAGCCATATGTTTGCCGGATGTGTGGCAGAGCTTTTAGCCAAAAGTCAATCCTCAACCAACACCAGAGCATGCACACAGGGGAGATGCCGTGTGTTTGCAGGGACTAAGGGAGAGGCTTAGCCAAAAGCCAAAGCTCATCCAACACCAGAGGACACACACAGGGGAGAAGCTCTGTGTTTGGAAGAAGTGGCAGAGGCTTTAGTCAAAAGCCAAACCGCGACCAACACCAGAGGAAACACACAGGGGAGATGCCCTATGTTGGCAGGGAGTGCCGGTGAGGCTTTAGCCAAAAGCCAAAATTCATCCAACACCAGAGGGCACACACAGGGGAGAGGCCCTATGTTTGGAGAAAGTTGAAGAGGCTGTGCCCAAAGGCCAACCCTCATTCAACACCACAGAACACACAGAGGAGAGAAGCCCTCTGTTTGCACAGAGGGTGGGAGAGTCTGTAGCCAAAAGCCAAACCTCATCTGACACCAGAGGAAACGCACACGGGAAAAGCCCTATGTTCACAGGGAGTGTGGCTAATGCTTTAGCCAAAAGCCAAACCTCATCGAACACCAGACAACACACACAGTGGAGAAGCGCTATGTTTGGAGGAAGTGTGCGCTTGGCTTCAGCCAAAAGGAAAACCTCATCCAACACCAGAAAATACACACTGGAGAAAAGTCCTATGATTGCATGGAGTGAGGGACAATCTTTGGCTGTAAGTCAGTCCACGTCCTACACTAGAGAACACACACAGGAGTCAGGCCATATGTTTGCAGGATGTGTGGCAGAGGTTTTAGCCAAATGCCACACCTCATTCATCACCAGGGAACACACAGAGCAGAGAAGCCCTATCTTTGCACGGAGTGTGGGAGAGGCTGTAGCCAAAAGCCAAACCTCATCCGACACCAGAGGACACGCACAGGGGACAAGCCGAATGTTCACAGGGAGTGTGGCTAATGCTTTACTAAAAGCCAGACCTCATCTAATACCAAACAACAGACACAGGGGAGAAGCGCTATGTTTGAATGAAGTGTGCGTTGGGCTTAAGGAAAAAAGAAAACCTCATCCAACACCACAAAACACACCCTGGATAGAAATCCTATGATTGCATGGAGTGAGGGAGAGGCTTTGGCTGGAAGCCAGACCACATCCAACAACAGTGAACACACACAGGAGAGAAGCCATATGTTGGCCGGATGTGTGGCAGAGGTTTTAGTCAAAAGCCAATCCTCAGCCAACACCAGAGCATGCACACAGGGGAGATGCCGTGTGTTTGCAGGGACTAAGGGAGAGGCTTAGCCAAAAGGCAAAGCTCATCCAACACCAGAGGACACACACAGGGGAGATGTCCTATGTTGGCAGGGCGTGCCGGTGAGGCTTTAGCCAAAAGCCAAAATTCATCCAACACCAGACGGCACACACAGGGGAGAGGCCCTATGTTTGGAGAAAGTTGCAGAGGCTGTACCCAAAGGCCAAACCTCATTCAACACCACAGAACACACAGAGGAGAGAAGCCCTCTGTTTGCACAGAGGGTGGGAGAGTCTGTAGCCAAAAGCCAAACCTCATCTGACACCAGAGGAAACGCACACGGGAAAAGCCCTATGTTCACAGGGAGTGTGGCTAATGCTTTAGCCAAAAGCCAAACCTCATCGAACACCAGACAACACACACAGTGGAGAAGCGCTATGATTGGAGGAAGTGTGCGCTTGGCTTCAGCCAAAAGGAAAACCTCATCCAACACCAGAAAATACACACTGGAGAAAAGTCCTATGATTGCATGGAGTGAGGGACAATCTTTGGCTGTAAGCCAGTCCACATCCTACACTAGAGAACACACACAGGAGAGAGGCCATATGTTTGCAGGATGTGTGGCAGAGGTTTTAGCCAAAAGCCAATCCTCAACCAACACCAGAGAACACACAGAGCAGAGAAGCCCTATTTTGCACGGAGTGTGGGAGAGGCTGTAGCCAAAAGCCAAACCTCATCCGACACCAGAGGACACGCACAGGGGACACGCCAAATGTTCACAGGGAGTGTGGCTAATGCTTTACCAAACGTCAAATCTCATCCAATACCAGACAACACACACAGTGGAGAAGCGCTATGTTTGGAGGAAGTGTGCGCTTGGCTTCAGCCAAAAGGAAAACCTCATCCAACACCAGAAAATACACACTGGAGAAAAGTCCTATGATTGCATGGAGTGAGGGACACTCTTTGGCTGTAAGCCAGTCCACATCCTACACTAGAGAACACACACAGGAGAGAGGCCATATGTTTGCAGGATGTGTGGCAGAGGTTTTAGCCAAAAGCCACACCTCATTCAACACCAGGGAACACACAGAGCAGAGAAGCCCTATCTTTGCACGGAGTGTGGGAGAGGCTGTAGCCAAAAGCCAAACCTCATCCGACACCAGAGGACACGCACAGGGGACAAGCTGAATGTTCACAGGGTGTGTGGCTAATGCTTTACTAAAAGCCAGACCTCATCCAATACCAAACAACACACACAGGGGAGAAGCGCTATGTTTGAATGAAGTGTGCGTTGGGCTATAGGAAAAAAGAAAACCTCATCCAACACCATAAAACACACCCTGGATAGAAATCCTATGATTGCATGGAGTGAGGGAGAGGCTTTGGCTGGAAGCCAGTCCACATCCAACAACAGTGAACACACACAGGAGAGAAGCCATATGTTTGCCGGATGTGTGGCAGAGCTTTTAGCCAAAAGTCAATCCTCAACCAACACCAGAGCATGCACACAGGGGAGATGCCGTGTGTGTGCAGGGACTAAGGGAGAGGCTTAGCCAAAAGCCAAAGCTCATCCAACACCAGAGGACACACACAGGGGAGAAGCTCTGTGTTTGGAAGAAGTGGCAGAGGCTTTAGTCAAAAGCCAAACCGCGACCAACACCAGAGGAAACACACAGGGGAGATGCCCTATGTTGGCAGGGAGTGCCGGTGAGGCTTTAGCCAAAAGCCAAAATTCATCCAACACCAGAGGGCACACACAGGGGAGAGGCCCTATGTTTGGAGAAAGTTGCAGAGGCTGTACGCAAAGGCCAACCCTCATTCAACACCACAGAACACACAGAGAAGAGAAGCCCTCTGTTTGCACAGAGGGTGGGAGAGTCTGTAGCCAAAAGCCAAACCTCATCTGACACCAGAGGAAACGCACACGGGAAAAGCCCTATGTTCACAGGGAGTGTGGCTAATGCTTTAGCCAAAAGCCAAACCTCATCGAACACCAGACAACACACACAGTGGAGAAGCGCTATGTTTGGAGGAAGAGTGCGCTTGGCTTCAGCCAAAAGGAAAACCTCATCCAACACCAGAAAATACACACTGGAGAAAAGTCCTATGATTGCATGGAGTGAGGGACACTCTTTGGCTGTAAGCCAGTCCACATCCTACACTAGAGAACACACACAGGAGAGAGGCCATATGTTTGCAGGATGTGTGGCAGAGGTTTTAGCCAAAAGCCACACCTCATTCAACACCAGGGAACACACAGAGCAGAGAAGCCCTATCTTTGCACGGAGTGTGGGAGAGGCTGTAGCCAAAAGCCAAACCTCATCCGACACCAGAGGACACGCACAGGGGACAAGCTGAATGTTCACAGGGTGTGTGGCTAATGCTTTACTAAAAGCCAGACCTCATCCAATACCAAACAACACACACAGGGGAGAAGCGCTATGTTTGAATGAAGTGTGCGTTGGGCTATAGGAAAAAAGAAAACCTCATCCAACACCATAAAACACACCCTGGATAGAAATCCTATGATTGCATGGAGTGAGGGAGAGGCTTTGGCTGGAAGCCAGTCCACATCCAACAACAGTGAACACACACAGGAGAGAAGCCATATGTTTGCCGGATGTGTGGCAGAGCTTTTAGCCAAAAGTCAATCCTCAACCAACACCAGAGCATGCACACAGGGGAGATGCCGTGTGTTTGCAGGGACTAAGGGAGAGGCTTAGCCAAAAGCCAAAGCTCATCCAACACCAGAGGACACACACAGGGGAGAAGCTCTGTGTTTGGAAGAAGTAGCAGAGGCTTTAGTCAAAAGCCAAACCGCGACCAACACCAGAGGAAACACACAGGGGAGATGCCCTATGTTGGCAGGGAGTGCCGGTGAGGCTTTAGCCAAAAGCCAAAATTCATCCAACACCAGAGGGCACACACAGGGGAGAGGCCCTATGTTTGGAGAAAGTTGAAGAGGCTGTGCCCAAAGGCCAACCCTCATTCAACACCACAGAACACACAGAGGAGAGAAGCCCTCTGTTTGCACAGAGGGTGGGAGAGTCTGTAGCCAAAAGCCAAACCTCATCTGACACCAGAGGAAACGCACACGGGAAAAGCCCTATATTCACAGGGAGTGTGGCTAATGCTTTAGCCAAAAGCCAAACCTCATCGAACACCAGACAACACACACAGTGGAGAAGCGCTATGTTTGGAGGAAGTGTGCGCTTGGCTTCAGCCAAAAGGAAAACCTCATCCAACACCAGAAAATACACACTGGAGAAAAGTCCTATGATTGCATGGAGTGAGGGACAATCTTTGGCTGTAAGCCAGTCCACATCCTACACTAGAGAACACACACAGGAGTCAGGCCATATGTTTGCAGGATGTGTGGCAGAGGTTTTAGCCAAATGCCACACCTCATTCATCACCAGGGAACACACAGAGCAGAGAAGCCCTATCTTTGCACGGAGTGTGGGAGAGGCTGTAGCCAAAAGCCAAACCTCATCCGACACCAGAGGACACGCACAGGGGACAAGCCGAATGTTCACAGGGAGTGTGGCTAATGCTTTACTAAAAGCCAGACCTCATCTAATACCAAACAACCCACACAGGGGAGAAGCGCTATGTTTGAATGAAGTGTGCGTTGGGCTTTAGGAAAAAAGAAAACCTCATCCAACACCACAAAACACACCCTGGATAGAAATCCTATGATTGCATGGAGTGAGGGGGAGGCTTTGGCTGGAAGCCAGACCACATCCAACAACAGTGAACACACACAGGAGAGAAGCCATATGTTGGCCGGATGTGTGGCAGAGGTTTTAGTCAAAAGCCAATCCTCAGCCAACACCAGAGCATGCACACAGGGGAGATGCCGTGTGTTTGCAGGGACTAAGGGAGAGGCTTAGCCAAAAGCCAAAGCTCATCCAACACCAGAGGACACACACAGGGGAGATGTCCTATGTTGGCAGGGCGTGCCGGTGAGGCTTTAGCCAAAAGCCAAAATTCATCCAACACCAGACGGCACACACAGGGGAGAGGCCCTATGTTTGGAGAAAGTTGCAGAGGCTGTACCCAAAGGCCAAACCTCATTCAACACCACAGAACACACAGAGGAGAGAAGCCCTCTGTTTGCACAGAGGGTGGGAGAGTCTGTAGCCAAAAGCCAAACCTCATCTGACACCAGAGGAAACGCACACGGGAAAAGCCCTATGTTCACAGGGAGTGTGGCTAATGCTTTAGCCAAAAGCCAAACCTCATCGAACACCAGACAACACACACAGTGGAGAAGCGCTATGTTTGGAGGAAGTGTGCGCTTGGCTTCAGCCAAAAGGAAAACCTCATCCAACACCAGAAAATACACACTGGAGAAAAGTCCTATGATTGCATGGAGTGAGGGACAATCTTTGGCTGTAAGCCAGTCCACATCCTACACTAGAGAACACACACAGGAGAGAGGCCATATGTTTGCAGGATGTGTGGCAGAGGTTTTAGCCAAAAGCCAATCCTCAACCAACACCAGAGAACACACAGAGCAGAGAAGCCCTATTTTGCACGGAGTGTGGGAGAGGCTGTAGCCAAAAGCCAAACCTCATCCGACACCAGAGGACACGCACAGGGGACACGCCAAATGTTCACAGGGAGTGTGGCTAATGCTTTACCAAACGTCAAATCTCATCCAATACCAGACAACACACACAGGGGAGAAGCGCTATATTTGAATGAAGTGTGCCAAACGTCAAATCTCATCCAATACCAGACAACAGACACAGGGGAGAAGGGCTATGTTTGAATGAAGTGTGCCCTTGGCTTTAGCAAAAAGGAAAACCTCATCCAACACCAGAAAACACACATTGGACAGAAACCCTATGATTCCATGGAGTGAGGGAGAGGCTTTGGCTGGAAGCCGGGCCCCATCCAACACGAGAGCACACACACAGGAGAGAAGCCATATGTTTGCCGGATGTGTGGCAGAGGTTTTAGCCAAAAGCCAATCCTCAGCCAACACCGGAGCATGCACACAGGGGAGATGCCGTGTGTTTGCAGGGACTAAGTGCGAGGCTTTAGTCAAAAGCCAAACCGCGTCCAACACCAGAGGAAACACACAGGGGAGACGCCCTACGTTCGCAGCGAGTGCCGGTGAGGCTTTAGCCAAAAGCCAAACTTCATCCAACACCAGAGGACACACACATGGGAGAAGCGCTGTGTTTGGAGGAAGTGTGCGCTTGGCTTCAGCCAAAAGGAAAACCTCATCCAGCACCAGAAAACACACACTGGAGAGAAGCCCTATGATTGCATGGAGTGAGGGATAGTCTCTCGTTGGAAGCCAGTCCACATCCAACACCAGAGAACACAAACAGGACAGAAGCCATATGTTTGCAGGAAGTGTGGCAGAGGTTTTAGCCAAAAGCCACACCTCATTCAACACCAGGGAACACACAGAGCAGAGAAGCCCTATCTTTGCACGGAGTGTGGGAGAGGCTGAGGCCAAAAGCCAAACCTCATCTGACAGCAGAGGACACGCACACGGGACACGCCCAATGTTCACAGGGAGTGTGGCTAATGCTTAGCCAAAAGTCAAATCTCATCCAATACCAGACAAAACACACAGGGGAGAAGTGCTATGCTTCAATGAAGTGTGCCCTTGGCTTTAGCCAAAAGGAAAAGCTCATCCAACAGCAGAGAACACACACTGGAGGGAAGCCCAATGATTGCATGGACTGAGGGAGAGGCTTTGGTTGGAAGCCAGTGCACATCCAACACCAGAGAACACACACAGGAGAGAAGCCATATGTCTGCCGGATGTGTGGCAGAGCTTTTAGCCAAAAGTCAATCCTCAACCAACACCAGAGCATGCACACAGGGGAGATGCCCTGTGTTTGCAGGGACTAAGGGAGAAGCTTTGCCAAAAGCCAAACCTCACACAACACCAGAGAACCCACAGAGCAGAGAACCCCTATGCTTGCACGGAGTGTGGGAGAGGCTGTAGCCAAAAGCCAAACCTCATCCGACACCAGAGGACACGCACAGGGGACAAGCCGAATGTTCACAGGGAGTGTGGCTAATGCTTTACTAAAAGCCAGACCTCATCCAATACCAAACAACACACACAGGGGAGAAGCGCTATGTTTGAATGAAGTGTGCGTTTGGCTTTAGCAAAAAAGAAAGCCTCATCCAACACCAGAAAACACACACTGGATAGAAATCCTATGATTGCATGGAGTGAGGGGGAGGCTTTGGCTGGAAGCCAGTAAACATCCAACAACAGAGAACACACACAGGAGAGAAGCCATATGTCTGTCGGATGTGTGGCAAAGCTTTTAGCCAAAAGTCAATCCTCAACCAACACCAGAGCATGCACACAGGGGAGATGCCGTGTGTTTGCAGGGACTAAGGGAGAGGCTTAGCCAAAAGCCAAAGCTCATCCAACACCAGAGGACACACACAGGGGAGAAGCTCTGTGTTTGGAAGAAGTGGCAGAGGCTTTAGTCAAAAGCCAAACCGCGACCAACACCAGAGGAAACACACAGGGGAGATGCCCTATGTTGGCAGGGAGTGCAGGTGAGGCTTTAGCCAAAAGCCAAAATTCATCCAACACCAGAGGGCACACACAGGGGAGAGGCCCTATGTTTGGAGGAAAGTTGCAGAGGCTGTACCCAAAGGCCAACCCTCATTCAACACCACAGAACACACAGAGGAGAGAAGCCCTCTGTTTGCACAGAGGGTGGGAGAGTCTGTAGCCAAAAGCCAAACCTCATCTGACACCAGAGGAAACGCACACGGGAAAAGCCCTATGTTCACAGGGAGTGTGGCTAATGCTTTAGCCAAAAGCCAAACCTCATCGAACACCAGACAACACACAGAGTGGAGAAGCGCTATGTTTGGAGGAAGAGTGCGCTTGGCTTCAGCCAAAAGGAAAACCTCATCCAACACCAGAAAATACACACTGGAGAAAAGTCCTATGATTGCATGGAGTGAGGGACACTCTTTGGCTGTAAGCCAGTCCACATCCTACACTAGAGAACACACACAGGAGAGAGGCCATATGTTTGCAGGATGTGTGGCAGAGGTTTTAGCCAAAAGCCACACCTCATTCAACACCAGGGAACACACAGAGCAGAGAAGCCCTATCTTTGCACGGAGTGTGGGAGAGGCTGTAGCCAAAAGCCAAACCTCATCCGACACCAGAGGACACGCACAGGGGACAAGCTGAATGTTCACAGGGTGTGTGGCTAATGCTTTACTAAAAGCCAGACCTCATCCAATACCAAACAACACACACAGGGGAGAAGCGCTATGTTTGAATGAAGTTTGCGTTGGGCTATAGGAAAAAAGAAAACCTCATCCAACACCATAAAACACACCCTGGATAGAAATCCTATGATTGCATGGAGTGAGGGAGAGGCTTTGGCTGGAAGCCAGTCCACATCCAACAACAGTGAACACACACAGGAGAGAAGCCATATGTTTGCCGGATGTGTGGCAGAGCTTTTAGCCAAAAGTCAATCCTCAACCAACACCAGAGCATGCACACAGGGGAGATGCCGTGTGTTTGCAGGGACTAAGGGAGAGGCTTAGCCAAAAGCCAAAGCTCATCCAACACCAGAGGACACACACAGGGGAGATGTCCTATGTTGGCAGGGCGTGCCGGTGAGGCTTTAGCCAAAAGCCAAAATTCATCCAACACCAGACGGCACACACAGGGGAGAGGCCCTATGTTTGGAGAAAGTTGCAGAGGCTGTACCCAAAGGCCAAACCTCATTCAACACCACAGAACACACAGAGGAGAGAAGCCCTCTGTTTGCACAGAGGGTGGAAGAGTCTGTAGCCAAAAGCCAAACCTCATCTGACACCAGAGGAAACGCACACGGGAAAAGCCCTATGTTCACAGGGAGTGTGGCTAATGCTTTAGCCAAAAGCCAAACCTCATCGAACACCAGACAACACACACAGTGGAGAAGCGCTATGTTTGGAGGAAGTGTGCGCTTGGCTTCAGCCAAAAGGAAAACCTCATCCAACACCAGAAAATACACACTGGAGAAAAGTCCTATGATTGCATGGAGTGAGGGACAATCTTTGGCTGTAAGCCAGTCCACATCCTACACTAGAGAACACACACAGGAGAGAGGCCATATGTTTGCAGGATGTGTGGCAGAGGTTTTAGCCAAAAGCCAATCCTCAACCAACAGCAGAGAACACACAGAGCAGAGAAGCCCTATTTTGCACGGAGTGTGGGAGAGGCTGTAGCCAAAAGCCAAACCTCATCCGACACCAGAGGACACGCACAGGGGACACGCCAAATGTTCACAGGGAGTGTGGCTAATGCTTTACCAAACGTCAAATCTCATCCAATACCAGACAACACACACAGGGGAGAAGGGCTATGTTTGAATGAAGTGTGCCCTTGGCTTTAGCAAAAAGGAAAACCTCATCCAACACCAGAAAACACACATTGGACAGAAACCCTATGATTCCATGGAGTGAGGGAGAGGCTTTGGCTGGAAGCCGGGCCCCATCCAACACGAGAGAACACACACAGGAGAGAAGCCATATGTTTGCCGGATGTGTGGCACAGGTTTTAGCCAAAAGCCAATCCTCAGCCAACACCGGAGCATGCACACAGGGGAGATGCCGTGTGTTTGCAGGGACTAAGTGCGAGGCTTTAGTCAAAAGCCAAACCGCGTCCAACACCAGAGGAAACACACAGGGGAGACGCCCTACGTTCGCAGCGAGTGCCGGTGAGGCTTTAGCCAAAAGCCAAACTTCATCCAACACCAGAGGACACACACATGGGAGAAGCGCTGTGTTTGGAGGAAGTGTGCGCTTGGCTTCAGCCAAAAGGAAAACCTCATCCAGCACCAGAAAACACACACTGGAGAGAAGCCCTATGATTGCATGGAGTGAGGGATAGTCTCTCGTTGGAAGCCAGTCCACATCCAACACCAGAGAACACAAACAGGACAGAAGCCATATGTTTGCAGGAAGTGTGGCAGAGGTTTTAGCCAAAAGCCACACCTCATTCAACACCAGGGAACACACAGAGCAGAGAAGCCCTATCTTTGCACGGAGTGTGGGAGAGGCTGTAGCCAAAAGCCAAACCTCATCTGACACCAGAGGACACGCACACGGGACACGCCCAATGTTCACAGGGAGTGTGGCTAATGCTTAGCCAAAAGTCAAATCTCATCCAATACCAGACAAAACACACAGGGGAGAAGTGCTATGTTTCAATGAAGTGTGCCCTTGGCTTTAGCCAAAAGGAAAAGCTCATCCAACAGCAGAGAACACACACTGGAGGGAAGCCCTATGATTGCATGGACTGAGGGAGAGGCTTTGGCTGGAAGCCAGTGCACATCCAACACCAGAGAACACACACAGGAGAGAAGCCATATGTCTGCCGGATGTGTGGCAGAGCTTTTAGCCAAAAGTCAATCCTCAACCAACACCAGAGCATGCACACAGGGGAGATGCCCTGTGTTTGCAGGGACTAAGGGAGAAGCTTTGCCAAAAGCCAAACCTCACACAACACCAGAGAACCCACAGAGCAGAGAACCCCTATGCTTGCACGGAGTGTGGGAGAGGCTGTAGCCAAAAGCCAAACCTCATCCGACACCAGAGGACACGCACAGGGGACAAGCCGAATGTTCACAGGGAGTGTGGCTAATGCTTTACTAAAAGCCAGACCTCATCCAATACCAAACAACACACACAGGGGAGAAGCGCTATGTTTGAATGAAGTGTGCGTTTGGCTTTAGCTAAAAAGAAAGCCTCATCCAACACCAGAAAACACACACTGGATAGAAATCCTATGATTGCATGGAGTGAGGGGGAGGCTTTGGCTGGAAGCCAGTAAACATCCAACAACAGAGAACACACACAGGAGAGAAGCCATATGTCTGTCGGATGTGTGGCAAAGCTTTTAGCCAAAAGTCAATCCTCAACCAACACCAGAGCATGCACACAGGGGAGATGCCGTGTGTTTGCAGGGACTAAGGGAGAGGCTTAGCCAAAAGCCAAAGCTCATCCAACACCAGAGGACACACACAGGGGAGATGTCCTATGTTGGCAGGGAGTGCCCGTGAGGCTTTAGCCAAAAGCCAAAATTCATCCAACACCAGACGGCACACACAGGGGAGAGGCCCTATGTTTGGAGAAAGTTGCAGAGGCTGTACGCAAAGGCCAAACCTCATTCAACACCACAGAACACACAGAGGAGAGAAGCCCTCTGTTTGCACAGAGGGTGGGAGAGTCTTTAGCCAAAAGCCAAACCTCATCTAACACCAGAGGAAACGCACACGGGAAAAGCCCTATGTTCACAGGGAGTGTGGCTAATGCTTTAGCCAAAAGCCAAACCTCATCGAACACCAGACAACACACACAGTGGAGAAGCGCTATGTTTGGAGGAAGAGAGCGCTTGGCTTCAGCCAAAAGGAAAACCTCATCCAACACCAGAAAATACACACTGGAGAAAAGTCCTATGATTGCATGGAGTGAGGGACACTCTTTGGCTGTAAGCCAGTCCACATCCTACACTAGAGAACACACACAGGAGTCAGGCCATATGTTTGCAGGATGTGTGGCAGAGGTTTTAGCCAAATGCCACACCTCATTCATCACCAGGGAACACACAGAGCAGAGAAGCCCTATCTTTGCACAGAGTGTGGGAGAGGCTGTAGCCAAAAGCCAAACCTCATCCGACACCAGAGGACACGCACAGGGGACAAGCCGAACGTTCACAGGGAGTGTGGCTAATGCTTTACTAAAAGCCAGACCTCATCCAATACCAAACAACACACACAGGGGAGAAGCGCTATGTTTGAATGAAGTGTGCATTGGGCTTTAGGAAAAAAGAAAACCTCATCCAACACCACAAAACACACCCTGGATAGAAATCCTATGATTGCATGGAGTGAGGGAGAGGCTTTGGCTGGAAGCCAGACCACATCCAGCAACAGTGAACACACACAGGAGAGAAGCCATATGTTGGCCGGATGTGTGGCAGAGGTTTTAGTCAAAAGCCAATCCTCAGCCAACACCAGAGCATGCACACAGGGGAGATGCCGTGTGTTTGCAGGGACTAAGGGAGAGGCTTAGCCAAAAGCCAAAGCTCATCCAACACCAGAGGACACACACAGGGGAGATGTCCTATGTTGGCAGGGCGTGCCGGTGAGGCTTTAGCCAAAAGCCAAAATTCATCCAACACCAGACGGCACACACAGGGGAGAGGCCCTATGTTTGGAGAAAATTGCAGAGGCTGTACCCAAAGGCCAAACCTCATTCAACACCACAGAACACACAGAGGAGAGAAGCCCTCTGTTTGCACAGAGGGTGGGAGAGTCTGTAGCCAAAAGCCAAACCTCATCTGACACCAGAGGAAACGCACACGGGAAAAGCCCTATGTTCACAGGGAGTGTGGCTAATGCTTTAGCCAAAAGCCAAACCTCATCGAACACCAGACAACACACACAGTGGAGAAGCGCTATGTTTGGAGGAAGTGTGCGCTTGGCTTCAGCCAAAAGGAAAACCTCATCCAGCACCAGAAAATACACACTGGAGAAAAGTCCTATGATTGCATGGAGTGAGGGACAATCTTTGGCTGTAAGCCAGTCCACATCCTACACTAGAGAACACACACAGGAGAGAGGCCATATGTTTGCAGGATGTGTGGCAGAGGTTTTAGCCAAAAGCCAATCCTCAACCAACACCAGAGAACACACAGAGCAGAGAAGCCCTATTTTGCACGGAGTGTGGGAGAGGCTGTAGCCAAAAGCCAAACATCATCCGACACCAGAGGACACGCACAGGGGACACGCCAAATGTTCACAGGGAGTGTGGCTAATGCTTTACCAAACGTCAAATCTCATCCAATACCAGACAACACACACAGGGGAGAAGCGCTATATTTGAATGAAGTGTGCCAAACGTCAAATCTCATCCAATACCAGACAACAGACACAGGGGAGAAGGGCTATGTTTGAATGAAGTGTGCCCTTGGCTTTAGCAAAAAGGAAAACCTCATCCAACACCAGAAAACACACATTGGACAGAAACCCTATGATTCCATGGAGTGAGGGAGAGGCTTTGGCTGGAAGCCGGGCCCCATCCAACACGAGAGAACACACACAGGAGAGAAGCCATATGTTTGCCGGATGTGTGGCAGAGGTTTTAGCCAAAAGCCAATCCTCAGCCAACACCGGAGCATGCACACAGGGGAGATGCCGTGTGTTTGCAGGGACTAAGTGCGAGGCTTTAGTCAAAAGCCAAACCGCGTCCAACACCAGAGGAAACACACAGGGGAGACGCCCTACGTTCGCAGCGAGTGCCGGTGAGGCTTTAGCCAAAAGCCAAACTTCATCCAACACCAGAGGACACACACATGGGAGAAGCGCTGTGTTTGGAGGAAGTGTGCGCTTGGCTTCAGCCAAAAGGAAAACCTCATCCAGCACCAGAAAACACACACTGGAGAGAAGCCCTATGATTGCATGGAGTGAGGGATAGTCTCTCGTTGGAAGCCAGTCCACATCCAACACCAGAGAACACAAACAGGACAGAAGCCATATGTTTGCAGGAAGTGTGGCAGAGGTTTTAGCCAAAAGCCACACCTCATTCAACACCAGGGAACACACAGAGCAGAGAAGCCCTATCTTTGCACGGAGTGTGGGAGAGGCTGTAGCCAAAAGCCAAACCTCATCTGACACCAGAGGACACGCACACGGGACACGCCCAATGTTCACAGGGAGTGTGGCTAATGCTTAGCCAAAAGTCAAATCTCATCCAATACCAGACAAAACACACAGGGGAGAAGTGCTATGTTTCAATGAAGTGTACCCTTGGCTTTAGCCAAAAGGAAAAGCTCATCCAACAGCAGAGAACACACACTGGAGGGAAGCCCTATGATTGCATGGACTGAGGGAGAGGCTTTGGCTGGAAGCCAGTGCACATCCAACACCAGAGAACACACACAGGAGAGAAGCCATATGTCTGCCGGATGTGTGGCAGAGCTTTTAGCCAAAAGTCAATCCTCAACCAACACCAGAGCATGCACACAGGGGAGATGCCCTGTGTTTGCAGGGACTAAGGGAGAAGCTTTGCCAAAAGCCAAACCTCACACAACACCAGAGAACCCACAGAGCAGAGAACCCCTATGCTTGCACGGAGTGTGGGAGAGGCTGTAGCCAAAAGCCAAACCTCATCCGACACCAGAGGACACGCACAGGGGACAAGCCGAATGTTCACAGGGAGTGTGGCTAATGCTTTACTAAAAGCCAGACCTCATCCAATACCAAACAACACACACAGGGGAGAAGCGCTATGTTTGAATGAAGTGTGCGTTTGGCTTTAGCAAAAAAGAAAGCCTCATCCAACACCAGAAAACACACACTGGATAGAAATCCTATGATTGCATGGAGTGAGGGGGAGGCTTTGGCTGGAAGCCAGTAAACATCCAACAACAGAGAACACACACAGGAGAGAAGCCATATGTCTGTCGGATGTGTGGCAAAGCTTTTAGCCAAAAGTCAATCCTCAACCAACACCAGAGCATGCACACAGGGGAGATGCCGTGTGTTTGCAGGGACTAAGGGAGAGGCTTAGCCAAAAGCCAAAGCTCATCCAACACCAGAGGACACACACAGGGGAGAAGCTCTGTGTTTGGAAGAAGTGGCAGAGGCTTTAGTCAAAAGCCAAACCGCGACCAACACCAGAGGAAACACACAGGGGAGATGCCCTATGTTGGCAGGGAGTGCCGGTGAGGCTTTAGCCAAAAGCCAAAATTCATCCAACACCAGAGGGCACACACAGGGGAGAGGCCCTATGTTTGGAGGAAAGTTGCAGAGGCTGTACCCAAAGGCCAACCCTCATTCAACACCACAGAACACACAGAGGAGAGAAGCCCTCTGTTTGCACAGAGGGTGGGAGAGTCTGTACCCAAAAGCCAAACCTCATCTGACACCAGAGGAAACGCACACGGGAAAACCCTATGTTCACAGGGAGTGTGGCTAATGCTTTAGCCAAAAGCCAAACCTCATCGAACACCAGACAACACACACAGTGGAGAAGCGCTATGTTTGGAGGAAGTGTGCGCTTGGCTTCAGCCAAAAGGAAAACCTCATCCAACACCAGAAAATACACACTGGAGAAAAGTCCTATGATTGCATGGAGTGAGGGACAATCTTTGGCTGTAAGCCAGTCCACATCCTACACTAGAGAACACACACAGGAGTCAGGCCATATGTTTGCAGGATGTGTGGCAGAGGTTTTAGCCAAATGCCACACCTCATTCATCACCAGGGAACACACAGAGCAGAGAAGCCCTATCTTTGCACGGAGTGTGGGAGAGGCTGTAGCCAAAAGCCAAACCTCATCCGACACCAGAGGACACGCACAGGGGACAAGCCGAATGTTCACAGGGAGTGTGGCTAATGCTTTACTAAAAGCCAGACCTCATCCAATACCAAACAACACACACAGGGGAGAAGCGCTATGTTTGAATGAAGTGTGCGTTGGGCTTTAGGAAAAAAGAAAACCTCATCCAACACCACAAAACACACCCTGGATAGAAATCCTATGATTGCATGGAGTGAGGCAGAGGCTTTGGCTGGAAGCCAGACCACATCCAGCAACAGTGAACACACACAGGAGAGAAGCCATATGTTGGCCGGATGTGTGGCAGAGGTTTTAGTCAAAAGCCAATCCTCAGCCAACACCAGAGCATGCACACAGGGGAGATGCCGTGTGTTTGCAGGGACTAAGGGAGAGGCTTAGCCAAAAGCCAAAGCTCATCCAACACCAGAGGACACACACAGGGGAGATGTCCTATGTTGGCAGGGCGTGCCGGTGAGGCTTTAGCCAAAAGCCAAAATTCATCCAACACCAGACGGCACACACAGGGGAGAGGCCCTATGTTTGGAGAAAGTTGCAGAGGCTGTACCCAAAGGCCAAACCTCATTCAACACCACAGAACACACAGAGGAGAGAAGCCCTCTGTTTGCACAGAGGGTGGGAGAGTCTGTAGCCAAAAGCCAAACCTCATCTGACACCAGAGGAAACGCACACGGGAAAAGCCCTATGTTCACAGGGAGTGTGGCTAATGCTTTAGCCAAAAGCCAAACCTCATCGAACACCAGACAACACACACAGTGGAGAAGCGCTATGTTTGGAGGAAGTGTGCGCTTGGCTTCAGCCAAAAGGAAAACCTCATCCAACATCAGAAAATACACACTGGAGAAAAGTCCTATGATTGCATGGAGTGAGGGACAATCTTTGGCTGTAAGCCAGTCCACATCCTACACTAGAGAACACACACAGGAGAGAGGCCATATGTTTGCAGGATGTGTGGCAGAGGTTTTAGCCAAAAGCCAATCCTCAACCAACAGCAGAGAACACAGAGAGCAGAGAAGCCCTATTTTGCACGGAGTGTTGGAGAGGCTGTAGCCAAAAGCCAAACCTCATCCGACACCAGAGGACACGCACAGGGGACACGCCAAATGTTCACAGGGAGTGTGGCTAATGCTTTACCAAACGTCAAATCTCATCCAATACCAGACAACACACACAGGGGAGAAGGGCTATGTTTGAATGAAGTGTGCCCTTGGCTTTAGCAAAAAGGAAAACCTCATCCAACACCAGAAAACACACATTGGACAGAAACCCTATGATTCCATGGAGTGAGGGAGAGGCTTTGGCTGGAAGCCGGGCCCCATCCAACACGAGAGAACACACACAGGAGAGAAGCCATATGTTTGCCGGATGTGTGGCAGAGGTTTTAGCCAAAAGCCAATCCTCAGCCAACACCGGAGCATGCACACAGGGGAGATGCCGTGTGTTTGCAGGGACTAAGTGCGAGGCTTTAGTCAAAAGCCAAACCGCGTCCAACACCAGAGGAAACACACAGGGGAGACGCCCTACGTTCGCAGCGAGTGCCGGTGAGGCTTTAGCCAAAAGCCAAACTTCATCCAACACCAGAGGACACACACATGGGAGAAGCGCTGTGTTTGGAGGAAGTGTGCGCTTGGCTTCAGCCAAAAGGAAAACCTCATCCAGCACCAGAAAACACACACTGGAGAGAAGCCCTATGATTGCATGGAGTGAGGGATAGTCTCTCGTTGGAAGCCAGTCCACATCCAACACCAGAGAACACAAACAGGACAGAAGCCATGTGTTTGCAGGAAGTGTGGCAGAGGTTTTAGCCAAAAGCCACACCTCATTCAACACCAGGGAACACACAGAGCAGAGAAGCCCTATCTTTGCACGGAGTGTGGGAGAGGCTGTAGCCAAAAGCCAAACCTCATCTGACACCAGAGGACACGCACACGGGACACGCCCAATGTTCACAGGGAGTGTGGCTAATGCTTAGCCAAAAGTCAAATCTCATCCAATACCAGACAAAACACACAGGGGAGAAGTGCTATGTTTCAATGAAGTGTGCCCTTGGCTTTAGCCAAAAGGAAAAGCTCATCCAACAGCAGAGAACACACACTGGAGGGAAGCCCTATGATTGCATGGACTGAGGGAGAGGCTTTGGCTGGAAGCCAGTGCACATCCAACACCAGAGAACACACACAGGAGAGAAGCCATATGTCTGCCGGATGTGTGGCAGAGCTTTTAGCCAAAAGTCAATCCTCAACCAACACCAGAGCATGCACACAGGGGAGATGCCCTGTGTTTGCAGGGACTAAGGGAGAAGCTTTGCCAAAAGCCAAACCTCACACAACACCAGAGAACCCACAGAGCAGAGAACCCCTATGCTTGCACGGAGTGTGGGAGAGGCTGTAGCCAAAAGCCAAACCTCATCCGACACCAGAGGACACGCACAGGGGACAAGCCGAATGTTCACAGGGAGTGTGGCTAATGCTTTACTAAAAGCCAGACCTCATCCAATACCAAACAACACACACAGGGGAGAAGCGCTATGTTTGAATGAAGTGTGCGTTTGGCTTTAGCTAAAAAGAAAGCCTCATCCAACACCAGAAAACACACACTGGATAGAAATCCTATGATTGCATGGAGTGAGGGGGAGGCTTTGGCTGGAAGCCAGTAAACATCCAACAACAGAGAACACACACAGGAGAGAAGCCATATGTCTGTCGGATGTGTGGCAAAGCTTTTAGCCAAAAGTCAATCCTCAACCAACACCAGAGCATGCACACAGGGGAGATGCCGTGTGTTTGCAGGGACTAAGGGAGAGGCTTAGCCAAAAGCCAAAGCTCATCCAACACCAGAGGACACACACAGGGGAGATGTCCTATGTTGGCAGGGAGTGCCCGTGAGGCTTTAGCCAAAAGCCAAAATTCATCCAACACCAGACGGCACACACAGGGGAGAGGCCCTATGTTTGGAGAAAGTTGCAGAGGCTGTACGCAAAGGCCAAACCTCATTCAACACCACAGAACACACAGAGGAGAGAAGCCCTCTGTTTGCACAGAGGGTGGGAGAGTCTTTAGCCAAAAGCCAAACCTCATCTAACACCAGAGGAAACGCACACGGGAAAAGCCCTATGTTCACAGGGAGTGTGGCTAATGCTTTAGCCAAAAGCCAAACCTCATCGAACACCAGACAACACACACAGTGGAGAAGCGCTATGTTTGGAGGAAGAGAGCGCTTGGCTTCAGCCAAAAGGAAAACCTCATCCAACACCAGAAAATACACACTGGAGAAAAGTCCTATGATTGCATGGAGTGAGGGACACTCTTTGGCTGTAAGCCAGTCCACATCCTACACTAGAGAACACACACAGGAGTCAGGCCATATGTTTGCAGGATGTGTGGCAGAGGTTTTAGCCAAATGCCACACCTCATTCATCACCAGGGAACACACAGAGCAGAGAAGCCCTATCTTTGCACGGAGTGTGGGAGAGGCTGTAGCCAAAAGCCAAACCTCATCCGACACCAGAGGACACGCACAGGGGACAAGCCGAACGTTCACAGGGAGTGTGGCTAATGCTTTACTAAAAGCCAGACCTCATCCAATACCAAACAACACACACAGGGGAGAAGCGCTATGTTTGAATGAAGTGTGCATTGGGCTTTAGGAAAAAAGAAAACCTCATCCAACACCACAAAACACACCCTGGATAGAAATCCTATGATTGCATGGAGTGAGGGAGAGGCTTTGGCTGGAAGCCAGACCACATCCAGCAACAGTGAACACACACAGGAGAGAAGCCATATGTTGGCCGGATGTGTGGCAGAGGTTTTAGTCAAAAGCCAATCCTCAGCCAACACCAGAGCATGCACACAGGGGAGATGCCGTGTGTTTGCAGGGACTAAGGGAGAGGCTTAGCCAAAAGCCAAAGCTCATCCAACACCAGAGGACACACACAGGGGAGATGTCCTATGTTGGCAGGGCGTGCCGGTGAGGCTTTAGCCAAAAGCCAAAATTCATCCAACACCAGACGGCACACACAGGGGAGAGGCCCTATGTTTGGAGAAAATTGCAGAGGCTGTACCCAAAGGCCAAACCTCATTCAACACCACAGAACACACAGAGGAGAGAAGCCCTCTGTTTGCACAGAGGGTGGGAGAGTCTGTAGCCAAAAGCCAAACCTCATCTGACACCAGAGGAAACGCACACGGGAAAAGCCCTATGTTCACAGGGAGTGTGGCTAATGCTTTAGCCAAAAGCCAAACCTCATCGAACACCAGACAACACACACAGTGGAGAAGCGCTATGTTTGGAGGAAGTGTGCGCTTGGCTTCAGCCAAAAGGAAAACCTCATCCAGCACCAGAAAATACACACTGGAGAAAAGTCCTATGATTGCATGGAGTGAGGGACAATCTTTGGCTGTAAGCCAGTCCACATCCTACACTAGAGAACACACACAGGAGAGAGGCCATATGTTTGCAGGATGTGTGGCAGAGGTTTTAGCCAAAAGCCAATCCTCAACCAACACCAGAGAACACACAGAGCAGAGAAGCCCTATTTTGCACGGAGTGTGGGAGAGGCTGTAGCCAAAAGCCAAACATCATCCGACACCAGAGGACACGCACAGGGGACACGCCAAATGTTCACAGGGAGTGTGGCTAATGCTTTACCAAACGTCAAATCTCATCCAATACCAGACAACACACACAGGGGAGAAGCGCTATATTTGAATGAAGTGTGCCAAACGTCAAATCTCATCCAATACCAGACAACAGACACAGGGGAGAAGGGCTATGTTTGAATGAAGTGTGCCCTTGGCTTTAGCAAAAAGGAAAACCTCATCCAACACCAGAAAACACACATTGGACAGAAACCCTATGATTCCATGGAGTGAGGGAGAGGCTTTGGCTGGAAGCCGGGCCCCATCCAACACGAGAGAACACACACAGGAGAGAAGCCATATGTTTGCCGGATGTGTGGCAGAGGTTTTAGCCAAAAGCCAATCCTCAGCCAACACCGGAGCATGCACACAGGGGAGATGCCGTGTGTTTGCAGGGACTAAGTGCGAGGCTTTAGTCAAAAGCCAAACCGCGTCCAACACCAGAGGAAACACACAGGGGAGACGCCCTACGTTCGCAGCGAGTGCCGGTGAGGCTTTAGCCAAAAGCCAAACTTCATCCAACACCAGAGGACACACACATGGGAGAAGCGCTGTGTTTGGAGGAAGTGTGCGCTTGGCTTCAGCCAAAAGGAAAACCTCATCCAGCACCAGAAAACACACACTGGAGAGAAGCCCTATGATTGCATGGAGTGAGGGATAGTCTCTCGTTGGAAGCCAGTCCACATCCAACACCAGAGAACACAAACAGGACAGAAGCCATATGTTTGCAGGAAGTGTGGCAGAGGTTTTAGCCAAAAGCCACACCTCATTCAACACCAGGGAACACACAGAGCAGAGAAGCCCTATCTTTGCACGGAGTGTGGGAGAGGCTGTAGCCAAAAGCCAAACCTCATCTGACACCAGAGGACACGCACACGGGACACGCCCAATGTTCACAGGGAGTGTGGCTAATGCTTAGCCAAAAGTCAAATCTCATCCAATACCAGACAAAACACACAGGGGAGAAGTGCTATGTTTCAATGAAGTGTACCCTTGGCTTTAGCCAAAAGGAAAAGCTCATCCAACAGCAGAGAACACACACTGGAGGGAAGCCCTATGATTGCATGGACTGAGGGAGAGGCTTTGGCTGGAAGCCAGTGCACATCCAACACCAGAGAACACACACAGGAGAGAAGCCATATGTCTGCCGGATGTGTGGCAGAGCTTTTAGCCAAAAGTCAATCCTCAACCAACACCAGAGCATGCACACAGGGGAGATGCCCTGTGTTTGCAGGGACTAAGGGAGAAGCTTTGCCAAAAGCCAAACCTCACACAACACCAGAGAACCCACAGAGCAGAGAACCCCTATGCTTGCACGGAGTGTGGGAGAGGCTGTAGCCAAAAGCCAAACCTCATCCGACACCAGAGGACACGCACAGGGGACAAGCCGAATGTTCACAGGGAGTGTGGCTAATGCTTTACTAAAAGCCAGACCTCATCCAATACCAAACAACACACACAGGGGAGAAGCGCTATGTTTGAATGAAGTGTGCGTTTGGCTTTAGCAAAAAAGAAAGCCTCATCCAACACCAGAAAACACACACTGGATAGAAATCCTATGATTGGATGGAGTGAGGGGGAGGCTTTGGCTGGAAGCCAGTAAACATCCAACAACAGAGAACACACACAGGAGAGAAGCCATATGTCTGTCGGATGTGTGGCAAAGCTTTTAGCCAAAAGTCAATCCTCAACCAACACCAGAGCATGCACACAGGGGAGATGCCGTGTGTTTGCAGGGACTAAGGGAGAGGCTTAGCCAAAAGCCAAAGCTCATCCAACACCAGAGGACACACACAGGGGAGAAGCTCTGTGTTTGGAAGAAGTGGCAGAGGCTTTAGTCAAAAGCCAAACCGCGACCAACACCAGAGGAAACACACAGGGGAGATGCCCTATGTTGGCAGGGAGTGCCGGTGAGGCTTTAGCCAAAAGCCAAAATTCATCCAACACCAGAGGGCACACACAGGGGAGAGGCCCTATGTTTGGAGGAAAGTTGCAGAGGCTGTACCCAAAGGCCAACCCTCATTCAACACCACAGAACACACAGAGGAGAGAAGCCCTCTGTTTGCACAGAGGGTGGGAGAGTCTGTAGCCAAAAGCCAAACCTCATCTGACACCAGAGGAAACGCACACGGGAAAAGCCCTATGTTCACAGGGAGTGTGGCTAATGCTTTAGCCAAAAGCCAAACCTCATCGAACACCAGACAACACACACAGTGGAGAAGCGCTATGTTTGGAGGAAGAGTGCGCTTGGCTTCAGCCAAAAGGAAAACCTCATCCAACACCAGAAAATACACACTGGAGAAAAGTCCTATGATTGCATGGAGTGAGGGACACTCTTTGGCTGTAAGCCAGTCCACATCCTACACTAGAGAACACACACAGGAGAGAGGCCATATGTTTGCAGGATGTGTGGCAGAGGTTTTAGCCAAAAGCCACACCTCATTCAACACCAGGGAACACACAGAGCAGAGAAGCCCTATCTTTGCACGGAGTGTGGGAGAGGCTGTAGCCAAAAGCCAAACCTCATCCGACACCAGAGGACACGCACAGGGGACAAGCTGAATGTTCACAGGGTGTGTGGCTAATGCTTTACTAAAAGCCAGACCTCATCCAATACCAAACAACACACACAGGGGAGAAGCGCTATGTTTGAATGAAGTGTGCGTTGGGCTATAGGAAAAAAGAAAACCTCATCCAACACCATAAAACACACCCTGGATAGAAATCCTATGATTGCATGGAGTGAGGGAGAGGCTTTGGCTGGAAGCCAGTCCACATCCAACAACAGTGAACACACACAGGAGAGAAGCCATATGTTTGCCGGATGTGTGGCAGAGCTTTTAGCCAAAAGTCAATCCTCAACCAACACCAGAGCATGCACACAGGGGAGATGCCGTGTGTTTGCAGGGACTAAGGGAGAGGCTTAGCCAAAAGCCAAAGCTCATCCAACACCAGAGGACACACACAGGGGAGAAGCTCTGTGTTTGGAAGAAGTGGCAGAGGCTTTAGTCAAAAGCCAAACCGCGACCAACACCAGAGGAAACACACAGGGGAGATGCCCTATGTTGGCAGGGAGTGCCGGTGAGGCTTTAGCCAAAAGCCAAAATTCATCCAACACCAGAGGGCACACACAGGGGAGAGGCCCTATGTTTGGAGGAAAGTTGCAGAGGCTGTACCCAAAGGCCAACCCTCATTCAACACCACAGAACACACAGAGGAGAGAAGCCCTCTGTTTGCACAGAGGGTGGGAGAGTCTGTACCCAAAAGCCAAACCTCATCTGACACCAGAGGAAACGCACACGGGAAAACCCTATGTTCACAGGGAGTGTGGCTAATGCTTTAGCCAAAAGCCAAACCTCATCGAACACCAGACAACACACACAGTGGAGAAGCGCTATGTTTGGAGGAAGTGTGCGCTTGGCTTCAGCCAAAAGGAAAACCTCATCCAACACCAGAAAATACACACTGGAGAAAAGTCCTATGATTGCATGGAGTGAGGGACAATCTTTGGCTGTAAGCCAGTCCACATCCTACACTAGAGAACACACACAGGAGTCAGGCCATATGTTTGCAGGATGTGTGGCAGAGGTTTTAGCCAAATGCCACACCTCATTCATCACCAGGGAACACACAGAGCAGAGAAGCCCTATCTTTGCACGGAGTGTGGGAGAGGCTGTAGCCAAAAGCCAAACCTCATCCGACACCAGAGGACACGCACAGGGGACAAGCCGAATGTTCACAGGGAGTGTGGCTAATGCTTTACTAAAAGCCAGACCTCATCCAATACCAAACAACACACACAGGGGAGAAGCTCTATGTTTGGAAGAAGTGGCAGAGGCTTTAGTCAAAAGCCAAACCGCGTCCAACACCAGAGGACACACACAGGGGAGATGCCCTATGTTGGCAGGGCGTGCCGGTGAGGCTTTAGCCAAAAGCCAAAATTCATCCAACACCAGACGGCACACACAGGGGAGAGGCCCTATGTTTGGAGAAAGTTGCAGAGGCTGTACCCAAAGGCCAAACCTCATTCAACACCACAGAACACACAGAGGAGAGAAGCCCTCTGTTTGCACAGAGGGTGGGAGAGTCTGTAGCCAAAAGCCAAACCTCATTTGACACCAGAGGAAATGCACACGGGAAAAGCCCTATGTTCACAGGGAGTGTGGCTAATGCTTTAGCCAAAAGCCAAACCTCATCGAACACCAGACAACACACACAGTGGAGAAGCGCTATGTTTGGAGGAAGTGTGCGCTTGGCTTCAGCCAAAAGGAAAACCTCATCCAACACCAGAAAATACACACTGGAGAAAAGTCCTATGATTGCATGGAGTGAGGGACAATCTTTGGCTGTAAGCCAGTCCACATCCTACACTAGAGAACACACACAGGAGAGAGGCCATATGTTTGCAGGATGTGTGGCAGAGGTTTTAGCCAAAAGCCAATCCTCAACCAACACCAGAGAACACACAGAGCAGAGAAGCCCTATTTTGCACGGAGTGTGGGAGAGGCTGTAGCCAAATGCCAAACCTCATCCGACACCAGAGGACACGCACAGGGGACACGCCCAATGTTCACAGGGAGTGTGGCTAATGCTTTACCAAACGTCAAATCTCATCCAATACCAGACAACACACACAGGGGAGAAGGGCTATGTTGGAATGAAGTGTGCCCTTGGCTTTAGCAAAAAGGAAAACCTCATCCAACACCAGAAAACACACACTGGATAGAAACCCTATGATTGCATGGAGTGAGGGAGAGGCTTTGGCTGGAAGCCGGGCCACATCCAACACGAGAGAACACACACAGGAGAGAAGCCATATGTTGGCCGGATGTGTGGCAGAGGTTTTAGCCAAAAGCCAATCCTCAGCCAACACCAGAGCATGCACACAGGGGAGATGCCGTGTGTTTGCAGGGACTAAGGGCGAGGCTTTAGCCAAAAGCCAAACTTCATCCAACACCAGAGGACACACACAGGGGAGAAGCCCTATGATTGCATGGACTGAGGGAGAGGCTTTGGCTGGAAGCCAGGGCACATCCAACACCAGAGAACACACACAGGAGAGAATCCCTATGTTTGCATGGAGTGAGGGAGAGGCTTTGGCTGGAAGCCAGGGCACATCCAACACCAGAGAACACACACATGAGAGAATCCCTATGTTTGCAGAAGTGTGGGCTAGGCTTTAGCCAAAAGCCAAAACAAATTGAACGGTAGTGCACACATATCGGAGATGCCCTGTGATGGCAGAAAGTGTGGGAGAGCCTGTAGCCAAAAGCCAAACCTCATCAGACAGCAGAGGACAGGCATAGGGGACAAGCCCTATGTTCACAGGGAGTGTGACTAATGCTTTAGCCAAAAGCCAAACCTCATCCAACACCAGACAACACACACAGGGGAGAAGCGCTATGTTTTGAGGAAGTGTGCGCTTGGCTTTAGCCAAAAGGAAAACCTCATCCAACAGCAGAGAACACACACTGGAGAGAAGCCCTATGATTGCATCGAGTGAAGGCGAGGCTTTGGCTGGAAGCCAGTCCACATCCAACACCAGAGAGCACACACAGAAGAGAAGCCATAATTTTGCAGGATGTGTGGCAGAGGTTTTAGGCAAAAGCCAAACCTCACCAACATCAGAGGATGCACATAGGGGAGATGCCCTATGTTTGCAGGGAGTGCCAGTGAGCCTTTAGCCAAAAGCCAAATCTAATCCAAAACCAGTGAACAAACACAGGATGGAAGCACTGTTTGCAGGAAGTATGGCATAGGCTTTAGCCAAAAGCCAAACTTCATCCAACACCAGAGGACACACACAGGGGAAAAGCCCTATGTTTGGATTAAGTGGCAGAGGCTTTAGTCAAAAACCAAACCTCATCCAACAGCAGAGTGCACAGACAGGGGAGAAGCACGATGTTTGGAGAAAGTGTGTGCTTGGCTTTAGCCAAAAGGAAAACCTCATTCAACACCAGAAAAAACACACTGGAGAGAAGCCCCATTATTTCATAGAGTGAGGGAGAGGCTTTGGCTGTAAGCCAGTCCACATCCAATACCAGAGAACAGAGAGAGGAGAGAAACCATATTTGCAGGATGTGTGGTAGAAGTTTTGGCCAAAAGCCAAAACTCATCCAACAGCTGAGGACACACACAGGGGTGACGCCCTATGTTTGCAAGGAGTGTGGTCTAGGCTTTAACCACAAGTCAAACCCAGTTCAGTATCATAGGGTACACATCGGGAGAAGCACTATGTTTGCAGGTTCTGTCGGTGAGGCTATAGCCAAAAGCCAAACCACATCCAACAGCAGAGGACACACATAGGAGACACGTCCTATGTTTGCAGTAATTGTGTGCGCGGCTTCCGGTGGAAGCCAGTCCTCATCCAACAGCAGAGAACAGACACAGTAGAGAAGCCCTATGTTTCCAAGAGCTGTGGCAGAAGGCTTAGCCAAAAGACAAACCTCATCCAACAGCAGAGGACACACACAGGGGTGATACCCTATGTTTGCAGGGAGTTGGGGCTAGGCTTTAGCCAAAAGCCAAACCTCATCCAACACCAGACAACACACAAACGGGAGAAGCTGTTTGCAGGGAGTATGGGAGAGGCTTTAGCCAAAACACAAACACCAGACAACATACACAGGGGAGAAGCTCTATGTTTGGAGGAAGTGTGCACCTGGCTTAAGCCAAAAGCCAAACCTCATCCAACACCAGAGAACACACACAGGAGAGAAGCCGTATGTTTTCATCGAGTGAGGGAGAGGCTTTGGCTCTAAGTCAGTCATCATCCAACACCAGAGAATACACACAGGAGAGAAGACCAATGTTTGCACGGAGTGCGGGAGAGGCTTCAGCCAAAAGCTACTCCTCATACGACACCAGAGGTCACACAGAGGAGACAAACCGTAAGTTTGCAGTGAGTGTGGGCGATGCTTTAGCCAAAACCCAAACCGCATTCAACACCAGAGAATACACACAAGATAGAAGCCGTATGTCTGTAGGGAGTGTGGGAGAGGCTCTGGCTGTAAGTCAGTCCTCATCCAACACCAGGGAACACACACAGGAGAGAAGCCCTGTGCTTGCAGGAAGTGTGGTAGAGACTTTATCCAAACCCAAACCTCATCCAACACCATAGGACACACACAGGGGAGAAGCCGTATGTTTGCTGGGACTGTGGCAGAGGCTTTTGCCAAAAGCCGAACCTCATCCGACGCCAGAGGACACACACAGGGGACAAGGCCTATGTTCGCAGGGAGTGTAGGTAATGCTTTAGTCAAAAGGCAAACCTCATTCAATACCACAGGACACACAAGGGGAGAAGCCCTGTGTTTGCAGGGAGAGTGGGAGAGGCTTTAGCCAAAAGCCAAACCTCATCCGACACCAGAGGACACGGACAGGGGACAAGCCCTATGTTCGCAGGGAGTGTGGGTAATGCTTTAGCGAAAAGGCAAACCTCATTCAATACCACAGGACACACAAGGGGAGAAGCCCTGTGTTTGCAGGGAGTGTGGGAGAGGCTTTAGCCAAAAGCCAAACCTCATCCGACACCAGAGGACACGGACAGGGGACAAGCCCTATGTTCGCAGGGAGTGTGGGTAATGCTTTAGCGAAAAGGCAAACCTCATTCAATACCACAGGAAACACAAGGGGAAAAGACCTTTGTTTGCAGGGTGTGTGGGCGATGCTTTAGTCAAAACCCCAACCGCATCCAACACGAGAGGACACACACAGGGGAGACACCCTATGTTTGCAGGGAGTATAGGTAAGGCTTTGGTTGTAAGACAGTCCTCATCGAACACTAGAGAATAAATACTGGAGAGAACCCCTATGTTTGCAGGCAGTGTGGCAGAGGCTATAGCTAAAATCCAAACCTCATCCAACACCAGAGGACACAGACAGGGGAGATGCCCTATGTTTGCAGGGAGTGCGGGCGAGGGTTTAGCCTAAAGCCAGACCTCATCCAACACCAGAGAGCACACACAGGAGAGAAGCCGTATGTTTCCTGAAAGTGTGGGCTACGCTTTACCCAAAATCGAAATCTCATCCAACACCAGAGGACACACACAGTGTCAAAGCCCTATGTTTACAGGGAGTGTGAGCAAGGCTTTAGCCAAAAGCAAACCTCATGCAACACCAGGGGGGACACACAGGGGAGAAGTCCTATGTTTGCAGGGAGTGTGGCAGAGACTCTAGCCAGAAGCTAAACCCCATCTGACACCAGAGTACACACACAGGGGAGAAGATTTATGTTTTCAGGGAGTGTGGGAGGGGACTTAACCATAAGCCAAACCTCATCCTATAGCATAGAACACACATAGGGGCGAAGGCTTATGTTTGCAGGGACTGTGGGAGGGGCTTTAGCCAGAAGCCAAAGTCATCCTACACCAGACGACACACACATGGGAGAAGCCTTATGTTTGCAGGGAGTGTGGACAAGGCTTTAGCAAAAAGCTAAGCCTCATCCGACACCAGAGTACACATACAGGGGAGAGGCCCTATGTTTGCAGGAAGTGTGGGCAATGCTTTAACAAAAAGTTCAGCCTCATCGAACACCGGAGAACACACAGAGAGAAGCCCCATGTTTACAGGGAGTGTGACAGAGGCTTTGGACGTAAGTCATACCTCATCCTACACCAAAGGAAACACCGATGGGAGATGCCCTATGTTTTTAAGAAGGTAAGGTGAGTTAGCAATAAAACCGCATCTCAACAGCAGAGTGGTGTGGTCACCACACATCTCCACGCCCCAGTGCTGAGGGGGCTTAAGAGAATGTCTCTTGACTTCTTGCTTTCCCAGGTGTGTAGAGACGTATATAACCGGTCAAACACACCTTCCACTTTCATGACCAGAGATGAGGCAGAAAATGTTGGGGACGGTAGTTCTTTAAGAGCTCAGGGGCTGTGGACAGGCGCGGATCCCCTCCATGTCCCACATGGCCCCCCTCCATGTCCTTCTGACCTTTTGTTCCAATAAACGTCGGCTCACACAAACCCACAGTGGGGGCTGTGTTCCTTGCCCCGGTCCCGAAGGTGGGAGAGTCCAGGAGGCCACGGAGAACTCGAACTCTCAGCCAGGTCTCACAGGAACCAAGCCCTGCTTAAATTAATGCAAAATCCACTCCTGGGCCCAGGGAGGGACCCAGGGGAGGAGATGGAGACGGAGATATGTCTGGAGGGGCCCGCCACCAGCAGCGCCCCCTTGGCCTCTCCCGTTACCCCCATCTCTGTAGCCTCAGAGGCAAAAGCCAGGCAGGGACATGAGTGGGAACTCAAGAGACAAGGAAAAGGAGTCAGGAAACCAGTTCCCCAAGGCCCCAACCTCTTCTCTATGGGTCCAGTCATCAGGCCGGGTATCAGGTATCATAGCAGAGGGGGCAATTGCAGCCCCAGGATCTGGGGCACGTTTACAGAGCAGGGCTTCAGTGATGGGGTGGGCCCAAACCCTGTAATGACAGGGCCCTCCCCAGCTGTGGGCTCTTGGTCCCTCCTCCTCCAGCTCCTGGAAGCAGCGCAAGGGGGGTGGGGGGAGACCACTGGGCTCTGGGTCTGAGGCTGCCCGACATATAATTTGGGTATGCTCCTGGGTAGGTCCTGTCCCCCAGACCCAAATGTTCCACTTGTAAAATGAAGTCTCTGGAATGGGGGAGAGGGAGGCGGGGCCTAGAGAAGGGAAGGAGTCATGGGACAAGTCTGCCTGGGTGGGGACTCAGGAGGAGAATGCTCTAGGACATCGTAGATGGATGGAGTCATGGGAGTAACATTTTGGGGACTCCACTGTGACCTGTCTGAAGCTGGGGAGCACGGGACGGGGTATAAAAGGCTGGTGTCCAGGGCCAGGGTTCCACAGAGAAGCTGGGGGGAGATGGGGATGGTGCCCCCCCCTCTGCTCCTCCTCCTGCCCCTGTCCCCTCTTGGGAGTGAACCCTCACACAGAGAAGAAAACCAGGTCACTGCACAGACTGTGTCTTCAGTGGGAGGCCGGCGGGCACTGGGGAGAAAGCTGCTGATCCTGTGCCAGGTGGGCTCCGAGCATTGAGGGCACTGACTGGCCTGGGGGCTGCATGTGATTCAAGGCCCTGTCCAGGCACAGCTCCAGGGGCCTAGATGGGTAGCCCGTGGGCCCAGACTTGAAGACCTCTGTCCCTGTGGGCTGTGACTGTCATACAGCATTCGACGTGGGAGCCAATTTCTGATCAGATTCTACTCTTGAGAGAGAGAGAGAGAGAGAGAGAGAGAGAGAGGTGGTGAGTTCACAGAAAAATAACAGGCAGACATGGAGTTGGCAAGTGCCTCACAAGCAATGCAGTTGTCCTCTGGGGACAGGGGAGTAATGACAGTACAAGAGAAGACTTCCTCAGTACCTGCCCCACCAAAACCAGCAACAACAACCCAAATACTAATCTCCTTGAAAATAGTACCAGGCCAGTAACCACCACCACAAACAACCCGAAATACAAATCTCCTAACCCTAATCGTAAAACTAACCCTAAAACTAACCTAAAACTGGGCCGAGCCCGTGGCGCACTCGGGAGAGGTGTGGCGCTGGGAGCGCAGCGACGCTCCCGCCGCGGGTTTGGATCCTATATAGGAATGGCCGGTGCACTCACTGGCTGAGTGTCGGTCACGAAAAAGTCAAAAAAAAAAAAAAAAAAAAAAAAAAAAAAAAACTAACCTAAAACTAATCCTAACCCTAATCCCTAACCCAAAAATCAAACCTAACCCCCTAAGCCTAATCCCCTAAACCAAACCCTTAACCCTACCCCTAACCTTAACCCTAAACCTCTAACTCCAAACCTAAACCTAACCCATAACTCAAACTATAACCCCAACCCTAACCCTTGTCGAACCCTAACCCTAACCCTTGTCAAAACCTAACCCTAACCCTCTAACCCTAACTCTCTAACCCTAAACCTAACCTTACAACCTGAACCCAAACCCTAACCACAACCCTAATTCCTAGCCCTAACTACTAAACCCTAACCCTAACCCGCTACCCTAACACCGAGCCCTAACCCCTAACCCTAAACCTCTAACCCTATCCCCAACCCTAACCCTCTAGCCCTAACCCCCTAAGCCTACCCCCTTAAACCTAACCCTTATCCCTACCCCTAACCTTAATCCTAACCCTCTAACCCCAACTCTAAACCTAATCCATAACACAAACCATAACCCCTAACCCTAACCCTTGTCGAACCCTAACCTTAACCCTTGTCAAAACCTAATCCTAACTCTCTAGCCCTAACACTAACTCTCTAACCCTAAACCTAACCCTAAAACCTAAACCCAAACCACAACCCCTAACCCTAACTCCTAGCCCTAACTACTAAACCCTAACCCTAACCCACTACCCTAACCCTAACCCTTAACACTGAAGCCTAACCCCTAACCCTAACCCTGATGCTAACCCTGACCCTCACTCTAACCTAAACCCTAAACCCTCACCCTTACCCCATCCCAACCCAACCGTAAACCCTCACCCTCACCCTCTAACCCTCACTGTATTAGTCCGTTTTTTGTTGCTATGATAGAAAACCTGAGACTGGGTAATTCATAAAGAACAGAGGTTTATTTGGCTTACCATTCTGGGACAGTTGCATCTGGCACGGGCTTCAGGCTGCTTCTACTCATGGTGGAAAGTGGCAGGCAGTGGCGGGTACAAGCAGATCACATGGCAAAAGGAAGCAAAAGAGAGAGATGGGGGAGGTGCCAGGGTCCTATAAACAACCAGCTCTCGTTGGAACTAACAGAGTGAGAACTCATTCATTACTCCCCCACCTAGGGAGAGCATCAATCCATTCATGAGGGATCCACCCCCATGACTCAATCAGTTTCCAACACTGTCACATTGGGGATCAAATTTTCACATGAGTTTTGGAGGGGACAACACATCCAAACTCCATCACTCACCCTCGCCCTCTAACCCTTTAACACTCACCTTCTAAACCTCTAACCCTCACCCCTTCACATAACCACTTTGGTAACCAGCCATAAATGGATTCTCAGGTTTTCTAGCAAGCTCCAACCTGTCCACCTATACCAATGTTTCAAGCGGAATTAGTGTTTCTGTAATACCCTGTACCTCCCTCCAGCTTACCCTTCCCTAGTTATCACCCATTTGTGTAAGCTTGAATCCTATATTAAAACTCTTCATTTTCATAATACTTGTCTTGGTTCATTTTTCTCACTGAGTTCAAACTGATACATAGGTCAACCACAACCACTACCACCACCTCCACCTTGGTTAGTATTCTTGAGATGGTGCTATGAGAAATAGACCTGCTTCTAATGTAGCACACTGTAGTAGGGTCTTGTGCTACTATTGGGTTCCTTCCCAGGGTACGTTGATAGAAATGAATGTACTAACAGTGGATCAGGGCTGCTACTATCATTTATATTCATTTCCATCAAGATAGCCTGGGAAGGAACCCAATTTCTTTGTGTATCTTGAGGCCAAGGAAAATAGGTACCAGCACGGTTAAGCAAGGAGAAACCATTATCTAAAGCAAGCCACATCCACTCACTCCTAAAGAAATTTTTGGATTGTGACAGTATTTGACATTGGGGCCATGGGTTGGAAGTAAGTAGAAATAGCTGGTGCCACTTCTTTCTTTGTTTATAACAACCACATAAATAACAATTTTTTTTTCTCTAAGTGTCTGATTAGATAATGCATACTCACTTCAGTTAAAACCCAAATGAAGCCTAGGGAGAACTTAAGTATGCTCTTCTTCTTAAGTTACTTTAGCCTGTATGAAAACATTCTATAATACCTGACTTCAGCCACCTAGGTTCAGAGGCCCCAAGTCTGATTGTTTTCTTGTGGCCTAGCTTTTTCTATCTTGATCTTTGCCTCTGTTTTTCTCTTCATTTTTCTGTTTAGCTAACTCTGTTTGCTATAATGAATTATTCTCTCCTACTCTCTTATGCCTTCCTTTCAGCCATCTCTTTCAGAACCGTTCAACTTTAAATTTTTCAGAATTGTGCTAAATTGGATGACAATCCCTGGGGTTCTTTTTCTGTTTTGTCTAAATCATGGGCTCAGGATGATAGTTCTGGAGGCTGTGTGATCATTTCAGGATCTTTCCTTGGTTTCAGCATGGCCTACACATATTTTTTTTAAGTTCTTTTGTGTCTTTTGGTTTTGGAGAAATTCTACACACCTGAGAATATGCTATAGATCTTCAATGAAAGGCTCCAGGTAATACTTCTTAATATATTTTTTATAAGTAAAACACTTTTCTTCTGTACACTATGGCAAAATGTCATAAGAAAAAAATTAGATTCCAAATTTAATTCCAAAATTAGTTCCGAAATTAATTCCAAAATTAGGAACAACTTCTACAACAAGCAACTCATTGTATTACTCTTAAATTTTATTAATGTCTTCAGTTTGTGCATTATTTAAAATAAGACATGTGCTTTAAAAAGCATTCTTATACATAAATAGACCAAGGAACAGTTAAGTAATTGATCCCTAAAACATGCACATCAATTTGATTCAGGTGTGTATAAGAAAGGGAAATAAGATTTAAGCCTTTTTCTCTGGATTAAAAACATTTGGAAATTATTATTCAGAAATGCCAAATGTTTTTTTCTGGGACAAACGTATTTTCCACCAGGAAATCCTGATGCAATTAAAAGGCATTAGTGTTGATTAAGACTGGAAAAACATTTGTGCTATGCATGATCCACAAGAAAAGGGTTGCAGTGGGCTTAAGAAACATGTCAAATCAATGAATCAGGTAGCATGAATTGAAAGGTTTTAGATGGAAGAACAGTCACCATGAGCCAGCTTATAGGACACATATATATATTCAAGGCACATGACTAGGCTAAACAGGTGGCCAGGTTCTATAGAATAATTTGTTCTTTCATCGGGAAGAAAGTAAAATGTAATATAACTTCTATTTAATGGCACTTATTGATAAATAAATGCAATTAGAATTAGGGCAGCAAATGTCTTCCTTTCAGATACACACCAAAAGTACATACTAGATAACAAATGCCAGAGTAGCCAAAGCAGTATGATTACAGTCCAATTTTCTTACACTACAGTTAAACGGATGTTAAACTGGTTTGTATCATTTCTATACATCATAGCATCTATTCTCTTTCAAGTTGCACAGATGAATTCTTCAAAATTAGGCAAAATAATTTATTAAACTAAAAAGATCCTCAAATTATTATTCAACAGGAATGAAACCTAAACCCTGGAGTTGACTGCTAACTGTGTTCGGTTTAAGCTTTTCCTGGATTGAAAAAATTTTCCCACACTACCTCCCTTTGTACAGCTAAAATGCCAGCACATCCACTGTGGATCCTTTCTTTTTCGTTGGGGAGTCAGAGGAATTTGCCTCCCCACCCTCTCCACTACCCATTCTATTAACAAACAATTGTCCTAAACATTCACAGAAGAAAGAGAAAAATATAAAAACCCCACAACTTTTAACAATATTTAAACCATCATCTTCTCAAATCAACTGCAATGGGGAAACAGAATACCAAGCTGTCTATCATGTTGAGAATGATCAGCACACTCAACTTTATTCCTGATAGTAAACACTAGGAGGACAAGGATAATTCTGTGTGCTTCTAATGGGCTAACAAAATGTTCCCCATCTGATTGGAAAATAAATGTTTAATACTTTATCTGTCTGGGCTCCTAGAAACAAGCAGCACCAACAATTACAGTTCCCTAAATAACTATTCTCCATTTATAGTTTTGAAGCACCTAACACTCTTCAATAAGACATTAATATGAGATGTCGGCAATACTATCCGTCCCTTAAATACTTCTGTGTGCACATACAAAGTTCCTCCATAGTCCTAGTAGACAGCTCATAAGACCGGTGGTTTCCACCTTGGTGACAGCATTGTGCAATTTAAAACAAAAATGTTTCTCTAAGTAGATAACAAACCAAAGAAACAAACAAAAGCCTTTTTAAGACTACTGCTGCAATGAATAGTTCAATCTGAAGTTCACTGGAATACTGGTAAGACAGATAAATCTGGAGGCATAGAACAAGATTTAAAAAAAAAGAAAAAGGGAGAAAAGGGTTGAAGAGACTGGTAGACATCACCTGTCAGTAGTGAAAGGCTTGAGTCACATGAATTGCTTTTAACTCCTTGTTCTCTCATATCCCTGGTTAATTATAACTTTTTTTCCCTATTTCTTCACACAGCTTGGCCATGTAAATCCACCACAGAGAGGTGACACAATGATATAGATGAACACCTGGAAGGAGGAGGAAGGATTCTATCATAAGCTACTAAATAATATATAAAGGAAAGGAAAGCCCTATTAAGAAATAGTTCTGATTCCATTAGAATAGCAGTTCTGTAGTAATGCAACATACTAATCAACTACTTTCAAAGACGGAAGCAGAGTTAAAATGATCCTTTCTGATGGGCCGGCCCGTGGCTCACTTGGGAGAGTGCGGTGCTGATAACACCAAGGCCATGTATTCGGATCCCTATATAGGGATGGCTGGTTAGCTCACTGGGTGAGTGTGGTGCTGACAACACCAAGTCAAGGGTTAAGATCTCCTTACTGGTCATCTTTAAAAAAAAAAAAAAAAAAAAAAAAAAAAGATCCTTTCTGATATAACTCTCACCTACTGCAATTCCACTATGCTTTGTTTGGTAGGAGAGCGAGCAGCGGAGTTGTTGCTCTTCACTGGTAACTAGGTAGAATTGAGGTTATATGAGCAACTCTTACTGATGCATCATTAACAAGTCATAAAGATCACAAATAAGAATAATTCCCTTGAAGTCTAATTTTATTCTTAACTATATTTTTAGATTTTACATATGGATTTAATTTTTCATTATTAGGATGATAAGAATATATGAAAAAAGTATGAGTAGAGACTCTACATCTCTATTATCTATGAGCAACAATATTGCCATAAACTGTTCAGGGGATAATGGCACAATAATTATGATTACCAAATCAAAGAAAAGCTGATGATGCAAGTAGCACTGCAATAATGCTGGTTCTATTATAGATATGTTAGCTTTTTATTCTAAGATTGTAATTTTATATTATGATATTTTAAAAATAGCATCTACTTGTTCACATTATTACATTCCAAAAAATAGATTTATTTTAAGCATTAGATTCACTACATTAAATTAGTCATTTTAATTTGCTTTAAATTACAACTTCTTGAGATATTAAGTGATGGGTTTCATTATTCACATACTTGGAAAAAATGCATTTATGAATTACATGCCCCCTGCTCCAAAATAAGCCAAGTGTTTTCCCTCACTTCTGTACAAATGTTGCCAGAGGGTGAGGGGTTAGAGAAAATTCTGGTTATTAACGAATAGGTTAAACTACTCACGTGACATTCACATATACTAACACATACAAGGGTAATTCAAAAAGCTCATGGAAAGAGTCATATTACTTTTAATTGTATTTTTCCATGAACTTTTTGAAGTGTCCTCATACATATTCCACAAATGTAAACTTTACCATTTGCCACAGCTGTAATAAAGATTTTTCAACCTGAAGTACAGTATGTTAGGTGACAACACCTTTTGGCAAAGATGGATACTGCACTTAGAGCAGTGTTCTGCATGTAATAAGTATTCAATAAATATAATTTGAATTTAACAATAATTCAGCTGCATAAATCAATCTAAATTCCCAGACCAAGGAATAAAGAAGCTAAGGTCAGGAGCCCAGAATGAGAATACTGAGTGAGGAGACATTCAAGGCCACGGTAACTATTCTAACTATCTATATTTACCATATTAGAAATTAAAAATTTTAAAATACATATTAAATTATAATTTTAAAATAACAATAATTAAATCACTACATATGAACAGAAATATTATTTTTATTAACAGTAACTATTTCCGTGTGGTCAATTTTATATGCCTCCTTACATATAAGAATTTTCAATAGGGAGGAGGGGTTTAAGTAGAGATATTTCATAGTGACTTCATAGAAAAGCCACTGCCTGGTCATGTGTTTCACCACTGAAAGATATACTTGTATGTAGCTCATTTCAGAATGTTCATCACTGAGAAAGAATTCCAGCACCTAATTTCTTACAGATTGAAAAATAAAATCATACAATAAAAGGACAAAAACTTACAATTGATATGAAGATGATGATGATAGTGAGCTTGAGATTCTTCATACACATGGCTCGGGCAAGATTTCTGCTGGTAGTTTTGAAGGTGACGGACTAGAAAAAAAGCATGAATTGTTTAATCCCTGGCACTAAATGAATAAATTATTTGCAGTAATATCCTACAAAAATTTTACTTTTATGAATTCTGTTTAAGTCCCATTGTTTTTGCTATGGATTGACTGAACTGTGTTCCCAATGTTTGCTTAACTCTCACTGTTACTGCTGAGGGTGGCAAATCCTATTATGGTAATTATTTGCAGTAATATCCTACAAAAATTTTACTTTTATGAATTCTGTTTAAGTCCCATTGTTTTTGCTATGGATTGACTGAACTGTGTTCCCAATGTTTGCTTAACTCTCACTGTTACTGCTGAGGGTGGCAAATCCTATTATGGTAACTGTAAGGTGGGGCCCTAAAGAGGTGATTTGATTGTAGGACCATGCCGAGTGCATGGATTAATATTGGTGGTCAGGGGCGTGGTTCTGATGGCTTTAAAAGAAGAGTGCATGAGGAATTATCTCTCTCTCTGCTTCCACCATCTTGCAACGTGAGACCCCTGGGTCACTGTTGACAACACCAGATGCATTCCTTGGACTTTGGACTTCCCAGTCTCAGAAACTTTAAATAATAAATTTCATTCTTTATAAATCACCCAGTTCCGGTTATTTTGTTATAAGCAACAGAAACAGACTAATACAGTTCTTGACCCCTTCCATCTCTTTACAAGCAGAGACTGGCCACTCATAATGAACAGTTCCCCAAAGCAGAACTATGCCAGGCCTATCATAAGCAGTATGAGCCTACTGGAAAGTCTTCCCTCTTTTTTCTTCTACACTGTAGCAACACACATGATGTTGAGCACCAGAAGCGGTTCTTCCTGCTAGTAGAAAAGCATTTTCCTTTCTATGCTTCCAGTAAGAGGGGCTCCTAAGCCAGTTGGCTGCAAGCACATTTGCCTATTCTGCCCAGTATAATCCTGGGAATTTGAGCTATAAGAACCTGTTTGATTTCCACAGGAAGGTATGTATTTACTTGTGTGAGGGTTAAAACCCACAGAAGTTCATTCCTTCAGTTATCAATTTTCTTCTGCATCATCAATTTCTCAACATCTACTGAACCATTCCCACCAGGACAAAAGCATTTTAAAACAAACAGGCAAGCAAACAACAAAACCAGCAATTCCACTCCTAGGTATATACCCAACAGAGATGTATGCAGAAGTTCACCAAAAGACATACACACAGACATTTTTAACAGCATTCTTTTCACACCTCAAACTGGAAAGTACCCAAATGTCCATCAACTATACTTGTAAATTGTGGTAGAGTCATGCAATGAAATACTGTACAGCAATGTCAATTTACAACCTACTATTACATTTACACAGTTAACAATCTACATGTCACAAATGAATCTCACAAACATAATTTTCTCCCTATGTTTTCTTTGAGGAGTTTTACAGTTTTAGGTTTTGTTTACATCTTTAGTCTATTTTGAGTTGACTTTTGTATATGGATGTGTATGTATATTAATGTGTTAACTGATTTGCATATTGAAAAAGGGTCCAATTTCATTCTTTTGCATGTAGGTATCTTGTTTTGTCAACACCATTTGTTGAAGAGACTACCCTTTTTCCCCATTGTGCGTCATCAGTTGATCGTATATGCCTGGGTTTATTTCTGGGCTCTCTATTCTCTTCCATTGATCTACACATCTGTTTTTATGCCAGTACCATACTGTTTTAATGACTGTAGCTTTGTAATACATTTTGAAATCAGGAAATGTGATGTCTCTAGCTTTGTTCTTCTTGCTCAAGGTATTCAAGGTATTGCTTTGGATATCAGAGTCTTTTGTGGTTCCAGATTACAAACTGCAGAAGAAAAGACAAGTAAGCTTGCAGACATAGAAACAGAAACTATCCTAAATGAAACACATAGAGAAAAAAGATTGAAAAAAAAATTAAGACTATCAGTGAGCTGTGGGACAACTTCAAGTGGCTTAAAATACACGTAACTAAAGTCCTAGAAGAAAAGAAATATTTTCAAAATTCGATGAAAACTACAAATCTACAGCTCAATAAATCCAAAGCCAAAGAAACATGAAGAGAACTACACCAAGGCATATTATAACCAAATTCCTTAAAACCAAGAATAAAGACAAAATCTTAATAGCACTCAGAGGAAAAAAGACACATTACGTATGGAAGAATGACAGCAGAATTCTTGTCAGAAACCATGTAAAATGTCTTTCCACCTTCTTGTGCCCTGGTTTAATTTCTTTCACTAGTGTTTTGAAGCTCTTGTTGTAGATATCTTTCACCTCCGTGGTTAAATTGACTCCTAGGAATTTTATTTTGTTGGTGACTACTGTAAATGGACTTGCTTTCTTCATATCTTTTTCTGCTAGTTCGTTGCTGGAGTATAAAAACGCAAGTGATTTTTGTGTGTTAATTTTGTATCCTGCAACATTACTGAAATTGTTTATCTACTCTAAGAGTTTTTTGGTAAAGTGTTTAGGTTTTTCTATATATAGAATCATGTTATCTGCAAACAGGGACAGTTTGACTTCTTCCTTTCCAATCTGGATGCCCTTTATTTCTTTCTCTTGCCAGATTGCTCCAGCTACTACTTCCAATTCTATGTTAAATAGGAGTAGTGAGAGTAGGCATCCTTGTCTTTTTCCTGTTCTTAAGGAAAAAGCTTTCAGCTTTTTCCCATTCAGGATGATACTGGTGGTGAGTTTGTCATATGTCTTTTATTGTGTTCAGACACTTTCCTTCTATATCTTATTTGCTGAGAGCCTTTATCATGAAGGGATGTGAATTTTGTTGAATGCTTTTCCTGCATCTATTAAGATAATCACATGGTTTTTATCCTAGATTTTGTTGATGTGGTGTATCACATTTATTGACTTGTGTATGATGAACCATCATCCTTGGTTCCCTGGGATGAATCCCACTGGATCACAGTGTATAACTTTTTTTGATATGTTCCTTTATTATGATTCCATGCTCTTGAACTGAAAGAATTAACACTGTGAAAATGTCCATACTACCCAAAGCAGTCTACAGATTTAATGCAATCTCCATCAAAATACCAATGACATTCTTCACAGAAATAGAAAAACAATCCTAAAATTCACATGGAACACCAAAAGACCTGAAATAGCCAAAGCAATCCTGAGCAAAAAAAACAAAAACAACAAAAAAAAAAAACTGGAGGCACAACACTACCTGACTTCAAATTATACTACAAAGCTATAGTGACCAAAACAGCATAGTACTGGCATAAAAACAGATACTAGGACCAATGGAACAGAATACAGAACCCAGAAATCAAACCACATACTTACGGCCAACTGATCTTTGACAAAGGCAACAAGAACATACATTGGGGAAAAGACTGCCTCTTCAATAAATGGTGCTGGGAATAGTGGACATACACATGCAGAAGAATGAAACTAGACCCACACCTCTCACCATATACCAAAATCAACTCAAAACGGATTAACCTAAGTATAAGACCCAAAACCATAGAACTACTAAAAGAAAACATAGGGGAAACACTTTAGGAAGTACGGCTGGGCAAAGATTTTATGAATAAAACCCCAAAAGCGCAAGCAACAAAATAAAAAATAAACAAATAGAATTATATCAACCTAAAAAGCTTCTGCACAGCAAAGGAAACAATCAACAGAGTGGAAAGACAACCTACAGAATGGGGGAAAATATTTGCAAACTATGCATCCAGCAAGGGATTAATATCCAGAATACACAAGGAACTTAACTTCACAGTAAAAAAAACAAATAATCCAATTAAAAAATGGGCAAAGGAGATAAATAGACATTTTTCAAAGGAAGACATACAAATGGCCAACAGGTACATGAAAAAATGCTCAACATCACTAAACATCAGGGAAATGCAAATCAAAACCACACTGAGATATCATTTCACCCCAGTTAGACTCGCTATTATCAAAAAGACAGAGAATAACAAATGCTGGCAAGTATGTGGAGAAAGGGGAACCCTCCTACACTGTTGGTGGGACTCTAAGTTAGAGCAGCCATTACGGAAAACAGTATCAAGAATTCCGAAACAACTACATATAGAACTATCATATGATCTAGCAATCCACTGCTGGGATTATACCCAAAAGAATGGAGATCATCATGTTAAAGGGATACCTGCACTCCCACATTCATCGCAGCTCTGTTTACAATACCCATGATATGGATGTCCACTTATGGACGACTGGATAAGAAAAATGTGGTATATACACACACCATGAAATACTACTCTGCCACAAAAAAGAATGAAATTCTGCCATTGTCAGCAACATGGATGAGCTTGGAGAAAATTATGTCAAGTGAAATAACCCAGGCACAGAAAGAGTAACACAGCCCGTCCTCACTCATAAGTGGGTGCTAAGAAAGAAGGAAAGGAGGAAATAAAGTAAGGAAAGGAAGGGAAGGAAGGGGTGAAGGGAGGGAAGAAGGAAGACAACAATAATACGTTGAACTTTCACAAGGAGAGAACAGACTTACGGTTACTAGAGGTGGAAAAGGGGATGGGGAAAGGGATTAGGGAGAATTTGGGTAAGGGACCGAAAGAATAATTATGATTTGTAATAATAAATATGCTAATAATACTGACTTAATTTTCACATATTGCATACAAATAATGGGTCAACACTGTACCCCCCAAATATGTATAATCAATACAAAAGAAAAAAAGAAGCAATGTAAAAGACAGTGAAGAAACATCTTTAAAGTATTGAAAGAAAAAACCTGTTGGCTTAGAATTCTATACTCAGGGAAAATATATTGCAAAAAAAGAAAGTAAAATAAAGACTTTTCAGACATACAAAAGCTGAAGGAATTCATTTCCAGCAGATCTGCACTACAAGAAATGTTAAAGGAAGTCCTACAGTGAGAAAGAAAATGACACAAGATGGAAACTTGGATCTACACATAAGAATGAAGAGCACTGAAATTGTAATTACATGGGTAAATAGAAAATACTTTTTTCTTACTATTTAAATTTCTTTATAAGATAATTAAATGCTTAAACAAAAACAGTAACAATGTATTGTGAGGTTTATAGTATATGTGTAAATAAAAGCATGACAACAATAGCATAAAGGCCAGGCATACTACTGTAAGGTTCTTATACTATTCATGAAGTGGAATAATACTACTTGAAGGCAGACTATGATAAGTTAAAGACTTATATTATAAACCAGAAAGCAGTCAGAAAAATAACAATGAGCTGGAACTAGTAAACTGACAAAGGAGGCAAAATGGGATTTTAAAAAAAGTACTTGATCCAATAGAAGGCAGAAAAAGAGAGAAGAGAACAAAGAAAAGATGGGATAAACAGGAAACAAATAGTAAGATGGCAGATTTAAAATCTTCCCATAAAGAAAACTCCAGGCCCAGACCGCTTCACTGGTGAATTCCTCCAAACATCTAAGGAACGGATAATACTGATAGTACCTAAACTCTTTCAGAAAATAGAAAGGTAAAACTTCCCAACTTGTTTGATGAAGCCAGCATATCCCTGATACCAACCCCTAAAAAGAAAAATAAATTACAGACCAATATCCCTTATGGACATAGACCCTGAATTCCTGAAATTTCAATAGCAAATCCAATAGAGTTCTATATAAAAAGGATAATACGTCATCACCATACAGAAGGCAAGGTTGGTTAAACATTCAAAAATCAATGCAATTTGCCATATTAACAGAATAAAGGAGAAAAATCGTATAATCATTTCAGTAAATGAAGAAGAAGCATTTGATAAAATTCATGAATAGAAATCTCAAATGAGGAATCGATGTGAACTCTTCCATCTGATAAAGGTACCTATAAAAAATCTACAGCTAACCACATACTTAACAGTGAAAATACTGAATTTTTCCCCATAAGATGGTCAACAGGCAAGGATGTCCGCTGTCACCACCTGTATTCAAAGTGTAGAAGGTTCTAGCCAGTGCAACAAGGCAAGGAAAAGAAATAAAAGGCAAGAATCTACAAAAATAGCTACCAGAATTCAAAAGTAATTTTGCAAAGTTGAAAGATACAAACAAGATCAATATACAAAAATCAATTTTATTTCTAGCTAGGAATATAGACTAGCAATAAAGAATTGGAAAATGAGATTTAAAAATTTGCAATACAAAAACATGAAATTCTCAAGAGTAAATTTAACAAAATATGTACAAGACCTGTATACCAAAAACTACAAAACACTGCTGAGAAAAATTTTAAAAACACTAAGCAAAAGCAGAAATATGCCATGTTCATGGACAGGAAGACTCAATACTGTCAAGATAACAATTCTTTCTAAACTGACCTATATATTAAATGCAATAAGAATCAAAGATACAAGTTGCTGGTTTTTGTTTCTGGTTTTTGGGGGTTTTTTAAGGGATGGAAAATAACAAACTTATTCTAAAACATAAATGGAATTGCAAAGGACCTAAAAGAGTAAAGATAATCTCAGAGAAGAACATAGTTGGAGGACTTTACACTACCTAATTTCAAGAATTCTATAAAGCTACAGTAATCAACACAGTGTTGTATTGGCATAAAGACAGGCATACAGATCAATGGAACAAAAATAGAGAATCCAGAAATAAAGCACCACAAAGGAGAATAGATAAAATTGTGGTAGGTAGATTCATACAATTGGACAATACAAAACAAAAAAGAATAAACTATTACTACAATCAACAACATGGATAAATCTCACAGGCATAATGGTAAGTGAAAGACACAGAGTATGTAACATATAATTCCATTTCTACAAATTTTAAGAACACACAAAATACTACCTATGGTGATATGAGTCAGAAACATGGTTACCTGAGATTGTTAACTGGAAGGGTCATAAGGCAGCATTCTAGGGTGTTGAAAATGTTTTATATCTTGATCTGGGTGGTGATTACATGGGTATAAACATGTCAAAAATAATTGAGCTGCCCATTTTTTTAATTGGATAAAATTTTTTTCTTTTCTTTTTTTTTTTTTTTTTACTGTGAAGTCCTGAGTTCCTTATATATTCTGGATATTAATTCCTTGTCGGATGCATAGTTTGCAAATATTTTCCCCCATTCCGTAGGTTGTCTTTCCTCTCTGTTGACTGTTTCCTTTGCTGTGCAGAAGCTTTTTAGTTTGATATAGTCCCACTTGTTTAGTTTTCCTTTTGTTGCTTGTGCATTTGGGGTCTTATTCATAAAGTCTTTGCCCAGTCCTGCTTCCTGAAGTGTTTCCCCTATATTTTCTTTTAGTAGTTTTATGGTTTCAGGTCTTATACTTAAGTCTCATGCCATATACCAAAATCAACTGCTGGTGTAAGTCCTGAAGTCCCAAGGCCAGAGAAGGTTGTGATGGTCAATGACAGTGTCTGTTTTTATGCCAGTACCACGTTGTTTTGGTTACCATAGCATTGTAGTATAATTTGAAGTCAGGTAGTGTTAAGCACCTGGCTTTATTTTTTTTTTTTTCTGTTCAGGATTGCTTTGGCTATTTGTGGTCTTTTGTTGCAAAGGATCTGAATAGACATCTTTTAAAGGAACACCTACAAATGGCCAACAGGTACATGAAAAAATACTCAACATCACTAATCATCAGGAAAATGCAAATCAAAACCAAATGAGATATCATCTCACCCTACTTAGATTGGCCAGTAGTAAAAAGACAGAGAACAACAAATGCTGGTGAGGAGGTGGAGAAAAGGGAACCCTCCTACACTGCTGGAGGGACTGTAAAATAATACAGCCATTATGGAAAAAAATATGGAGATTTCTGAAACAACTACAGATAGAACTACCATATGATCCAGCAATCTCACTTCTGGGTGTATAACCAAAGGAATGGAAATCATCATACGTGCACTCCCATGTTCATCACAGCTGTATTTACAATAGCCAAAATATGGAACCAACCTAAATGTCCAATGACAGACAACTGGATAAGAAAAATGTGGTATATATACATAATGGAATACTACTTATCCATTAAAAAAAATGAAATTCTACCATTTGCAGTTACATGGATGAGTTTAAAAAAAATTAAGTGAAATAAGCCAGGCACAGAAAGTGAAATACTGCATGTCTTCACTCATAAGTGGATGGAAGAGAGGGAGGGAAGAAGGAAGGAAGGAAGGAAGGAAGGAAAGAAAAGCCCACAATAATACATTGATCTTTCAGAAGGAGAGAACAAATCTTTGGTTACTAGAGGTGGGAGGGGGGAGGGAAAGGGGGGTTGGGGAGAGATTTGGTAAGGGGCATAAAGAATAATTACGATTTGTAATAATGAATGTGCTAATAATATTGATTTGATCAACACATGTTATACATAGGTGATAGCAGTCAATGCTGTACCCTCAAAATATGTGTACTCAATTACACTTCAACAAAAAATTTTTTAAAAATTGAGCTGTATACTTAAAAATATTATACTTGATGCACTTTACTGCATATATGTTATTCTGTCATGAAGAGAGACACCTTTTTGTTCATTAGTACCTTTTGTTATTCTGGTCATGTAGTCAACAAAATAAAGAAAACTTTTATTTAGAAAGTACATACTATACTAGTACTGGTCAAACACAGACCATTCCAACTAAATGGAGTAATATTTAAGTATTAAGAGTAGCTAAGAGATAGATGGTTAGTATCAAAGAAGTTGGTCTGCAGATCTGGGATCAGATACTTCTTTGCACTCTTTGCCCCCCAGCAGTAGGTCACAAAGTGAGATTTAGAACCCAGCTGTTTTGACTGCCTGTATGGTACCACCCTTCTTCCAATTACCACATGCTCTGATGAAAAAACTGTTTATGAACTGCTACAAAACCTAGTAGCAGTCTGCACATCCTCCTAGGAACTGGTGTTAATAGATCTCCCTGTAAAGGGGCTAGCCGGTTAGCTCAGTTGATTAGAGCACAGTGGTGATAACATCAAGGTCCAGCATTCGATCCTTGTACCAGCCAGCTTCCCCCCCCCCCCCCAAAAAAAAACCAGAAGTCCTTGTAAAATTAACAATAGTAATAAACATTTAAATAGCTCTTACCATGTACCATATACTGTTAGGCACTTTGCATGCATTATCTCATTTAATCCTCAAAACACTATGAAGTAGGTACATCTCCATTTTACAGATGTTTATGACTGAGGCGCAGGGAAATTAAGTAACTTTCCTGAGACAGCTAGTAAGTGGCAGAGGTGGTATTCAAATCCAGGCAGCATTATTCTAGAGCTCATGTTCTTAACCACTACAGTCTAGCTGCCAGTCACAACGAACATGATCAATCATGATCTATTTCAGGGTGTAAACTTCTACTCTGCATTTAAATTTGTAATTGTGTAGACCAAGATTGTAACTGACCTCTGCCCTCCTTCTGTTCACCATATATCTAGCATCTGATCTCAAAACCCACAAACCACATGGAAAATGTGACGACACATGTAACTGTAGCATAAGTAGCTCACAAGGACACACTGTGTCCTTTAAGGCTTATTGGGCCTTCCTAATCCAAGCCTCTTGCTTGATACAAGAAAAGATCAAGCTATCATTGTAAGCAAGAAAGTGAATTGTCCAGTTTTCAGGATTCATACTGGGTCATAACTGGCCTGCACATTTACTTGTTTCATGTTTTACAGCTTCATAGAGAAGACTGGTATATGTGGTGCAGGTGAACTAAATTATGTAGGTATCAATCCAAGGCTTTAGAAAAGTGTTTCTGTATGAGTATGTTTTCCAAACCAAAACTTCCTTAAAGGCTATTGATGGATCAAGGCTTTTTTTCTATGCCTCACTGTTATCCTCATTATCACAATGTAATCACATCATGGAGATAAGAAAGGAAAAAAGAAACACTAAAGTATTGAATTTAAAGCATTTTCCTATTACATTAGATATACTTACTGAATCCACGAGATTTTCTGTTTTGTCTATCAGTAATTCCAATCTTTCTCCCCTCTGAGCTACCAGATCTGAAAACATTGAGAAAATAGAAAAAAAAAATGTTTTATATTACAAATCTGCTATTTTTCTCTTCATTTTAACCCAAATCTGATTCTTGACAGCTCTATTTACTACAGAAGTTCTTATACCTTTAAGTATTAGCAGATTTTAGTAAAGCTTATCAACTAAAGTAGGGGTTGGCAGTTTTTTCTCTAAAGGGCCAGATACTAAATATTTAAGGCTTTGTGGACCATACGGTTTCTGTTGCAATTACTCAACTACGTCAGACATATTAATAAGTAAATGAATAAGCATGGCTATGTTCCAATGAAACTTTGTGTAGAAAAACAGGCAGCAGACCAGACTTGACTCAAGGACCGTAGTTTGTAAACCCCTGAGCAGAGTATAGAGAAGTTCAAGCCTAAGGGTGCTGTCAAAAACAGTGATGGAGGTAAGCAAATAAGATGAGACTAGTAGCTTCATGAAAACAACAAGCTAAACTATAGGCCAACTACAAGTTTAACAGAGAACCAGGGAAAAAGACAGCTAAGAAGAGTCCTCCAGGGATCAGAGCAAGCCTCCAAGACTGCCCCTACAATGGAGCCCAAATCTAATTAGATCAGACCAGAGCAAGTTATGTCATCAGCAAGCTCCTTAACTAGTTGTAATACAGCACTTTGAATAACACTGCTCTAAAGTAACTAAGTGTCTAAAATAAGGACATGGTTAGGTATGATGTATTAATTCAATGATATAACAAATGAGCATAAAGTGAACTAATATTATCTGACAATTAATTATTCACCTCTTACTATGTGCCAGCCACTGTACAAAGTTCTTTGTATACATTACCCCTTTTATCCTCGTAACCTTAGGTTCTATTACCATCTCCTTTTTGCAGATTACAAAATTAAGCTCAGAAAGGTGAGAGGATTGTTCAAGGGCTAACAGCAGGTGGAAAGTGAAATCAAGACTCAAAATTCAGGCACATATGACTCCAAATCTTGATAACTTTATTATACTACCTATGATTATGATTATAACTATGTATCTATATATGTGGATAAAAATTAAAAGGAAAGAAAATGGAAACAAATCTTTAGGATGGTGAAACTAAGTAAATTTTTAAAAATGTCTTCCCATAATTTGTAACTGTCCTAAAATAAATGTAAAAGTAACTGTAATAGTTAGTCCAAGATTATAAATAAGTTAACATTTATTGGGCCGGCCCGTGGCTCACTCGGGAGAGTGCGGTGCTGATAACACCAAGGCCCCGGGTTCGGATCCCATATACGGATGGCCGGTTCGCTCACTGGCTGAGCGTGGTGCTGACAACACCAAGTTAAGGGTTAAGATCCCCTTACCGGTCATCTTTAAAAAAAAAAAAAAAAAAAAAAAAAAAAAACATTTATTAAAGTTAACAATGTCTAAATTAAACATCTCATAGAACAATTATGTAAACATTTTCATTCAGTTCTGTAAAAGTTATTACCCTTAGATGTATTTAGAAGTGTGGTTCTCAAACAAGTACGCATTGGAATCCTCTGGAGGGCTTGTGAAAACACAGATTGCTGGGCCCCACACTCAGAGTTTCTGGTTCAGTAGGTCTGGGGTGGGGCCAGGAATCTGCATTTCTAACAGGTTCCCAGGTGATGCTGATGCTGCTAGTCCAGGGACCACACTATGAGAACTGGAGCTCTTAAAAGAACTAGCATCATCTTAAATCTAAATTCCACTGTATAAATCAATTAAAAAAATAAACCTGATGCACTTTTTCTGGATTATTTTAATATGTTAAACAGGTTCTTCACAAAATAAACACAGGCTATTAGATGGAAATTATAACATAGTTTATTCTTTTGAAGAATACAACAGTCGGTTTTTTGGTCCAATTCCTTCTTTCAATCAAGAGCCGCAAACTTCCTAGGGAGGTCAAGTAGTTATATTTAAAGCATTTACTGATGATATCTGCTATCTGGTTATCTCTGGCCAAAACTGATCAAATTATTCTAAATTGCTGAGCTATCATAAGGTTCTTGGAAATTAGTTTTGCTAAGCAAACTAACAAATTTAGAATGCAGAAGAGTAACAAGTACTAAGAAGAAACCACTCATACAAGCAGACAGTCACAGGTAAGTAACCTCCATCTATCAGCTGATATCTATCAGCTTACTTCTAATAGTAAGAATAAGAAGTGCTGTTTCAGCCTCTCTAGAATAATTTTGTCCCAATCAAGTAATTTGTTATCATTTTTGCCCACATACTTGAAACTATGCCATGAAACATACCTATGTTTCTGACCATAATTCCTTTTAGTTCATCCACCTGGGCTTGAGTCTCCATCACTTTGTCTATACCCTTATTCTCGGAGTGATGCTTCTATAAGAAAGTTTTAACATATGGTACCCAAACGTTATTTACAAAAGGAAAACAAAAACAAGAGGAATGACAATTTACATCAAGGAATGCTATAAAATTATGTCTCTATGTTACTTCACTGGAAAAATGTTACCAGACCTAGGGAAAAATATGAATAAGAAATGCTTCCACATGAAATATAAGCATTATAGTACAAAAATATCACCTTATTTTAAATAAAATAAAGAAATATATATTATATCAAATATGAGGGATCTTCAAAAAGTTCATGGAAAGATTTACATTATCTTTTAATTTCATTTTTCCATGAACTTTTGGAAGTACCCTTGTATACATCTGAGACTCTTAGGGCAGAGGTAGGGGATATATAATCTGTGCTTAGACAAGAAAGAAAGAGGAAAAAAAACAATGAAGTTGGGGCAGCGGGGGACAGGACAGGAAGAGGGTACCCCAAGTTATTCCCCACTTCTTGGATATGATAAGGTAGGGGCTGGCCCAGCTTCTTAACATCTGTGCTTTTATCTGATGAGATCACAGCATGCATCCTATTTTCATTGGCTTCTAGCAGGACCTAGAATCTAAGGCATTGGTGATAATACATATTTTGAAATTATTATCTCTAGATAACAATTATGGAGTCCTTAATACACAATATTCCAGTCACTTTACTGTGCTAAGTGCTTACAAACCACTGTTTTGAAAGTTTTGCTGCCAGCTGACCTTATTTACTTTTGACTATGCATTGGTATATTTTTTGGTTGGTGGCGTTTTGTATAGTTTCACATATATGAACATTTCCTAGTGGGGAGTATGAAACAAACCAACTACTTGAATAATGAAGGTTTATAAGTAATTAATTAAAAGGAACTTCATTCTCAGAGGAATATATACGTATATTTAGACATATAAGACTCAAAAAGAATATTAAAAAGAATACTTACAAGAAAAGTGAAAAGTATTCAGTTACAGTATGTCTTTTCTCATTCATAACAAAATCATAGCTAGAGCTTATGTCTTTATATTCAAATAGTTTCATGGAAAAAAGGTAAGCATTTTAAAAAGTGCTCAACATCATTAGCCATCATGAAAATGTAAATTAAAACCACAATGAGATACCACTAAATATCCAGTAAAATGGCTAAAAGGAAAAAGCCAGACCACAAGTATTGGCAAGGATGCAGAGACACTGGAGCTGCTGTCAAGAATGTAAAATGCTACAACTTTGGAAAAATGGGTGATAATTTTTTTTAAAAAATTACACTTCATTTAACATATGACACAGCAATTCAATTCTTAGCTATTTACCAAAGAGAAATAAAAACATATGTCCACACAAAAATTTCTATGTGGAGGTTCATAGCAGCTTTATTCATGACAGCTGAAAACTGGAAGCAACAAAAATATCCAGCAACAAGTGAATGGATAAACAAACTGGTATATGCATACAAGGCTACTCAGCAAAAAAGGGAACAAACTACTGACTTACCCAATATGAATAAATATCAAACGCCTTGCACTTAAAAAAACAAGCAAGACACAAAAGAGTACATACTGCATGATTCCATTTATAAGAAATTCTAGAAAAGACAAAACTAATTTATTGTGACAGAAAGAGATCAGTGGTTACCTGGGGCAGAGTGTGAGAGAAGGGACTGATGGAAAGGGACATGAGGGAATTTTTAGGGTGATGGAAATGCTTTCTGTCTTGACTATGGAAGTATTTCATAGGAATATACACTGAACTGACAATTAGGGATTCAAACAGATGAACAGACTTTCAAGTGATTAATTTGAGCTGTTCAAAAATTAAATTCACCTCATGGAAGGGTAGAAAGGTTATGTGTAGACTGAAAGGTCATTGGGTATGCTGAGTAGATTTAAAGCACTACATGGGTAGTTGAACTAGATCATCTTTAGTGTTCTTCCCAATCCTGATATACTCTGACCACTACTAATAGAGAATGTCACTGATTACTAGCTTTATACCCTAAAATGGCCCCTTTACATTTTTTTTTAATCAGGGAAGTTTTATTATGTTGGCTTATAGTAACATAATCAGAAAAGAATATTGCAGGTCACGGCCCCCTATATTCATGGTGTTTAAGTTAATAAAGAAGATATGAATCAAAATACTTCATCCTGAGAAAGATCTTACCAGCTGCGCAGCCAAGACACTTGAGAACTCACTATTCATGGCATATGGAAGTGCTGTCTGTGCTCTTGAACCATAAGTAGTCTGGAACCTCTTCTTTATCTCATTCAGAAAATTAAAGGCTCGGGAACGTTCAAAATCCTAGAAAGAGATCAACACAGAGCTCACTCTGAGAAAGTAAACAGCAATAAAAACAGCTAACACTTACTGAGCAATGACTTTATGAGGAGAAACTAGCACTGATCCCATTTTACAGATATGGAAACAAAGACTTTGAAAAGGTAACTAATTTGCCAAAGGTCAAACAACTAGTAAATGAAAGAGCTAAAAATCAAATCCAGATATGTCTGGTTATTGCTAACTGAAGATAATGGTATCTAGGTTATTAACTTCTTGAGGTCAGGAATTGGGTTTTAATTCCTCCATATCTTTCATAGAATCTATTAGAAGGCCCAGCACAAGAAGATATTAATAAATCCATAATAATAGTACAGACTCTCACACACAAAGATAATGCTACTGTCATGAACTTTGAATTGATTTTTTTTCAATAGTGGTGGTACATTTGCAAAGATCAAGTGACATATCCTTGACTATCCCAGCCAGTCAAAAAGTGTGTGCATGTGCGTGTATGTGTGTTTATGTATGTATGTGTGTGTGTGCATCAAATAACAGCTTAACAAATATGAGGCTCAACTCTAACTGTCCCAGATTTCATAATATTTTTCATCTACTCCAAGCTCTTTCACATCAGTCATCTCAGATATAGCTGATTTTTTCCTAATTTTAGAAAATATTATGAAACCAGGGATAAAAATCATCATAACAATCACTGTGGTTGACAGTCATTTCCATTTTACCCAAGATGCTTAGTCTAAGCCAAGGGTTCTCAAACTGGAGGCAATGGTCCACATTTAAGGGACCCTTGTACTTGGATGAGAAAAAAATTGCATCATTATTTTCACCAATCTTTAACTTAAATTCTAGTTGTGAATGTAGGTAACAAACCAGAGTAGCATTAAACCATGCCTGTAACTTTGTCACCAATAGGAATTTTTTTCATATATGATCACAGTTATAGATATCTTGAAATACCACTTACACTCATCACCATTTCAAATTATTATTAATTAGACCTATGACTACATACTGTTAATGAGTTCATAAAGAAGCATATATATTACTATATCAATTTTTTTAAATATTCTGAATACTGTATGTGTATATATTTCAATATAACTGGTTTTATTTAGAATCATGTATATTTTACTTTATACATTTAAAAACATTCTGAGAGGGTCCCACAGGTGACAAAGGGGTCAGTGAAACAATAAAGGTTAGGAACCCTGATCTATGGCAATTGGGCCAATTCCATTCCTCAAGTCTGAGCAGTTTAGAAATAAGCATGTAGGCATAAGACATGAAAGGAAATCCACTTTAAAAGCAGAGGGAAAGGAGGGCATGTGTCTGGAAAAAGTTTCCTCATTCCTACAATAAAGGACTCAAGAAGACACAGTTCCTCTTCTCTGGACATGAATAAATAAGCATGTTGCTTCATGCAACCATAAAGGAAACCTGTCTGGGAAGAAGGTGACACTGAGGAAAGCAGAGGAGAGAAAGAACTTTCATGAAATCATTATTGTCGAGCATTTTGAGTCTAATAAATACTCAAAAAACAACCTAACTAATGTAAACTACAGGTTTACATAGCTGATTGTAATGTATTGTGATTTTGTTTTTCCAAAGTCCATATACATTAAAAACTTCATTAACTATTAATTGGAGGAATGAAATAATCTATTTCATTTAATATGCCAGTCAATTTTGAGAGGCTTTGATACCAAAGAATCATAATTACGAATAAAAATTCTCACTACACAATAGGATAAATGTAAAGTTGGAAAGGTTAAGCTAAAACTCTACCAAAACTGAGCTGATATGCACATACCCAGGTATCATGTTTTCTTGTCATCTGCTGCTCTATATGACAAACGCAAAGTATAGAAAAAATTTGTAGGTACAAAAAGTTTATGTTACCCTTACCCACCATAGGTATAGAAAATTAAGAACTGACTGTATTAACAGTATACATAGTTAAATAGTAATATGTCTTCAAGTTACTTACATCATCAGTGATACAAAGATATACAATCCTGTCTTGGCAGATGTAATGAAACAAATAACTGTAGAATAAAAGATATAAAACTTACTGTGGTTATAAGCAACATCTCTTTCATGTCTATCTATGTATAAGTAAGTTCAGTACTGCCAATGTCACCATATTATTTACAGATACAATCTATTTTCCCTCTCCCCCTCCCACATACACCTGTTTCTCTCAAGTCAAACTGACAGGAATAAATAAGAAATTAAAAGGTCTCTACCCTAGCTACACAGCACAACAGCATGTGCATTGCCCATTAAAAAGATAGCTGCAAAAGAATAATTGGACTCTTAAGACCTGAACAAGACATGACATCTTAGGAGGGACACATAATTAAGATTAACCCCCTATGGGCCATATGGCTTTCCCTGCTATTTCCTAAGATCTCAAAGCAAATACCTTTTCCACCAAATTCTCAACAATATTTTTTGGAGTAACTACTTTGAGCCAGTTACTGTGCTGGATACTGAGGATACCAAAAAGCAAGACCATCAATCCCTGACTTCACAGGGATCACAGCACAAGGAATTACAGTGCAACATGGCAATTCGGATGATGAGGAAGTTAAAGGCAGTACATTGTGCTCTAGGGACACAGGGAAGGCACGTAACGGAGGTTTGCCAAAGGGGAACAAGAGAGAATTCCCAGAACAAGTGATATCTAATCTGAGACCTGAAGAATAAGTAAGAGATGGCAAGGTGAAGAGTGGGCAAAGAGTATTCCAGAGTGAGGAACCAGCAAGCATAAGGGCCTGGAGATAAAAGAGTGTATGATGAATTTAGGAAAGTAAAATTGGTTCACATGACTAGAGTATAAAATGTAAGGAAAAAATAAATTGCCTGGACAGATGAGACTGGAGAAGTAAGCAAATACCAGGTTATACAAGACTTCATAAACCACACTGCATTATCCTAAGAACAATGAATAAGCATCAAAATGTTTTAGCCTGGGGAAAATGTGATCAGATATGTACTTTAAAAAGAATATTTTGACTAAAGTGTGGAGAACTGACTGAAAGCATGACCAGACAGGAGACTACTGCAGTGCACCAGGTAAGAAATGATGAGGGAAATAAGCTAAAATAGTGTGGGCAATGAAGAAGAAGGGACAGAGAAGGGAGACAGGAGGTAACATTTATAGAACCTGGTAACTGGCTACCAGGGATGAGACAGAAGGATAACTAAATTTTGCCTCCCAGATTTTTACCTTGGGCAAGTGGGTAGAGAGGGTTACCTGTTGAATTTTATCAATGTTCACACAGAGGCCTGATATGAATTACAAGGAGGTATGGGAACTTACGCAAAATGTCTTCCTCCACTACTATGAAACTGTTCACCCAAGTTCCACCAACGACCTCCACAGTGACAAATCCAATGGCTCTCTCTGAAACATTTGACAGTATCGAATATTTCCTTCTTCTGGAAAGTATTTTCTCTCCACTAGATTTCTTGACACCAGGCTTGCCGAGTGCTGTGGACTGAATTGTGTCCTTCCAAAACTCCTATGTTAAAGCTTTCACCTGCAATGTGACTGTATTTTAAAGATGGGGCCTCTGGGAGGTAATTAGGGTTAGATGAGGTCATGAAGGTGGGATCCTTGTGATGAGATTAGTGACTTTAAAAGAAGAGGGAGAGAGAAAGATCACTCTCTCTCCACCATGTCAGGACACAGCAAGAAGGTGGCCATCTGCAAGCCAGGAAGAGAGCCTTTACCAAATAGGCCAGCAATCTGCCCAGCCTCCAGAACTGTGAAAAAGAAATGTCTGCTGTTTAAGTCATCCAGTCTGCGGTCTTTTGTATAGCAGCCTGAGCAGACTAATACACCTGGTTTATGCAGTAGCCTCTTTCCCTCTATGCTGATGTTTTCTAGCATCCTCAGCCACTGCTTTTCTCATATTCACTTCCTAGAGGGCATGTTCCGTTGTTGTTTGTTTTCAGCTACCACAATTACACTGATGACTCCCCAATCTAGATCTGACTTATCTCCTGAGCTCCAGACCTATATACAACACCGTCTACTAGAGATATCCAACTGGACATACCATAGACAATTTAAACACAACGTATCCAAAATGGAAGTGATCACTTTTCCCATAAAATTTGTTTCTCCTAAGCCATACTTGGAAGTTACTTGGAGCTCAGGTCACAAAAGGTAACAAGCTATGATCCCTGCCATCAAGGAGCCTACAGTCAGGAAACAGAGACAACCAAGGTTGCAATTATAATATGGTGTGATAAGTGCTATAATATGAAAAAACACACACAAAAAGGGAGCACCTAACCCAGTCTTGGAGTTCAGAGATTTCTAAAACAGGAAACATCTAAGCTCGAGAAGACAAAATCAGATTTTAAAAAAGTAAGTATGATGAATACATTCCAGAAAAAGGTAACAGCTATAGCAAAGTCTAGGAAGAGAGAAAGACCTAGCACTGAATGGCAAATAGCTAAGTATGGCTGGAAAACAAAACTGAAAAATAAAGTACTAAGGGATGAGGCCAGGGAAGGGAAAAGGGGCAGATCTTTAAGAATCTTCCAAGTCATGTTAGGAAATGTTAAAGAAACTTTACCCTGAGGGTAGGGAGTACCTGCTGAAGGGACATGATCAGAACTGTCCTTTTAGAGAGATTAAAGTCAAAATTAAGAAAGTATTTCATTTAGGACCTATAAGATGAGCAAAAGTTTCCCAGGGGGTTTAGGAGGGGAATGACATTCACAAAAAATACAAAAGCGTGGGGAAAAAAAAAGTACCAAAGCTTGAAATAACATAGCTAGGTCAGGGAATGGCACAGAGTCTTATGGAGATAAGGATAGAAAGGTCGGGAATGGACAAAATTATGAAGGGTGAGTTTGGGCTTTATTCTAAAAGCAGTGAGTTTTAAGCAAGAAAGTATCATGACAGAAACGTGAAACACAGATTTAAGGTGGGAGTAACTAGAAGCCAGAGGATGTTAGGAGGAGGCTATTAGAAATGAGAAACAATGAAGGTCTGAACTAACATTGTGATAGTGGGGACAGAAGAGATGTAGTGGATTGAAATACTTCTTGTAGCAGAATGGCAAGGATTTGGTGAAGAAGTCAAATATGATTCTGAAGTTTTAGGCTTAGCCAATTCAATGGCTGCTGACTCTGTTAAAGAATAAAGAGGAAGAATAGGGGAAAAGTGCTTAACATACAGTAAAATGGGGTTCTTTCCTTTGGTGTACAGTAGTAAAAGATATTTTTTATTGGGTTGATGGAACATGATTATAGGAAAGAAGCTGAGGCAAAAGGTTAAAAAGAAAAAAAAAATCCCAGTAATGGAGCCTTATCCCAGAATATACAGAGGAGGACTATATCAGGATGCAGATGGAGAGGCACGGCAGACAGGTAATGTCTCCTTCTACTATAACCTCATTTGCATCAGATTACATATTCTCGCCTCCCCTGTAGTTAGATATGGCTATGTGACTAAGCTCTGGCTTATAAAATGTGAGTGAAAGATATATGCCCTACTTCCCAGTCTTGCCTCTAAAAGGATTGCACGTGCTTTCCCTGGGCATTTTCCTGGAAACTGACTAGACAGACACAGATCACAAGCCTAATAAAATTTTGAAGAAACTATAAAGCCATACTCACAAGAAACTGGGATTATTTAACCCCTAAAGCAACTTCTGGGCCCCCAAACCTACACCAGCAGGAAGCAGACTACAAAACCTGTACAGTTCCCAAAGATGACACTTTCTAACACCCATTTTGAATGTAGCCAGAAAAGATAATGGGCCAGGAAGAATCTCCTGGAGAACAAAGCTAGCAGTCATGGAGAAAAGATGACAGAGTTCCTCTAAGAAAGCAGAACCACTAACCACTCCCCAGTCAGAATAGGGAGTTTTTGAAATTATTATAAAGCAGTTATTTGATCAATGCTAGGAAGCAGTGACCTCTACGTTTCTCATTCTTCCCTTTTCCAAATGGGAGTTTGTAACTCTCACTGTGGTGATCCTGTTCTTATTCCACCACTGCCTACTAGGTTGGGCTACAGGAGCAGGGGCAACATATGACTTATCTTTAAGTTTATGGTCAGGGGCCACAGGAGCCACCACTGGGCCTGATGGAGAAGACTGTGTATCACCCAGACACTCTGGACTTGGAGCTAGACACAGCAACCAGATGAGTCTTTCAAGCTATCTCCCTCAGAGAAGAGGCATGTTCTTTGTTTGGAAAGGAGAGTTCACCCAGATACTTGGGTGGCCAGATGAGCAGAATAGAAGACTACAAGTCATCCCCTGATATCCTATAACTTCCTCCAGAGTAACAGAGTTTTAGCTGAGCCTGTGACTGCACAGCCAAAGATGACATTTCATCGCCTCCCTTCTAGTTAGGTTAGCTAAGTAATTATGTAGTGAACAATAAAATGTAAGTAGAAACTTCTAAACAATAAAATGTCAGGCCACTCCTGGGCCTTACCTTAAAAAATATTGGGCAAGTACTTGAATGTAACAAGAACTGAAGGAGCTGTCTTGGACAGAAATGGAAGGCACTAATTGGGAATGGAAAAGCCACCCCACCAGACCTGAACCACTCATCTCCGGACTATCTCATATAAATTAACAATATATCTTCGGGTCTCTAGCTCTCACAGTAGCTTAGACTGGACGCTAAATTGTACAAGGGGTTATAAGCCCTAGAAGGTGGTAAGTACCTCCGTCTGAGACAAGAACTAAGGAAATAAAGATGGGTTAAGTAACAAAAGATTTTTAAGTATTAATGAGGAAGGTTCAGGTATGTTTTATCTGATTACTAAGATTTCCCATCTACGACCTCTCTAATCAGCCACCAGACTGATCTTTCTAAAGCAAAACCTGACCATGTCACACCCTGGCTGAAAACCTTCAATATCTTCTCACTGCCCACAGGGTAAAGTCTAAACTCTTAACATGGCCTATAAAGCCCTACATGACTTTTCTTCTACCCATCTCTCTAGCTTTATCTTCACCATTCTGGGCACCAGTCACAACTTGCAGCTTCATAAATATGCCCTATGATCTCATGCCTCCATACCTCTCTACCTGCTGCTATTTCTTCTACCTGGAATGCCATCCCCCTAACCCCCACCCTCTACTATAATAACCCCCACCCTCTACTATAATAATCTATGGATTTGACTGTCTCTCTCATTAAAATATAACCTCTATGAGGGCAAATACTGTGTTTCTTGTTATATCCCCAGCACCAAGCAAAGTGCCTGGCAATAGTTAAGTGCTCAGTAAATATTTGCTGAGAACATTATTTTTCTTATTTGTATTGTTTCACATATCCCAGAGCTCCACAGCAAAGTCACTGTTACATTTCCATATCTTTCTTTAAAATAAAATAATATCACTTCAGTGACAGAATAAAATAATTTATAAGTTAAATTTATCAGTAATAAAACCAGACATCTTCTAAGCTGGTGAAGGTTACTATTCTGTCAGCTTATTCTAATTATCTACCTTGTTTTTTAGTTTTTGACTGTTCTGATCACAATAACAGAATTCTCTTCCTTCACCTTTACCACACGCATAGCAGAACTCACTTGCCGTGTGAGTACGTTAGTTTGTTATTTTCAGAAGGTATCTTAGCCAGAATCTGCTCCGTCACCTCCAGGAAGTTTCCTCCACACCAAGCATGTTTGGCAAGGATAGTGGTTCCCCTGGCAACAACAGCAAAAAGAATGGCCATGGCTTCAATCTATCAAAACGAAAAAAGACATAGATTTAGAATATTTCTTTGACATCATTTCAACAGTAACTTATTATCATTTATCAACATCTACCTGGAGATAATATTGAACAAAGTACTATAACAAAAAACTTAACAGGCTTAACAACAAGGTCACAGTCTTCTACAAGCTTACAACCTAAGCCACATGGATACGCATACATGTAAATAGACATACAAAATACATAAACATACACACACACCATTGATATATAGGTTGCATTTACAAATTTTTATACAGCACAAACTGATATGACCCTTTTGAAAAGCAACGACCATAGACAGCAAAGGGACATAAAGATGTCTTCATCCTTTAATGTGATAATCCCATTCTGAAAATTTATCCTAGGGAAATAGTTCAACAGAAGTTAGACTCTAGATTCACAAAGATAGCAATTAACAATAGCACATATTTATTAAGTGTTTACTATGTGTCAGGCACTGTTTTAAGTACTTTACAAATATTAATTCATTTAATTCTCACAACTCAATCAGACTATACACTATTACAATACTCATGTTATAGATGAGGAAATTGAAGCACAGATGACTTAAATAATTTCCTCAAAATTACAGAGTTAGTAAGTGATAAAGCTGCGATTTAAACCCAGACAATATAGTTCTAGAACTCACAATCTTACCCCTATACCATGCACTACCTCTAGTATAAAGGCATTACCCATAATAGAAACAAAGGGAAAATAACCTAAACCTTCCATGAGAGAGGAATAGTATTATAAATCCTGGCAAGGTCCTTCATAAACAAAACATTACTAAAACAGTATGACATGACTTTAAGGTTTCCTTATGTTTGGCTATGAATATGTGCTATTTTTTCCCACACAACAGCCCAGTTTCTTTTATTTAATGGCATAAACTTATAAAAATAAATGAACGAATGCCTTACTCACATTCAATTAACTCTTCAACCTAATGCTAACATGTTCAGTTTCACCTGACAGAAAAGTGGTTCTCAAACACAGTGAGAATATGAATCATCTTGGGTGGCAGAGTAAGTCACTTGCTAAACACTCAAATTCTTGGCATCAACCCCTGAAATTCTAATTCTGAAGGCCTGAAGTGGGGCCCTGGAATCTGTATTTAAAACAAACCTGTCTGGGGCTGGCCCATGGCTCACTTGGGAGAGCGTGGTGCTGACAACACCAAGTCAAGGGTTAAGATCCTCCTACCGGTCATCTCTTTAGAAAAAAAATAAAATAAATAAAATAAAATAAATAAAATAAAATAAAACAAACCTGTCTGGAAACAGGTGATTCACGCAACCGTACTTTGTGAAACACAGCAGCAGACTAGTCTCTTTTTCACTCCTACTCTCTAAATGAGATTATTACCCAGGGTTGTGTCATCAGCCGTCTTCTTTCCAGAATTCTCCTTACACTTATGTAGCAAGTTATAGTTTCCAAAGCACTGTCTCATACTTTATCTTCCCTGATCCTAAAAGCCTCCCTTGTCTGTGTATCATGCATGCTCCAGGTGCTGTTCTATTTCTTAAAATCATTATCTACACACTATCTCTGCTTCTCTACCTCCTTTTAACTCTTCAACTTACTATAATATGGCTTTTGCATTTACTGCACAAAACCATGCTTCTTAAGATCACCAAGAGCCTCTATGTTGCAAAATATAGTGGTCACTTCTCTATTTTCACCTTACTTGACCTCTCAGGAACAGTCAACACTGCTAACCAACCCTCCTTCTTGAAACACTTTATATCTCTGGTTGCTCTTTCTGTCTTCTTACTGACTCTCCCTCCTCTACCTGACCTTTAAATATTGACTCTCCTCAGGGATTGATTCTTCACCCTTTTATCCCCAGATGAGTTCAGCTAGACCTTCCATTTTCAACATGATTTACTTGCTAACGTACATTGCTTACAGAAAAAGACAGTAGCGTCAAAGATAAAACCCAAGGCACAATCAACAGTTAAGGGAAAGGCAGTCGAATAGAAACCCAGAGACTAAGGAGGACCAATTGGTAAAGTGAGGAAAGCCAGAAGGGTGTGGTGGCCCAGAAGCCAACGAGAAAAAAAGCTTCAAGAAGAAACAAGTGTCAGCTCCTAATTGTGTTCACTCATGCAGAGAATGAAGACTATAAACAGTCACTGAAATTTTATAATAAGGAAGGAGGTCACTGCTTAGGGTCAAAGAGACATACAGTGGAGTGGAACAAAAACACAAAGAGAAACAGAGATAATAAATCATATGGTCCCCAAGACAGAGAAATAAAAAAGTAGCAATCTCAGTCCCTGAGCAGTTTCAAGAAGAAAACTGAGCTTGGCAATAATACAAAAAGACATAGTGTTTTAGTGCACTGTATGTTCATTATGAACCAACGACATAAGATAATTGTTTAAAAAATGCTTACATAAACTTAAATTAAGAATTAGTGTGTCTTGCTCTAAGTACTATTGCCATTACACTCTGTGCTGGTTAGAACACAAATGAAATACTGAATTCATTTCTGAGTATAATATTTCAAGATTGGACAGAAGGGAGACAGTACGGGACAGAAGAGAGATCTGGAGATTGTGTCATATGAAGAATGGGTAAAGCAACTAGAGATATCTAACATGAAAAAAAAAAAAACACAAGACTTAGAGGGTACATGACAGCAATTTTCAAGTTTATATAAAGTACAGTCATCTAGAACAGGGAGCACACTATTCAGAATATAACTACGAACAATAGATATGTTATAAAGAAGCAATATTTTGTTCAATAAAAACAGACCTTAATTTAAAAATGACTGACTGTTAAACACCAGATACATAGCAACAGAAAATTAACTTTCCTTCCACTCTCCTATACTACTAAAAATCCCACCTATAATCGTCTCACCTGTCCCCACTGTAACTCTCTTGCCATAGAATCTGTAATGTCTTGATGAGTATTGGGATAATAGAAACAACTGTGGCAGAAGGACCATTGCATTTGAAGTCAGAAAACCTGGCTCTGCTAATTATTAGCAGTATGTAAATGTCTAATAAGCTATAAAGCGATATATAAATATAATATTCAAGAAGAAAAAGAACCAAAAGGTAAGCCAGAGAGAGAAGAAAAAAAGATAATGAAATATAATGGAAAGCCCTGTTTCAACACTGTTCCTCCCTGTTCTCCTATTCACTCCTTGCTTGGTCCCAGAGCCATCAATCCAATTCTACTTCATTCCTTTTAAGAATTCTATATTAATTTCCTTTGGCTGCTGTAACAAAGTACCAAAAACTAGGTGGGTTAAAACAACAAAAATGTATTGTCTCATAGTTCAAGTTCAAAATCAACTTGCTGGCATGGCCATGCTCCCTCTGAACCCTGTAGGGGAGAATTTTTCCTTGTCTCTTTCTAGCTTCTGATAGTGTGCTGGCAATCCTTGGCATTCCTTGGCTTACAGCTGCAGCACTTCAATCTCTGCCTCTGTAGTCACACGGCATTCTCTGTGTATATCTGTGTCTTCACATAGCATTCTCTCTGTATCTTTTCTCTTCTTATAAGTACATAAATCATATTGGATCAAGGACCCACTCTACTCCAATATGATCTCATTTTACCTTACATCTTATTTACATCTGCAAAGACTCTATTTCCAATTAAGATCCCATTCACAGGTACCAAGGGTCAGGACTTCAACACAGCTTTTTGCAAGCACAATTCAACTGACATCAAACCCCCTATTTTAGAAACTCACAGTTCCTCCCAAATCAATCCTACTCTTCCCTCTTCATATACTCACACCACCCCCAACTTATCTTCCTCTCCTCTCTAAAACCTCTATCCCATCTTTTCCCTCACTTGTATTAGAGGCTTGTCCTTAGATTTATGGACCAGAACAGTTAGAAAAGCCTGTCTCAACTGCGTTAAGATTCTAAGGAAAGAATATGTTTGTTCCATTTGTTAGGATTAAAAAAAAACCAAAACATATAATATGGGAAAATCCAAATGAGAATTCTACATGCAGTGTATTAAATAGAGGTATTATTATAAATTGTGGGGGAGATCTTGAAGTGCACTAAATTAAAGGGTAATAAGATGCTACTGGTTGGCATAATAACCTAAATGCCACGGATAGCATTATTTATAGAGAAAAATACATCTAGAGTTTCCAACAATAAGCTTACAAAGGAACTTTTGAAATATATCCACTTGTAAATAAGGGATTGCCTATATAAAAATTTTTGGTAATCAAATAGCATAGCAATGATGCAAATGCTCCTCCTCAGTGGAAGCATCTTCAAGTAGAAAGTTGGAAGACAGTTTACACAGAACTGAGTAAGGGGAAAGGCCAAGTCAGTATTTCTCACAGTCAAGTCCACATGTTCTGAGAAATTTTTAAATTCTGTATTTTTATTTTGGTAACACTGAAAATGTATAAGAATATTCTGGACCATCTACACCTATACCATATAAATGAGCAATGGGCACACAACTCAGTGTTCATGTTCATGAAGGCATGGGTGCCAAGAAATCTCCTAAAACGACAGTGCTTAATTTTTAGTATTCTGGAAGCATGTCAAGCTGATGTTAGGTTGGCACCTCCTAAGATTATAATGATAATCGTGACTCAAGTACTCTTGTTCTCCTGTTGTATTTTCAATCAGTTATAAGACAAAATTTATCTTCTGCAGTAATGATTTACAATGGAAAGATACCTGCATGGAATAAGACTTTAATTTTAAGAATTGAGACTTTTATCTGACATTATGAAAAATGACAGTGTGGCAAAATAATAACAACATGTAAATTATCTCAGGCTAAAAAGAAAATAATACTCAAAGATGTGCTTGGACCAAGTGGAAATCAAACACTACTATAACACGCTATATGAACAAAGGTTGTGCAACCATTTAAACAAAGAAGTAGAAGAATTAACTCATCACATAGCACATGGTAATAGTCAATACAAAACCAAAAGAAAACATTCTGTATCATTATTTATATTATTGCAAGGGGATGCATTATGTTAATTATTGCCACAGTTCATTAGCAGAATGTTTCATAGGAAATATACAATGGAATTTTTTTTCCACCCTTGTATCATGAGCATACTATTAAATTAACTGGCTCATTAAATTTATTGGGGAGGGGGGTGATGCATGCAAGATGCTCAGAAAAGACATGGGAACTCATTTTAGGAGGGAGGTATGGAACAAGAGAAGGCACAGAGGAGAGAGCAAGCTAAGGAAGTTAAATAAACTAGCTTGACGAGACGGAACGGTCCACATTTGGTAAACAAGAGGGTCGAAGGGTAAGGCTAATGGCCTTATATAAAAAATCCCTTGCATTAATTAAGTCACTTGAATTTGATCAAATAGTCTTGGTATTTCAATTCAACACATATGTACTGAGTTCAAAACATATGTTACTATATGACAGCCAAAGCAGTAGACATTGGAAGTATGAAGTTGATGAAGAATGGACTACTATACTCAAGGGAGCCACAGTATGATGGGAAAGACATATAAACAAATAAATGCAATAAAGTGCAATGAGTGAATAAGAATGTCCACAACTGTTCAGGAGATTTCTTAATGTTTTCTGATTATTTCACCATGGACAAAAAAAGAAAGGAATGTAGGTGTCACCCTATGCATTAGGAATTTCCTCAGTAAACCGTTAGGATTTTTTCTCCTTGGAAGAGAGGCCCAAGTGTCTATTTTACACTGACTATTTTCCCAGTGCTCAGCACAGTGCCTGGCATATAATATTCTCTCAAACATCTGTTGAATAAATGAGTTAACAATGAGCATATTTTGGTTTAAATACAGTATATATGTAAGATAATTTTATATTCAGTAGGACCTGGTAAGAAGAATTATTTTCACTGCTAAACTATCTAAGTAAGATAAAGCAGTTAAGCGGATAGTAATCCAATCCCTTACTCTTTTGTCTGAGTCTTGGGAGGAAATAAGCCAACAACAGACAAACCACGATTCTGATGCAATAACCTCAGAGGACAGAGAAGGAAGAAGAAACATTGCTATGACAAGGGAAAAGAAGAGTTGTTTATAAAGTTAGGTTACAGATCAAGGGTATTCTTGTCCAAAAAATACTATTATTATTATTATTTTGACCCGTAAGGGGACCGCAACCTTCGGCACGGTGTTGTCTGCACCACGCTCAGCCAGTGAGCGCACCGGCCATCCCTATATAGGATCCGAACCCGCGGCCTCGCCGCACTCTCCCGAGTGAGCCACGGGGCCGGCCCCAAAAATATTATTTTTGAAGATACTCTAAGACCCAACCCAATCCCTCTGACCTTCTCAGGATAGGATCGTATCCCGTCAAGTCAACCATTTGTTTTATTTCGCATTAACCAATATATAACATCGTCTTGATTATTTCTATTTGCCCCCACACACAAACACGTAAGTTACTGAGAGTAGCGACCTCCTATGTCTTGTTCACAGTTGGATCCCCTACACTCAGAAGGGTGCCTAGCATATATTAGCTGTTCAATAAATATCTGTTACATATATGAATGGATATGCTCTTAGCCACAGCTATTTAAAGGGAAAGAATGTCCCAAACGTGACAGTATCTTCTGGGATCAAGGGTGGCAGAATGGAGTTGTAGGTAGTTGAGATAAATTGAGAAGACAGAAAGAAAAGGACTCATAATTGACTGACCGCGGGAGTTAGGGGAGAGGGTAAAGTATTTACCAAAGAGTCTAGTACACGGTCAGAGTTTGATAAATATTGACCATTAACAAAAACAACAATAACATATAGGTCTGACGCTGAGGAAATAGGCGGGGGCGGAGATACAGTTCCTATCCGAACTGAGGAAGAGGAGGAATGCCCACACTGGGCGGGGGAGGAAAGGCGCATGCGGGCTGGGAACCGACGAAGGTGAGGCAGAAGGTGACGTCATCGACCAAGGGCACAGTTTTTCGAAGACTCGCGCGATCTCAAAGAGACTCAAATGCTACAGAAAGGTCTTGCAGGATGCGAACTGAGTGAAAGTTAATATTTTTTTGCCTCCTGTAACAACTTAAACGGTATATTCTAAAACTCTTTAACTCGAGGCCTTTTCAGCGTCATAAAACGCACTTCGCCAAAACTCGACCTGCTCGACAATTCTAACGGTCGACGCCAGAGAAGCCCGAGTCACCTCGCATTACCTCCTTGCTCCGCCCCAGAACCTTCCCGTCCACACCTCCGCCCTCCGTCCCCTGTCGTCTCCCGGCCTCCCGCAGAGCGCACCCAGCTCCATGTACCTGTCCGGACACCCTCTGAGGGCGCGAAGGTTCAGGACCAAGGGGCGCAGGTCGGCAGCAGGTCGCAGACTAGCAGCTCCCAGAAGAGGCTGGGCCGCGACGCCGCTGACTTCCGCGTAAAGCGCCTCGCCTGCGCGTGGCCTCCTGGGAGTGTAAGGGCTCCTCCAATGGGAGCGGGCTGCAGGGCGGGGCCTGCTGCGTGCCCAGCTCCCCGCACGTCCTGGGAGCCGTACTGCATGCCGGGAATGGTAGTTCCGACTGGAGTATTGCCGCGTCCGTCACACATTCGGTCAAAAGCTCTTGTCGTAAACAAGGATCCGGCAAAATGAGAGGATGCAGGGCTACAAAGAGAATCTACCGACACTGATTCGGCGGGTTAAATGAAGAGCCGAGCTTGTCCCCCCCATCTCCCTGCTTAGTCTCAGTAGGTAACGTCGCCTGTCACTTCACGGACTAAATAAAATGAATCTGAAAGAAACTCGCTCTACTTTCGCCATGAAATTTTCTAACTTCCTCGTACTCCTCACCAATCCTTTATCCCGTTCTTTTGCAACAACAGCAATAACAACAATAATAGTAAACTACTTTTCTTTGATCTGAGCTCACTCTTTTACAACCCTGTTTCCTCTTGCCAACTCAGAGGCTAGCTCCTCTGCTGAACCATTCTGTCTCGTGACGCCTCAACGGTTCCCTGTTTACTCGTTCTTAATTATCAGCATTTAAAGACTGTCAAAATTTCTTTCATCTAAAACATTCCAAAGGCACCTTTCTCAGCCCCACACTCCCAGCCCCCTCACCACACACAAACTTAGGCGACTGGACTTTCTCCCATCTCTTCTTTCCAGCCACAATTCTCAACAGTCTTGCTTAAACAGATAGGTACTTTTCAGCCATTACTGTACTTAAACTCTGCAGGATTTTACATTGATTATTTCCTCCTTTTTGAAACTCTTTGTTCTCTTAGCTCTTTTTAAGACTCTACACTCTCCTGGTTCCCCTCCCACCTCTGTGACAGCTCTTTGGTTTCCTGTTCGTGTTACAGAGGACTCTGCCCTATGCTCTCTTCTTTTCTTACTTTTTACACTCTTCCTGGTGATCTTAACCATTCCCATGGCTTGGATTGTCATCTATATGTTGATGATCCCCACATATAGGAAGCCCAGACAAGACTCCTGTAATCCAGACTCAACAATCTAATGACAGATGGGCATCTCTTTCAGGCCCCTAAAACTTTAGCATAGTTCCCGATTGACCTACTCCATTTCCACTCTCCCCTCTCCCCTAACCTGCTTCTCTTTCTCCTCTAAATCCCATCTCCGTGAATGGCACAACCATCTAGTCAGTTACCCACACCAGAAAGCTGGGTGTCATTCTGAATGCTTTTATTCCATCGAAGCTCACATCTAAACAGTAAGCAAATCATATTAATTCTATCTACCAAATATCTCATCTCACTTATCAAGCTTCAGTTTTCTCATCTTTAAAATTAGGATAATAAAAGTACTTGTCTTCAAGAATTGTCACAATGATTAATGAGCAGTAATGCCAGGCACAGAATAAGCATTCAGGGACAATAAGTATTTATTGAGCAAGCTTTGTGTTTGTTATTAGTTCTCCATCATCAGGTCTTCATTAGATCATTATGATAGCTAGAATTTACTTATTTAGTTTATAGATAGAAAGAAAAGGAAAAATGAGAAATGGCAAATGGTGAGATATCTTGTGCAAGTTATCCCCACTTGATTCCTCAGTATTTTTCCAAGCATGCCAAGAATATAGTACTGGTCATGAGGCACCATACACATGGTTCTACTCTAATATGTGCAGGATATACCATACCTTGGTTGTCATGTTCAACTCTGGGTGGGCTGTAGACAAACTGACGTACATTCAGAGAATTGGGACAAAAGTGATCTGGGTACTAAAAATCAGAAGTAATGTCTCTGTACATATACTATCTCTTTCACCATCTTCCTACTCCCACCCGCACTCCTCATCACCTGAGATTGCTCTATCTAAAACAAAATCTGACCACTTCAAAATCCTACTTAAAAGCTTCATTGGCTCCCTATTGTATAGACGATAAAGTCTAAGGTTCTCAACAGGAAATTCAAGACCCTTTATTATTCGGCCTTTCTCTGTCTCCTTCATAGTTTGCTTCTCCCACCACACACCCTGTGTTCAAGAGTGCTCCCGTATGGTGGCTACGATGGTTAATTTTGTGTCAGCTTGACTGTGCCACAGGATGCCCAGATTAAAGATTATTTCTGGGTGTGCCTGTGATGGCATTTCTGGATGAGATTAGCATTTAAATCAGTGGATTCAGTAAAGTAGATTACTCTCCCCAATGTAGGTAGGCATTTGTTATAAATTCCAGTCTGTTGAGGGCCTGAATAAAACAAAAAGAGGAGGAAGAAGGAATTCACTCCCCTTTTTCTGCCTCACTGTTTGAGTTGAGACATTTCACCTCATCTTCTCCTGCACTTGACTGGGATTTGCATCAGTGGCTAGAAAATGGAGAGATAATACTTGACATAGGTCTTGAAGAATAAATAAGATTTAGGTAGAGGAGGCAGCATGTGCAAAGACATGAAATCAAGGACATTGTCTTCTTCACCGCTGTGAAAAAAGAGAAAAAGAAAAGAAATATCTGCTCTGGTTTGGCAAAATTCTTCAAGCATTTTATTTACTAAGTTAGCATGTTTTGCTCCTCTTATTCTGTTACCAGTTTCACCTCCACTGGCTGCTTGTCTATTTATCTTCTCCTAATTTTCAAGAAACATACGGAATAATCATAAAGAAATTCCGAATTCTAAGACCATTTCACTTTTTGACTTTTCTTTCTTATCCACTAACTTCTAGCTCTGGAGAAATTGGGAGCTCACTATATTTTCTCTTTAATGCCATGACTAATACTCTGCATGGAGTCAGAAAAGGCCTGCTTCACAGAGCAGGAACGTTCTAAGAAGGACAAGACAAAGGGCAAGCCCAAGGCTTGTTGCAGAAGTTGGACGTGCAGCACTGATGAGACAACTCACTTTCTTAAGTTTCAAAGTTTCTAAGAACAGCAAAGGTGTTATCAATTTTTACAGGAAGGGCTAATTTGAATTATCTTAATAACCAAGTCATAAATAAGAGATACTACTAACTTTGAGGTAGATGCTGCTGCCGTCAGATATTGAGTAATTAGTTTTAAGACAGAAAAATGATAAAACTGAGGGAAATAAAGCACTGATTTGAAATTATCTGCCATTAAGATTCCAGTGGAGGGAAAATCCAATGGAACATTAAGAACACTTCCAGTTCAAAGTTCTAAGCATAAAATCCAAGCACGTCCCATCTCTTGGCTCTCTTCTTCAATTTGATTCCTAACAGAATAGCAGACCACAAAACTGGTGTGCCCATGAAAGGAGACTGCAATTCAGCATTAGATTTTTTCCACCTTGGCTCATTTCCAATTGTTCGGGATTTTGACTCAAAAGCTTTTAGCATTTTAACCAATTATTTGTTGGTGGAAGGTGCTGGGACTGTTTCTCCACGCATAAACTGATCTTTGTCATCGATCACTTCTATAATAAGAAAACAGCCAGGACATGTTGCCACTCTACCACATTCTCCAACTCTTCCTTGGTAAGGATGACAATGCCTAGAGAAGGGGCAGAAATACATGTCCAAGTCATTATCACCTAGCAAGTCATAAAGCAAGTCCATGATTTCCACTTTGGAACAGACCAAGCTCATTCTCACCTTTGAGTTTTTGCATCAGTTGTTTACTCTGCACCGAACGCTGAACCTCCAGGTCTGTGTGTGTACCTTTCTTGCCATTCAGGTTCCAGCTTACATGGCCCCTTCTCAGATGGACTTTTCCTGACCACTAGCCACTTGCCACATGATCACTCTCTATACATTTTCTTGTTTTATTTTCTTTACAAAATTTATAATAATCAAAATAATTGTTCATTGTTTACTTGCTTATTGTCTGTTCACCCCGTTAAAATATAAATTCCATAAGGGCACGAACCTTACTACTCTTGTTCACCCCTCTAACCTCCTCAAGGTAGCACAGAGCTTGTGCACACTTGCAGTTTGTTGAAGGAATGCATACTTAAGGACAAGGGCTAACCCCCTCAGTACCAGACAGTATTCTAAGATAGGTAGGTATTACTGCATTTAATCATTACAGTAATGGTGTGGAGTCATTATTATCAACCGCGTGTTTTCCAGATGAGGGAGCCCAAGTCTTCAAGCCTCACAGATCCTGAGAGGCGCCAAGGTTCGCCTCTGGCGGTTGGTCGTGGCCCAGCAACGTTCAGAGGCTCCTAAAGAGGGAACAGGAACAGGAACAGGGCCGAGCAAGTCCCCGATGGCTGCATCAAGCGTTTGCTTCCGCGCGCCTCCTCCCTTTCCGTCCCGCCTCCTGGGTCGCACTGCGGGATGGCGGAGGGAGCGCGGAGCGCACGTTGCACAGCCAAAGCTTGGAAGACCGAGTGCACGCTAGCGCAGGGACCTCGTCCAAAACGCTCCAGGGGCCTGAGCGTGAGGCGAGGCCGGAGACGAGGTCCCGGCAGGCCCGACGGCGCGGCATGCCGGCGGCTGCTCTGGAGCGGGTGCGCTGGGGACAGTCACCCCGGGGCGAGCGGGCTCGGGGACGGCTCCGCTTACGGACCGCACGTGTCCCTTGAACGCCAGCTCGCGGCCCAGGTTCGGGACCCCGGCGGGAAGCGGACCGATGCTGTGACTTTCTTTGAGCGGCAAAGAGACGTAACAGTCACCTAGAGCAGGCTGGCTTTGGTTTGAAGTCAGTGATCGACAGATAGTAATTGTACACATTCGTGGGGTGCGACAGTTCCCTTTGGTCTCATCTTTCCTCAGAAGCAGAGTGGGCGGGGGTTATCCTCTTCCCCACCCCGCTGGGGACTCACAGGGAGAAAGGACACTAGCCAAAGGAATGGATGAAAATCACCCGTGCAGCGTCTCCCCACAGTCTTAATACAGTGCATCAGCCCGGAGGTTGCAGTGGCGTTGGGACCACAGCCCCAGCTAGCCCGTGGCTGCCTCCTGGACCCTTGGTCTCTCCAAGGGATCCCCAACTTTTTGTTTGCTTGTTTAATTCGTTTTTGTTTGGCTGCTACTGCCTTCAATTTTATTTTAAATCTGTGGCCACAATGGTTCCCTTTAAGAAAAAGAACAAAAGCTTCAGGTAGCTCACATGTAGAGGGAATGGTTTTCGTGTTATGTTTAGTGTTTGAAAGCTGTGAGTACGTATCTAACACAAAATCGGGAATGTATTTTCTTGTTTAATTGGTACATCCTACTGCCTTCTAGAAAGTAGTTGCAAAGTGTTTTGGGAGCTCTGTGAAAAAAGTGCCTGAAATTTATTCGCACACATCCCGTGGCTCACAGGATCGTAAGAATAAACTTTTGCTTAGCTCTGCATTAAAGATTACTACATCTTCTTCACCCAGCTGTTTAGATCATTAACTTTGTTGAGAGAGGGAAATACTTTTTGTTAGAAGACAAGACATTTTCGAGCATAACGGAAAGTGATGTACAAATTTAAGAGGCCTGAAGTAGCATACAGGCTAATGGCTTTCATTTAGCAAGCATTTATTGAAGCCTGCTGAAGACCAGGAACTAGGAGACTACAAACAAGAATAAAACCATGTGTTTGCAGTCTGGGTGGGGATGTAAAAGAGACAAATATGCATGCTACAGCAATAATTGATATGACAGATACTTTATGAACAAAGTAGGAAGAGGAACGAAGGGAAACACATGAACAGGATTGTTTTGCCTATTTGGAGTCTTTTGTTGTTCTATATGAATGTTAGTATTGTTTTTTCTATTTCTGTGAAGAATGTCATTGGCATTCTGATGGGGATTGTATTGAATCTGTAGATCGCTTTGGGTAGTATAGACATTTTCACAATGTTAATTCTTCCAATCAAAGAGCCTGGGATATCTTTCCATCATTTTGTGTCCTCCTTAATTTCTTTCAGCAGTGATTTGTAGTTCCCGTTGTAGAGATCTTTCATCTCCTTGTTTAAATTCATTCCTAGGTATTTCATTTTTGAGGTGACGATTTTAAATGGTCACGCTTTCTTCAATTCTTTTTCTGGTAGTTTGTTATTGCAGTATAAAAACGCTACAGATTTTTGTGTGTTGATTTTGTATCCTGCAACTGTACTGAAATCGTTTATCAGCTCTAAGAGTTTTTTGGTAGAGTCTCTTTAGGTTTTTCTATATATAGGACTGTGTCATCTGCAAACAGGGACAGTTTGACTTTTCCCATCTGGATGCCCTTTATTTCTTTCTCTTGCTTGATTGCTCTAGGTAGTACTTCAGTGGTGAGAGTGGGCATCCTTGTCTTGTTCCTGTCTTTAAGGAACATTCCGGATGATATTGGCAGTGGGTTTGCCATATGCTGCTTTTATTGCATTGAGATACTTCCCTTCTGTACCTAATTTGCTGAGTCTTTATGGTGAAGGGATGTTGAAATTTTGTCAAATGCTTTTTCTGTGTCTATTGAGATAATCATACGGTTTTTGTCCTTGATTTGGTTGATGTGCTGTGTCACACTTACTGGCTTGTGTAGGTGGAACCATCATCCTTGGTTCCCTGGGATAAATCCCACTTGATCGCGATGTATAATTTTTTTGATCTGTTGTTGTATTTTGATTGCTAATATTTTGTTGAGGATTTTTGCATCAATGTTCATCAAAGATATTGGCCTGTAGTTTTTTTGTTGTTGTTGTTATATCTTTGTCTGGTTTTGGTATCAGGGTGATGCTGGCCTCATAGAAGGAGTTTGGGAGAATGGCTTCTTTTTCCATTTGTTGGAATAGTTTGAAGAGAAGTGGTATTAATTCCTCCTTAAAGGTTTGGTAGAATTCAGCCGTAAAGCCATCTGGTCCCGGGCTTTTCTCTGTTGGGAGACTGCTGATCACCGCTTCAATCTCATTGCTTGTTATTGGTCTGTTCAGGTTGTCTGTGTCTTCTTGGTTCAATCTTGGTAATTTGTATGTGTCGAGAAATTTATCCATGTTCCCTAGGTTTTCAAATTTGTTGGTGAATAGTTGTTTGTAATAGTCTGTAATGATTCTTTGTATTTCTGTTCTATCAGTTGTAATGTCTCCTCTTTCATTTCTGATTTTTGTTGTTTGGGTTTTCTCTCTTCTTTTTTAGTTAGCCTTGCCAATGGTTTGTTTTATTTTGTTTGTCTTCTCAAAAAAACACAACTTTTCATTTCATTGATCTTTTGCATCATTTTTTGGGTCTCTATTACATTTAGTTTTGCTCTGATCTTATTTCCTTCCATCTACTAATTTTAGGGTTGGATTGTTCTTGTTTTTCTAGTTCTTTGAGGTGTAGCATTAGGTTGTTTATTTGAAAACTTTCTGTTCTTTTGATGTAAATGTTTATCACAATAAACTTCTCTCTTAGTACTGCTTTTGCTGTATCCCACAGGATTTGGTATGATATATCTTTATTTTCATTAATGTCAAGAAATTTTTTGATTTCATATTTAATTTCTTCTTGGACCCATGGGTCATTGAGCAGCATGCTGTTTAATTTCCATGTGTTTGTATAGTTTCGAGAGTTTCATTTGTTATTGATTTCTAGTTTTCATCCATTATGGTCTGAAAAGATTCTTGAAATGATGGCAATTTTTAAAAATTTGTTGAGACTTTATTTATGACCTAATATGTGGTCTATCCAGGAGAATGTTCCATGTGCTGATGAGAAGAATGTATATTCTTTAGTTGTTGGATGAAATGTTCTGTAGATATCTGCCAAGTCCAATTGGTCTAAGGTGTAGTTTAAATCCTGTGTCTCTCTGTTGATTTGTTGCCTAGATGATCTGCCCAATGCTGACAGAGCTGTGTTCAGGTTGCCAACTATTATCATATTGGGGTCTATATTTCTTTCTTTACGTCTAATAGCGTTTGCTTTATATATCTGGGTGCTTTGGTGTTGGGTATATATATATATTAATGATATATTTTCTTGCTGGATGGATCCCTTTATCATTATATAATGGCGTTATTTGTCTCTTTTTATGTTTTTCGTTTAATGTCTATTTTATCCGGTGTAAGAATAGCTACTCCTGCTCATTTTTGGTTTCCATTTGCATGGTGTATCTTTTTCTATTCCTTCACTATTAGTCTGTGTGCATTAATACTGGTGAGATGAGTCTCTCGAAGACAGCATACAGTTGGGTCTAGCTTTTTAATACAATCAGTCTGTTTGGTTTTTTTTTTTGAAGAAAATTTTGTACTATTATTTTATTTTATTAATGTTATTTTTTACATTCTATGATGTTGTTGTAGAGCAGTTGGGAGGGAGGGGAGGGGGAAAGGGGAAGGAAATGGGATGGAAGAAGGAGGAGGGAGGAGCGGTGGGATTGAGGCCGGTGGCACCCCCCGTCATTACCACAGGGGAGACCAGTGAGCTTCCAGTGGTGGCTTGGTTACTGCTGGTCTGGGTGCAGATGTCAAGGGGCTGTGACAATAGCCATCACCGCCACCACCCCAGCTCAGGAACCCAGGGCCCTTCTTTCTGAGGCTTGCTGGTCGTCCTTGGGCTGGTTGAGCATTGGGGTGTGTGTGGCCGAGACCCTTGGCCCTCCACTACCCCAGCTCAGGAGAGCCCGGGGCACCTCCTGCTGTGGCTGGGTGGTCGCCACTGGGCTGGTTGCTCATGCGAGGGAGGCATGGATAAGGCCCTTGGCCCCCCACCACCCAGGCTCAGGAGAGCCTGGGGCATTTCCTGTGGCACCTCAGTGGTTGTCACTGGAGTGGCTGCACACATGGGGGGGTGGCCAAGGCCCTCAGCCCCCATCCTTGGGAATGATTGTGGGTGTCAGAGGGCGTGGCTGAGGACCCCAGCCCTCCCCCCTTTCTCGCTTGGTAGCCCAGGGAACTTCCAGTCCTTCAAGGTGTTACAGGTGTTCTTTGGTGAAATGAGACCTTTACTAGTTATCAAACTTTGTCTCTGGTTATGGGTACTTTGTTTTTTCTTTCAGTTCTGTGTTGGATTATTTGCTGTTCCCATCTCTTAAACTCTAAACTGGAACTAATTTGTTGTCCTTTGCTCACTTCTAAAATGGGGGAACTTCCTGTGGGGACCAGTACTTGAGCTCTGTGGTTGAGCTAAATTGCTCCTTTGCTGCTGATTCCCTAGGAAAGTCTTTTTGTGCAGCTCAGGTTTTAATGGTTGACCTTATAGGTACTTCCAGATCTGGTGAAATCAGGTGCACCTGGGTTGTGTAGAAACACTGGGCTGGGCCTGAGTCTTTTCATCAAACTGCCCCCCTTGCAATTCTATATTCCTGACCAGTCTCCTCTGAGTGGTCCTGCACTGATTGGGGGACAGATCAACTGTCCTTGCTGTGCCCCAGTGTTCCCCCAGTGGGCCCATCTCCCCCACCGCCCATGCTGCAAACACTTCCCATGGGATGGACCTCTGAGTGTCTCCTTTTTCTCATTTATTGTGGCTCCTCTGTCCTATGTGGGTCCATAGGAACCCTGTTGGTGGTACTGCTGGCCTGGGGGCCACCACGACCCTCTTCTCCCCTGGTGCCTCCAAGCAACTTCCTCCAAAAGTCTCAGCTACAGCTTTTTGCCGGCTCCTGCTGCATGCACTCAGCAGCTCCAGCTTTAAAGTGGCTGTGGCACAAAATGGTCAGAATGGTTTTTTTCTTTCTCTCATCGTGGCTTCTCCCACCTTCATGCACTCCATAGGTCTCTCCTCCTCTTTCCCTGTGCTCTAGCGGCCCCAGCTTGGCTGTCGTTGCTTTTTAATAGTTGTAAATTGATTTATTTATGGGAGAGAGTGATGCTGGGGACCGTCTATTCCACCATCTTGATTGGAAGCCTCAGTCTGTGTCTTTTGAGTGGGGAATTTAATCCTTTTACATTTAGGGTTGTTACTGAGAGGTACTGTCTTACTTCTGTCATTTATTTGTTTTTCTTATGGTTGTTTAAACATCTTTTGTTCTTTTCTTTCCCTTTTATTGTTTGTTTTCAGGTTTCATTGTCTTTTTGAGGTGGTATGGTGTGGTTTCTTTCTCTTTCTCATTTGTATATCTGCTCTACCACTGGTGTTTGTTCTTTCTTGTGTATTCATGGTGGTGGTTATTGTTTTTTGGGTTCCAGGTGCAGGACTGCCTTAAGCATTTCTTGTAAAGCTGGTCATGTGATGGTGAACTCCCACAGCCTTTGTTTGTTTGGGAAATACACTATTTCCCCTTCATTTCTGAAGGATAGCCTTGCTGGGTAAAGTATTCTTAGTTGGCAGTTTTTTTGTTTTAGTACTTTGAATATATCATCCCAATCTCTTCTGGCCTGTAGAGTTTCTGCTGAGAAGTCTGCTATTAGTCTGATGGGGACTCTCTGATAGGTGACTTGATGCTTTTCTCTGGCTGTTTGTAGGATTCTCTCTTTGTCTCCGACTTTTGACAGTTTGTTACAATGTATCTCAGACAGGACCTTTTGGGGTTGATTCTGCCTGGGGACCTCTGAGCTTCTTGAATCTGGAAGTCTATATCTCTTACCAATACCTGGAAATTTTTCCATTATTATTTCATTGAATATGTTTTCAGTGCCTTTTCCTTTCTATTCCTCCTCTGGAATACCCATGATTCTAATGTTTGTGTGCTTAAGGTGGTCTGCTATCTCTCATTTAAAAAATATTTTTTTGTCTGCTTGGGTTACTTCAAAAAGACTGTCCTGCAGTTGAGAAATTCTTTCTTCCACTTGGTCTAGCCTGCTGCTTACACTCTCAATTGTAGTTTTTAGTTCATTGAATGAGTCTTTCAGTTCCAGGAGTTCTGCTACATTCATTTTTATGGAATTTATCTCTTTGTAAATTTCATCCTTCAAGTCCTGGATTGTTTTTCTTGTTTCATTGTGCTGTCTAACTGAGTCTTTCTGTATCTCACTGAGTTTGTTTAAGATTTTTACTCAAAATTCCTTTTCAGACATTGCAAGGGTTTCCTGCTCTATGGGGTCTGGTGCTTGAGAATGATTGTATTCCTTTGGTGGCATCATATTTCCTTGTTTTTTTTTTTCATATTTCTAGTCTTTTTACATTGATTTCTAGTTATCCAGTTGAGTAGTTGCTTCTTCTATTACTCTGAAGTGGGCTTTGACGAGAGAGATTTCCTCCTGTAGATGTGTTTTATATTGACTGTTGAGTAGAGTGTATTCGTGTTAGTTCTGGGTAGACTCAGCAGTGTAGTCTCTGTCTGGGTACTTCTACTGTGTTCAATGTCAGAGTTGTGTGTAAATGCCTCTACTTAGTAACTTCTTGTTGAGGTTAGTTGAGACATTGAGGATGTGAGCTAGGTCTTGAGATCTTGGGTGAAGTGCCTGGGTTCGTTGTCACTCTTTGGCTGGGATGAGTGACCCTAGGTGGACTTGTTGGCTCCCTGGCTAGTGTCCCATGACTGTGATGGGTGCACTGGGGTATACTGGATCTCCCCCAGTTGAATGACTGACCCTGGGTAAGGTTTCTCTTTCCTTGCTATAGACCAAGGGTTCTCCTGGGTTCTTGCTTCCCTTGGTTGGGTAATGGGTTGTTGATGGCTGGAAATTTTCTTCTGCACACTATTTGTCTATCCTGGGATTCTGTATTCTCCAGGTTCTCTATGTGTGACTCTCCCTGGGTGAAGGCAGTCGTGCTCACTGCACATGGGGTGAAATTCCCCCTGTCAATTGTGTCACTTGGGTGTGGGTCTATGCTGGCTTACCTCTTTCCGGTGTCTCCATTGGTGACCCGTCTTGTGTCAATGTGTGGTGGCAGTGGTGGGTCCTGCCCTTGGCCAGTCTGACCGGTGCAGCAGCAGTGGTAGCAGTGTATGTGGCTGCTGGTGGTGGCAGTGGCAGAAGCAGTGGTGCAGGCAATAGCAGCCAGGGTCCCATACCCAAATAGGATGGCTACTGCTTCAGCATTGTCAGGGTATTGTGCCAGCTGCTGGTCTGGCTGATGTGGTGGCATGGGAAGGGGTTCCATGCACAGTCGATCTGGCTGGTGTGATGGCTATGGTAGTAGCAGCCACACTGCACACGACTATGGTGAGGGTCCCACATGTAGCAAGGCCGGCTGGTGAGGAGCTTGGTCAGGGGTCCTGTGCACAGTTGGTCTGGCTGGTGAGGAGGCATGGATGGCCCCTGGTGATGGCTGCTGCACTGCAGGTGGGTGTGGCCGGGGTCCCACACATAGCCAGGCTGGGTAGTGAGGTGGCTTGGGCTGGGCGCGGATAGCCTGGCTGGTGCAGAAGTGGGGAAGGTCCCTGGTGATGGCTGCCACACTGCAGGCAGCAGTGGCAGGGGGTCCCATCCTCAGATGGGGTGGTTACTGCTTCAGTGTTAGCAGGGGGTTGCACACCTAGCCTGTCCTGCTGGTGCGATGTCTATTGCAGCAGTACCTGCACTGCACACAGCTACAGCAGGGGCAACCATGAGTAGCTGATCTGACTGTTGAGGCTGCTTGGGCAGGGGTCCCACACGTGGCTGGTCTGGCTGGTGTGGCAGTGTAGACAGCTGCTAGCAAAGGCTGCTGCACTGCAGGCGGCTGTGGCATGGGTCCTGTGCATAACTGAGTGTGGGTAGGGATCCTGTGTGCAGCTGGCATGATTGGAGCTGTAGCACCAGTTTGGATCGCTACAACAATGGCTGTCAACAACAGTGGCTGGAACTGTGTTGCAGGTGACAGCAGCATGGGATGGGGTAAAATTCACAGTGGGAAGGTGGGCAACAGTCTTGGGTCCTGATGTTGTCACCAACAAGTGCAGCGCTGGTAGTGGTGGGCCTGTCCTGGTCTTCTTCTGTGAGAGAAATGCATCGTAGGTTTCTCTAGTCCACCATCTTCCCACCTCTTTCTTTCTTTTCTTTCTTTCTTTCCTTCTTTCTTTCCTCCCACTTATGAGTGAGGACATGTGGTATTTCTCTCTCTGTGCCTGGCTTATCTCACTTAACATGATTTTCTCCAAGCTCATCCATGCTGCTGCAAATGACAGAATTTCATTATTTTTATGGCTGAGTAGTATTCCACTGTGTGTATATACCACATTTTCCTTATCCAATCATCCATCGATGGACATTTAGGTTTGTCCCATATCTTGGCTATTGTAAATAGAGCTGTAATTTAATAGAGAGGCCTTTGGAAAAAAACAGTGAGTTGTTCAAACGTTTTGGCAAAAATGACCTTCTTTATGCCAGGAGAATCACAAACGAGGAGAAGAATATTTTTATCAGAGAAATATCCCACATCTCTCAAACAATTTTTATTTTATTCTTTCTCTGTCCTAAAAATTAATGCATAGCTGCAATTAAAACCTAAAATCTGAGCAGCCGTGGCAGACCCCACCAAGATGAGCTGAGGAGACCTGCGTGGCACATGTGGCCCCTCCCCCCTTCGACCTGGAGGAAAGTGCCAGAAGCCGCAGCAGGCCCCACGAAGGTGAGCCAAGACCCACGTGGTGCTGGGGGCTCATTCTACGATCACAGATGCTGGAACAGGACCTAAGGTGGTGTAATATAGCCACTGCCACACCTACTGTCAAGCAAGTACAATTCACCACCACAGTAGCAGCCAGGGCCACTTTACAGGTAACCTATGGCTCACTCGACTATACTAATATAAGAAGAGTCACCAGTAAAGCCTGCAAATAGAGGAGGAAATCTTTATCTTCATAGCCACCCCCAGAGTAATAGAAGAAGCAAGTCCTCTACCAAATGACCAAATAACAATGAAAAAATACTAGAACTACAAATAAACAAGAAGATATGACACCACCAAAGGAGTACAGTAATGCTCAAATTTCAGGCTCTGTGGAACAGGAAATCCTTGAAATGCCTGAAAAAGGATTCCAAGCAATGATCTTAAGAAAACTCAAAGAAATAAAAGAAGACTCAATTAGAGAACACAATGAAACAAGAAAAAATATCCAGAATATGAAGGAGGAAATTTCCAAAGAGATTAATGCCTTAAAAAAAGAGTGTAGCAGAATTCCTAGAAATGAAAGATTCACTCAATGAAATAAAAAACACAACAGAGAGCTTGAGCAGCAGGCTAGAACAAGCAGAAGAAAATTTCAGTCTCAAAGATGGCATTTTTGAAATAACCCAGGCAGACAAAAAAAAAAAAAAAGGAAAAAATAATTTAAAATAATGATAATGAGGAAAATCTAAGAGAGACAGCAGACAACATCAAGCACTCTAACATCTGAATTGTGGGTATCCTGTAGGGGAGGAGAAAGGAAAAGTTATTGAAAACCTATGCAAGGAAATAGTAACAGAAAACTTCCCAGGGGTAGGGAGAGATACAGACCTTCAGATCCAGAAAGCTCAAAGGTCCCCAAACAGATTCAATCCAAAAAGACCCTCCCCAAGACACGTTATACTTAAATTTGCAAAGCTCAAAGACAAAGACAGAATTCTAAAATCAGCAAAAGCTGCTATAGGGGCGCCCTATAGCGGCACCCCCATCAAACTAATAGTAGACTTCTCAATCGAAACCCTACAGCCCAGAAGAAAGTGGAATGATATATTCAAAATACTGAAAGAAAAAAATTGCCAGCCAAGAATTCTTTGCCCAGCGAGGTAAAGATTTCCTTCAGAAATGAGGGAGAAATAGTGTATTTCCCAGACAAACAAAAGTTGTGGGAGTTCACCATCATACGACAAGCCCTGCCCCCTGCAAGAAATTCTCAAGTGAGTCCTTCATCTGAATAATGATGACTGCTATCACGAATACACATGAAAGAGCAAAACCCATCATTAAAACAAAAATGCCAGGAGAAAGAGAACACGAATACACAAGAAAGAGCAAAACCCATCATTAAAACAAAAATGCCAGGAGAAAGAGAAAGAAGCTAACATGCCATCTTAAATTTCCAACTTACCCTGAAGAAGAGAAATAAAAGGGGAAGTAATGATCAAAAGATATTTAAATCATCTAAACAAAAAGCAATTAAATGACAGGAATTAAACAATACCTGTCAATAACTACCCTAAATGTGAAAGGATTAAACTCCCCAGTCAAAAGACACAGATTGATTGATTGGATTAAAAAGCTAGACCCAAGTATATGCTGTCTGCAGGAGACCCACCTCACCTGTAGAGACACACACAGACTAAAAGTGAAGGAATGGAAAAGATACACCATGCAAATGGAAACCAAAACTGAGCAGGAGTAGCTATTCTTATATTGAATAGACTTTAAACCAAAAAACATAAAAAGAGATAAAGAAGACCACTATATAGTGATAAAAGGATCTATCCAGCTAGAAGACATAACAATCATAAATATGTATGCACCCAATACTGGAGCACCCAGATATATAAAGCAAACACTCTTAGACCTAAAGAAAGAAATAGGCCCTAATACATTAATAGTGGGTGACCTGAACACCCCTCTCTCAGTATGGGACAGATCCTTCAGGCAACAAATCAACAGAGACACAGGATTTAATCTACACTTTAGGCCAACTGGACCTGGCAGATATATACAGAACATTTCACCCAACAACTAAAGACTACACTTTCTTCTCATCAGCTCACGGAACATTCTCCAGGGTAGACCACATATTAGTTCACAAATCTAGTCTCAGCAAATTTTAAAAAATTGAAATCATTCCAAGTATCTTTTCAGACCACAATGGACTAAAACTGGAAATTAATAATAAGCAAAACTCTGGAAACTATATAAATACATGGAAACTAAACAACAGGCTCCTGAGTGACCTATGGGTCCAAGAAGAAATTAAACAGGAAATCAAAAAATTTCTTGAAATTAATGAAAATAAAGATACATCATACCAAAACCTGTGGGATACTGCAAAAGCAGTACTAAGAGGCAAATTTATTGCAGTAATTGCTTACATCAAAATAATGGAAAGACTTCAAATAAACGACCTAACACTGTGCCTCAAAGAGCTTGAAAAACAACAGCAATCCAAACCTAAAGGTAGTGGACAGAAAGAAATAATTAAGATCAGAGCAGAACTAAATGAAATAGAGACCCAAAAAAACAATCGAAAAGATCAACAAAACAAAAATTTGGTTTTTCAAGAAGATAAATAAAATAGACAAACCATTAGCTAGGTTAACAGAAAAAAAAAGAAGACTGAAGATCCAAATAACAAAAATCAGAAATGAAAAGGCAGACATTACAACCGATATCACAGAAATATGAAGAATCATTAGAGACTGTCATAGACAAATGGATGACAACAAATACGAAAATATGGAAGGTATGGATCAGTTTCTAGACACATAAAAACTACCCAGACTGAACCAAGAAGAGATAGAAAACCTGAACAGACCAATAATAAGCAAGGAGATTGAAGTGGTAATCAGCAATCTTCCAACAAAGAAAAGCCCAGGTCTGGATGGCTTTACAGCTGAATTCTATCAAACTTTTAAAGAGGAGTTAATACCAATTCTCCTCAAACTATTGCAAAAAATTGAAACAGAAGCTACTCTCCCAAACTCATTCTATGAGGCCGACATAACTCTGATACCAAAACTAGATAAAGACACACCAAAAAAAGAAAATTACAGGCCAATATCCTTGATGAACACAGATGCAAAAATCCTCAACAAAATATTAACAATGAGAATACAGCAACACATTTAAAAAATTATACACCATGACCAAGTGGGATTCATCCCCGGGATGCAAGGATGGTTCAGCATACGAAAGTCAATAAATATGATACATCACATCAAC